>NW_022589756.1:1952668-2316329 GCF_004348235.1 Phoca vitulina
GGGGGGGCGGTGACACAATTCAGCCCCTAACAACTCTCCCTTCATAATGCCTACCTCCGTGCCAGGCACATATTAAATATTTCACACGTGCCCCAAAGTTGATAGGCATTCTGTTTTCTCCGGGGAAGGGCTCATCTCTGTGGCCTGGGCTCCCAATCCTGCAGAGGCCCCTGAAAGACTCTAGGGCGGAGTGTTCAAGGCGAACCCCCTTGGTGCTGTCGGCTCCGAAATCCTAACAGCTCTGTTAGTTCCGAAATCCTTTCAGAGCAGCACTGAACAGAGAGGATGATTGTTTATATTTGCATAGCAATTTTGTTTTATCAGAGCACGTTCCCATTTCATGGTGTCCGTCGCAGGGACAAAGAACTGAATTAAGGACTTTCCCGATCAAGCTAAGCCCAGTGTGACTTTCCCTCCCAGGGTCCTTCCTTTCGAGCCCCGGTAGGACCGGCCTCGGTCATTTTCTTCTCTGTGTCTGCACACCCAGGCCGGGGCCAAGGCACAGAGGGGAGGCTCAGGGGAGGTTTGGCCTGAATGATAAGGGAGCTGCCAGGAAAGCCTCCACAGGGAGCAGCAAGAGGCTGAAGACTCAGAACTGACCGCCCCCCCCAAGTACCCCCCTGGCAAAACAAGCCTTAGGGCCCAGCAGATGGCTGGCTTTGGTTTCTGAGGATCCCCCCGCCCCCACCCCCACAGCCCAGCTTTTCAGTTAAGGCCCTAAAGGCCAAGGTTAAATTGAAAATGAGTCTGGGAAATAATATATCTATTATCACTTTCACACTGCTCCCAGGAACGATAAGGAAAACGTGTTTACAGTACAATTGCAAAATGATTTCACATATTATTTATTTTTATCCTTTATATCACAGGTATTTTTAGAAGCCGCCTCAAATCCGCTGTGGAATGAAACAGGGTATGAATTTTAAAAAATACACTATTTCATGTCATCCTCAGAACAATGCTTCAAAGTGGATTTACAAGGGTATCATTATACCCATTTGACAGATGAATAAAGCAAGACAGAGAGAGGTCGAGTATTTGCCCAAAGTCATTCAGGGAGCAGATTCATAAACCGGACCTTCACTCACACTCCAGTCCACTTCCCTGGAGTCACTGGATTGGTGTGGGAGGAACCCTGAGGAACAGACCTGGAGAACTCCCTTCTGAGGGCAAGACGGAAGAGAAAGGTCAGCAGGAGCAGTTCCCAGATTCTGGCGGCAGCTCTATCTTCTTTAGCAGACAGCACTTTTAAACAATTTGCATCTGAATGATTTCAGCTGTGGGGCAGACTCCCCAGGCCCCACGGGCCCCACCATGCCCTGCCATATCAATCCCCGGCTGTCCCAGTCCACATTGCCATCAGGACGCTCAATGCCTTTGGAATTTGCAACCCGTCTGGTCTGTGAACAGCATCCTTGCAATGGGCTTCCTGGGGCAGCGTCACGGACGTCAGGGGTGGGAGAGAACTTCAGGTATGCTACAGGGCTCAGGAAGGGGAGTAGGGGGACGGCAAATGCAAACCGCATGGCCCTCCTCACCCAGCAACATAATTCTGCCAAGGTCAGGCAGACCCTGCAACCCAGTGCCTTAAGCCCCAGACGCTGCTTCTCCTACAGTTCTGGGCATAAGCGGACCCCACAATTGTTATCCTCCTGATCATCCTCTAATATGTGGTATGCAATAGGCACAGAAGTAACAAACCACGGTCTCTTACCCGCTCAGCTCGAAAAGGAGAATTTGTGAGCCCCAAGGTCTCCCTCAAAAGCCAAATACAAAAGGCACATAGCAGATGACAGCCCCCCACCCCGCTGATGAGCACAGGTCCCCAAACCCAAACAGGCCCCTGTCGCTATCCATTACTCTGGACTCAGGGAGTGGAAATGAGCCACAACATGGGGTCTTCTCCACACATCCTCACCAGGTATGTCTGTCTCTAGTTTGGGTATTGTCAGCCTCCCCCTTTCCCCACCTCCCCTAATTGGTCTAGAACCTTAAACTTCCTTTGTCCCGTACTAATGTCCCTAGTCTCTTCAAGTCCCTCCCTCCCCAGGCAGGGTCTTTCCTGGGCATGTGCTGCCCACATAGATCAAAATCTACAACCACTTGGTGCCAGCTCCTTGGCACACTGAGGATCCAAAAGGAATGGGCTCTAGGGGAGCAGGAACACAGGCACACGGGACTGGGGGAACGGAAGCATCGAAGGAGCTGTCACTCAGAGACCCAGTCTCACCAGGACCGGAGCAGTGCCAAGGACCCAGGAGAATGCCATCCCCGGAGTGGGCTATGGGCCCTGGACCGAGCAGATGGCAATGGTGGGAGTGTCAGCTGCAGAGGCCTGATTCTCAGGGACTCTGGCTAAAAGAGGAGGTGGTGCAGGACCAAGCCTCAGTTCTCGGAAAGAAGCCGTGGGAATGAGGTAAGAGACGCACTGAGGCGCACCTAGTGCAGCTCATGCCCTGGGTACCAGGCTTGGGGACTGAAAGGAGCCCTGGCAAGCAAACAACCCCCGGGGGAGAAGAGGGACCTGGAAAGCCACCCGGCCCCCCCTCCGGACATCAGGGGGAGGGGGCTGCCTCTTGATAGCCTTGCCGAAATACTTGACACTTCTGTCCTCTCTGGGAAATCCATTTTCAAATCCCACTGGCTTTGGGGACAGGACTGTGACTGGCCTCTCCCGGGCCCCAAGAGAGAGATGGAGCAGGATGCCGAGAGCAGGACAGTCCCAAACCCTCAGCAGGGCTAGGACAGAGGACACATTTGCAGCCACCTCCTTGGAAGTCGCTAGGGCCCCCATGGAGCAACCTCCCGGCAGCGTCCTCCAGGACAGTGCACTCTCTGCCTCTCACCTCCCCCAGAGCAGAAGCCAGAGCTGACCTCCCTCGGAGGTGGCCTCATAGAGGCCTCCCCATAGCTGGTCCTCACTGCACTGCAGGAGGTCTGGGCTGAGGTTGGGGGTGGGTCTCCGCACGGCTCCAACCCTGTCTAAGGTCTCAAGCCAGGAGACCTTTACTTTCTGCTTTTCCAGCTCTTAGAGGACTTGGGGCAGGTTTTCCCAGGCTGGATCATACCAACAGTTGAGTGTCCCTCCCAGGATAAAATCCCAAAACATCTCTCCCTGGCAACCACTAACCAAACTCACCGTCAGGGCCCAGGAATGTGGAGTATCCCCAGTCCTCCATCCACCTGGAGCACCTGTGGGTTTGGGGAGTAGCTCTTATCTCCATCTTGCATAAGCTTTATATTCCCAAAGTTCTGGGCCTTGCCAAGGGCTCTTCAAATGCCAGTGACCCTGAGGACCTCCTGCATACCAGCCTCCCCTCCCTCCCCACAGTCTGTCCTAACAGCTAGTTTCTGCAGGACTGAATGGAGATCTACTCTACCCACATCCGAGGGCACTCATCGCAGAGTCTGGCTTAGTTTTTCTCGTGTTTTGTTTTCTTTAACTTTTTAAAAAAATAATTATAGATTCATAAGAAGTTGTAAAAAATAGTACAGATCCACCTCCTAGACCCTTCATGCAGTTTCCCTGAATGGTTACAATTTATATAACTATACTACAATAGCAAAACCAGGAAACTGACGAGGTACAGTGGCACAATGTGTGTATATAGTTCCCTGCCATTTTCTCTCACGCGTGTTGATTCATGTAACCAGCCCTGCGATCAAGATACAGAACTGTTCCATCACCACAAAGGTCTCCTCCTCCTCCCCCTCAGATACCCTCCCACCCAGCTCTTTCCTCCCTACCCTCAGGCTGTCACTCATCTGTTTTCCATCTCGAGAAGCATGTCATTTCCAGTCTTTGCCCCCCACGGGGCTAGTGGGCATGGAAAGCCCCTTCAGGGACTGGGCAAACCCCAGCTGAGAAGAGAATTGACCAGGGTGGCAGGCCTGGGACAGAAGTGACTCAAGGCACAAGGAGCCCAGCCTCACTTGGATTCAGACAACCCACATACCTGGAGCCTGTGTGCTGCAGATCAGTCTTCCCCTGCCCATGTCGGGCCCGCTTGTCCCCTTGTGCTTCCGTGCCTGTTACTGCCCTGAAGAGCATCCCTACCTGCCCGGTCCACACTCCCTAGTGAGCTCCATAAAGCAGCTGCTCTCTGCTGCCCCCACCAGGCAGTTTCTGCTCAATGTATCCCGGCCACCCAATTTTAATTTGAAATCCTGCTTCCCCATACTGTACCTACATAATTCATTTTTATTACCTAAATATAGGGCTTAATATTTGTCCCTATTAAATTTCATCTTGTTTGTTTCAGGCATCATTTCAGCTTATCAGGATGTTTTCAAGCCCTCAGCTCTTTCCCTGGACTTCAATTATCCCTTCTAACTGTCATCTAAAAATTTAATAATCCTGCTCTCTGTGTCTTCACCCACATCATCAATGAAATCATTGAACTGAAGAGGGTTTAGGGCTGAGTTCTATGGCACCATACTAGGAGTCTCACTTCTTGCCTGAGATTTGAGATTTAAGCCATCCCCTTTAGGGACACTATGGGCCCACCCAAGGGCACTACCAACAGAAGATCATTTTTTATCATTTCTTCACAAGGCTGCCATTAGTGATTTTACACTTGTGAGTTCAAAGATTGACCAGCCCAAGTAGCTAGGTCTCATCAGGCTCTACATATAAAATGTGGTCACATTTCCTTTCATGCCCCAAGTTAGTATGGCTCTGAGTCCTCACCCACTTAACCAAGGGTCTGATTCCCAAAGATTACCAAGAATTCCCAGGGTTGTATACACTTGTCTAAAACTCAACCCTCCTTGAGGTTACCTGGCTGCTACCTGCAAAGAAAGCAGAAACTTGGAGGCTAGGTCCTCTTACTGGTCTTGCCATAGATGTCTGTCTACCTTGCAGGGGCCATGATGGCTCTCCAAGGTGAGAGAGAGGGTACCACATCGACTCAGGACCCAAGTCTTGCACTGTTAATGGGAAGTCCAAAGCTTTTTCCAGGCCCTCAGTGTTCTAAATTTGCCCTGGGCCACTGTGGAATCCAGAGCCACCTCCCCGCCCCACCCCAACGTACATCCCCCTGCCTCGTGCTAATGGTCTTGGAGGCCTGGGCCCGGGCAGGACTCCCCCTTATCTACTGGTGAGGTCCCCCCAGGGAACCATGCTGCTCTTGCCTGCCTGTGTGCCTTAGATGCAGCCATCCAATGTGGCAATGTGGCAATGGGGTCCCCTTCCCCAGTCTCTGCGGGGACCACTGCCCTCCTGTGTATGTTCAGGATAAAAATAGAGACTTGTGAGAGGGAGAGCCCACAAGGCCACCCACCCCGCAGTACCTAAGTCCCATGGACACATGGACAATACTGGGAGAAGGGTAACTCTCACCTACCACCCTCCACCCTCCGCTGAGCAGAAGTGCCCTGCCACACTGTTATCAATCTAACAGCTGTCAAAAAGAAGGAAAGGAGGTGGGTTGATCTGCTTTGTTCTAAGTGAACTCATGCTGGCTTCTAGCAATCACCTTTCTTTTCCAAGAACTCACAAATCATCAGTTTCAGTCATCTGTTTTGGAATTTTGCCAAGAATCAACATTGAAATTACTGAATAATCTTTTCCAGAATCAGGAAAGTTTCCAGACTATCTGGGCCGGATGAATGAGTAAGATCTTTAAGTGGAGGCCAGGCTTCTCCAAGCCCCACCAGCTGTTCCTTGCCCCTCACTCACCATCATGGTCACACACACGCAGAAGGCATCCCCCCCAGGACTACACAGAGAGGACCCCGCAACCCCTCTAAACATGGACCTGCCATCCAGTACAAAGACACCCAAAGTCAACATCCCTGACTCTTCCCCACCTTTTCTTTTTGCCTCATTCAGAATTGCTCTGTCCCCTCGCCCCTCCCAAGGAGGTAATAAACGTCGTCTTCATAGCTCTGTAATTGTGACCGGCTGAGTAGCCATGTGATCGCAGGGAAAGGGGAGCCAGGCGCGCGGAAGGTGCCCGGCAGGCTCTGCCCCATGCTGCAAACACACCTCCATCTGTCAGTGGCGGCGCTCCCTGTGCGGGGAGTTGATGGAGCGTTGACTGCCAGTTCGCTAACGTCCTTGTCTGCGGACGCTGCAAAGACGCGGTTTTCCGTGGAGGAATTCTAAGGCTTAGACTCAAGTCTTCTCAGAATTATAGTAATTAAAGTTGAGAAGAGCATCACGCCAGAGCCCCCTCCTTAACCTGTCATTTCTGGGCTAAGACAGGACTTCAACTTCAAGGTCACGCTGTCCTCTCAGATGCCCTCCCTCTTTCCTTCCTGCCCATTCTCTCTTCTCCAAGCCCGGCCTCACCCAGGGAAGAGCCCAAGCTTCCCTAGCCACAAAGGAAAGGCAAACCAGGTCCCCTGGGAAAGCAGGCACCTTCGAAACGCAGCTCAGGGGAGCCAGTTGGGTCTTACTGGGCTCATTCATCTAGGCCTTGTAGGGGGTGGGGGCTGGGTCAGAGACAACATCAGAACTGGAAGAGAGGCAAACCAAGAAACAGACTCTGAACTACAGGAAACAAGCTGATGGTTACTGGAGGGGAGATGGGTGGAAGGATGGGTGACACAGGGTATGGGCATTAAGGAGTGCACTTGTTGTGATAAGCACTGGGTGTTGGATGGAAGTGATGGATCGCTAGATCCTACACCTGAAACCAATATAACACAATATATTAACTAACTGGAATTTAAATAAAAACTTGGGGGTGGGGAAGAAAAGAACAGCAACTGTGAGCTGCAGGCACATACCCTAGTCTAACCTAACCCTGACTTCACCACTAACCCCTAACCCTAACCAGTGCCATAACACTAACCCTAAACCTCACACTCTGGAGAAAACTCTTAACTGCAGGTTACTAGGCACATAGCTACACCCTAACCCTGACCCTGACCCTCATGGTAACCCCACCCCACCCTCACCCTCACCGTAGATCTGACAAAGTGGGTTCTTAAACACAGGATAAGGAAAACTGAGAAGCAGCCTAGTTATTCTCAGGAAGATACCAAACTTTTAAGAATTGGTAATATTTTTGAAAATGGGTATGGAGGTAGAGATAAAAACAGAAGGTACAATTGAATATCTATTTAAAGAGCATTCAGAGGCCCAAATCCCCTCCTTGGCTCAGCTCAGTAGACAGCTGCCATGTGTATTCTCACCCCAGCAGAAGTCTAGGGTTTTCTTCTCTGGAGAGGTGTCTGAACTACATGATACCAAGCACATACCATAACCTTAACCCTGTCCCTAACACTAAACATAACTGCAACCCATAACCTATAATGTCTAATGCCTAACCCTTACCCTAATGCTAACCTAAACCTAACAATCTGAAGAGGTCTCTGAACTGCAGGATACCAGGCACATACCCTCACCCTGTGCCTCACCCCGACACTAACCCGAACTCTAACCCTAGATCTGAGGGGAAAAAAGGAAGATGTGGGGTATATATATACCGAATGTGTATGTGTGTGTGTAAATAATGGAATATTACTCAGCCATAAAAAGGTACAAAATCTCACCATTTCCAATGACATACATGGGGCCAGAGAGTATTTTGCTAAGTGAAATAAGTCAATCAGAGAAAGACAAATACCATTTGATTTCACTCAAGTGGGGAAATTAAGAAACAAAACAAATGAACAAAGGGAAAAAAAGAGAGAGAGGCAAACCAAGAAACAGACTCTGAACTCTAGAGAAGAAACTGATGGTTACAGAGGGGAGGTGGGGGGGGTGGGTTAAACAGGTGATGGGGATGAAGGAGGACATGTGCTGTGATGAGCACCAGGTGTGGTATGGAAGTGTTGACCACCATATTGTACACCTGAAACAAATATTACACTGTATGGTCACTGGAATTAACATACATACATACATACATAGAAACTTTAAAAGAAAAGAAAAAAACTGGAAGAGACCTCAAATACCGTCCAGACCTGCTAATTCCACAAATGAAACCAAGGCTCCAAAGAGAGAAATATCTTGTTCAAGTTCAGTTGAACAGTCATAGAGTCATAGAGCCAGGATGAAACCTCAGTTCTCCCAGTCCTGGTTTATTCCACTATCCCAGGACGATTTATTGAAACCAGGCATTGTGCTAGGTGCTTTACCTAATTATTTCTAATTTTCACAGCCACTTTTTGAGGTATCATTATCCTAATTTGGGGGTTGAGAAAATGGACTGATTTGCCCAACAGCACACAGATAGAAAGTGGTGGATGAGGAATTCAAGCTCATTAAACCATCCTCTCTCATAAAGATCTATCAAGGGTGGACAGAGGCAAGTCTAAGTGGGTTTGTAAACACATTAGAGTGTCCCAGTGGGAGAAGCCCTTTTAAACTACCTTGTGGAATGTCCCACTGATAACATTCAACTCAACATGTTCTTCACAATATGAACAGTAAGGATCCCATGGGGCCAAATGTCGACAGACAGGGTGCCAAGAAGGAAAGATGCACCTGAGTACAAAAGACAAAAGTTTCATTGGAGGAGGTGTGCCTGGAGCTTGACCTCCAATGGTGGTTGCAGAGGTGCAGGGGGAAGCGAGATCTGGAAAAGCAGATGAAAACAGGGAGGACCCTGGAATGCATGGAATCTCAGGGAAGACCTGGTAAGAACCATAAGCTTCCCATGGGTACTGGTGGCTATACGTGTGGGAGAGAGAAGGAACGCAGACTCCCAACCTAGCTCCCAGGTGGCTGCCCGCCCCTCCCCATTCTCCAGGCCCTGTCCCAGCATAACTGGAGGATGGTGCAGACCTCAAAGAAAGTGACAGGATTATTCTGCTCCTGGAGCACTTGCTCCATCCACCACACTCCTACCCAAGCTCTTGGGAAGTTAAGAGGCTTGGCAGAGAGAAACCAGAGGAGAGGGGTTGTGGAGTGGGAGCAGAACATGGCTGTGTTTGTGGGGAAGATGGCCCTAGACAGCTGGGGAGTGGGGCGGAGGAGGGGACCTCGCATTTGTGCACTTAGGCGTAGCATGACATAACGCTTACAGGTGGAGGGGCTCCGCTTTCTCGGCTCTCCCCGTGAGGTGGGACACTTGCCATGTCATCATAAGTTGAGTTATACCAGCTTTTTCACTGTTTTTCTTTGCGAAATGAAGATGATAATAGTATGCACTGCACAGGTTGGTTGTGAGAATTAAATGAGATGCAAAGTACCTGGTGGAGTTGCTGGCACATAATCAACACACAATAAATGTGAGATTTTTATTATTGTTTTTATTTCTAATCTTGATGAAAAATGTATTATTTTCACACTGTTATAAAACTAAGAGAACCACGAGTTAGGTCCCACAAATTTCATTGCTGAATCATGTACTTTGGACAGTTCTATGACATCTGTGTTACTGAAACAAAAATTTTCCTTCTTAGGCAAGTCGGAAGGAAAGTGCTCCCTCTCCCACCCCGAGGCAGTGCTTATGCTCATAAACCACTTTTTCATTTCAAGGTGATTTCTAACTGCTCCTCATCACATGCTCATGGTATAATTCTGAGGTCAGCGGGGCAGACGTTGTTATACTTCCATTATTAGGTCCTGAAACTCATGGCGAAGGAAGTTTGTTGGCTGGACCTAAAGCCGGATCCCCAATGCCTCCCTCAGCCCTCAGTCCAGCAACACTGAACACAGGTGTCTCAGCAGGCTGCCTCCCTATCTGCCCCAGCATGCACAGGTGTTCCTATTTGTGACCCGCCCCTGACCTTCACCGAGTCCTGATCTCTCCCAGGCTTCAGCCAGACAGGATCCTCACCTGGGAATGAGATGTTCAGAATCCTGAGGGGGTTGGAAGCATAGAAAAAGATAATAAGATTATTCTTTAGCAAGGAGCATAATGCAGAGATGTTTTTCCATCCCACAAGGGTTTCTGGTCCCCAAACCTGCCATTCCTAGCTCCACCACCATCCCCCACTCTTGTTCACAACTAACTTCTTGCTTCGCGTGTCCTGCTTCCAGAAAGACTGTGAGGCATACCTTGGTGCCGTCGCTCCAGGAGAGAGGGGGCACAGCTGGTGAAGTTCTGATTGGTCAAAGCCCATGTTCTTCCAGGGGTCAGAGATATTCCAGGTAGGAGCTTTTTGGAGTATCACCCCTGCCTGTTTCCCTATTTCCCATTACCCCCATATGGCCACTCCCCTACAAGTAGGCTAACCTTTATTCCCCAAACAGCTAGGCTTACCCTCCATGGTCTTGCTCAGGCTTCTCTCCTAGAATGACTTTCCCTTACTGATCCAGCTCCTGCCCCTCCTCCAGGACACTGGTCAAGGGACTTTCCTATAGGAAGCACCTCTAGACCCATCCCTAGGCCACAGTGTTTACCACCCTTTCTAGCTCCCGCAAGTCTCTATCATACAGACTCATTTTTTCTCAAATTGCAGACTCATTAGAGGGTCATGGAAATCAATTCAGTGGGCCACAATGAGTATTCTTTAACAAAATGGAATAGAATACCAAATATCAGAATATGTTGCCAGTGATCTTGATCCCGGCTCATGTACATATATGTGTTGCATACTAATGAAATGTAAACTATATTTTCCACCGTGAGTTGCAATCAAAACTTTTTTAAAAACATTGGGTATTAGTGCCTTCCAGCCTCCATCGCCCCACAAACCTATAATCTGCCTAATTTCTCCACCAAAGGGTCAGGAGTGAGGCGGCGAGGAGAGGAGGGGCAGCCAAGCTAGAGCCGCTTCCACCTGGGAGGGAAGGCCCCTGTCCACCGCCTGGTGTAAGTAACAAGACGACAAGCCCCAAGGACAGGGACTCGGCCTCTCCGCTTGCCTCTCTCCCCAGCACCAGGAACCAGATAGCAGGAGCTTAAAAGTAAGGGTTGGTGAATGAATCATGCAGGTCAGGCCAGATTACTCCATGATAACAAAAAAAGAAACTCCCCATGGCTTCACATGGCTTGCTTCCACTCATACAAAGTTCACCCCGGTCCAGCGCCCTCCAGGCAGGAGCCCAGAAATCTAGGCTGCTCGCATCCCGTCTCACTGCCTGCTGTGTGGATGCACGGAGTTCAGGTAACCGTGGCAGGAAAGAGAGAGCTAGAATGCTGTACGCAGCGGCATGTGTCATGCCCCCTCCCGGCCACTGGCCAGGGCGTGTCACATGGCTCCCCCAACCGCAAGGAGGATGGGAAATGCAGAGAAGCACATAGATATTTGACGAGCAGTAAATGTCTCTACCACAACGCGGCATGAGACATGTTGCCTTGTGACTTAACTAGGCTTAACTCTGGGCATATACCTTTCCTCCCCGGCCACCCAGTTATTCATTCCACAGAACGTCTGGGGGTCTGCTCTAAAGTCGGTACTATGCTGACCTCTGGAAACACCGGGATGACTGAGACCACGTCCTAGTTTGGATCACCCCAGAAGCGCACCCTGGGCCAAGGAGCAAGGTGGCTAATCTGGAAGGTCCCGGGAACGCCAGCAAGGTAGAGGGCAGTGGTCCAGAAGATGTGTCTTACTAAGCCCACTACCTCAGCGTGTGTCTGAAGCTCAGGCCCACAGAGAGGCTCTGGGAAACAGTGTGACGCACCTCAAAATTATCCCCACTTAAGGGTTGAGGGAGTGGAGACATCAACCCATTCCCATGAGCCGGTCATGAAATCCTCATCCCCCTTGCCAGATTCTTGCCTTTCCAGGCTCTCGTATCCAGCAGCGGTCACATAACCCACGTCTGGCCAGTGAGAAGTGAGAGGGGATCTGTCGGGGAAGGTTCTGGGGCAGCATTGGCTTCCCGGAGCCGAAGAACAGATGGACTTGCTGCTGTGCCTTTCTCTCCTCTTGCCCTGAACGCGAACGTGACGCCGAAGGCCACTACACCCCGCAGGGGTTGAGCAGGACAACCAAACGCGGACAAGCTAAGGCTGGCAGAGCGGGAAGGGAGAAGAGGCCCGGAATCCTGACAGCGTTGCTGAATAGCCAAACGTCCGGCAACGGCCCGTCTTCCCGTCTGTCCTACGGACTGAGGCCGTGCTTGTCCCAGTATCCTGCACGTGCCGCCCGACGCCATCCTAACCGACCCAAGCGGGCGGTCCCAGCCGAGGCAGCTCTGGCCGGAGGTCGTGCCCGGGGCTGCGGGGAGGCTTGGTCTGGCTGGACCGGGGTATAAAAGGCCCACTTTGCCATGCAAAGGAGTTCAGCGGAGAGGTTTACAGAGCTTCCAACAAGGAGGCAACAGAGTTGTGTTAGAAACCAACGACCTAGGGGCGCCTGGGTGGCTCAGTCGTTAAGCGGCTGCCTTCGGCTCAGGTCATGATCCCAGGGTCCTGGGATCGAGCCCCACATCGGGCTCCCTGCTCAGTGGGGAGCCTGCTTCTCCCTCTCCCTCTGTCTGCCGCTCTGCCTACTTGTGCTCTCTCTCTCTCTGTTAAATAAATAAATAAAAATCTTTAATAAAAAAAAAGAAACCAACGACATCAATCCTATAAGGGAAGACCTATCACCGCCTGAGAGACATAGACGATCTCCTCTGAGTAGCATCCAGGACGAGTTCGCTTCTCCGCAGCCTCTAATACACTCCCCATTTCAGACGTGTTGAATCGAATTGAGATGCAGTTAGCCTAATTATTTTCATGTGACCCCCACTGCTTCGAACAATGGCTAGCACGGCTCGGAGAGGCTTCGGTTGTGCTTCCGGCTCTGCTGTAGCCCAGCCAGCGGCCTCGGCCGCTTCCGTCTCCGGGCTCGGCGAGCTCACCTGCACGGGGCAAGTGGAGAAACCGCTCTCACTTTTTGCAGCGATCCTGGGGGCTGTGGCTGACTGCATCCGGCAGCTGGGAGAGGGGTTCCCGGCTCCCTCCTCTTTACTCCCCCAAGACAGGCAGGGGAAGTTGGGGGACCACCAAGTGCCGAGCAGAGAAAGTGGGGCAGTAACTGTGCCACCCCCAGCCTGACTGGGGAAAGGAACGCTGCAGATCGAATACACATCTCAGATCACCCAGGTCCCAACCGAGATCTTTCTCTACGTGGAACACATATGCAAGTTTTCGGTTTTGTTTTTGATTTTGACTCTTCCAACTATGTTTTCCAAACCAAGGTTGAGGGGAGAAGGGAAATCAAATGATTTCTCATGTCACATTCAAATAAAGAATGATCAATTAACCCCCCAAATTAGGTATGTAGTGGGGAGACCCACAAAGATGAGGCGCTGGACTCCATGTTCATACACCCATCAGCGCTGCAGTCTTAAATTATATTTGACATTTAATTAAAACCCCAAGGCAGTGAAGTCAAGAGCTGAACTGCTTCATTTCTAGAAAAGGAGCTGCTCTTTAGGATGGATTCATTTATCTCCTGTCACCAAAGGCATCAGCACGCACCCCCTACCACCACCCCTGCACCCCAGCCCAGCTCCACTCACTACTGCCAGGAGAAATACAATAGAGGCAGAGATTGGCCGAAGGGACCCTCCTCTCTCGCCCTCCTCTCACTGGCACACGCTCCCTCAGATTCCGTAACTGCCAGAAGAGAGCTGATCCTTCCCAGGTTCCATGCCACCCAGAGCCAACGCCCTTCCTGGCCACCTACCATGCCCCACCCCCAGTTCCCATTCATGGCCTTTCCTAAAGACAGCACTTTTACCTGTCCAAAGACATGAAGGTTTTCAGCATTGAGTGTCTTTTCCTTATTTCCTTCCAACCATTCTTCTCCCCCTCCCTCCCTCCTTCCTTCTTCCCTGGCTGCCTGCAGAACTCACTGAACAGACTCCACATTTTAGGGGCACCTGGATGGCTCAGTCGGTTAAGCGGCGGACTCTTGGTTTCAGCTTAGGTCATGATCTCAGGGTCATGGGATCGAGCCCTGTGTCGGGCTCCATGCTCAGCGGGAACCTGCTTGGGATTCTCTCTCTCCCTCTGCCCCTCCCCTACTGTCTAAAATAAATAATCTTAAAAAAAAAAAAAAGCCTCCCCATTTTAGGGCTGTGCTAAATGTGACGGGGACACAAAGACCCATAGGACTTAACTCCTGACCTGGTGATCTTTGGGTGGAAACCACAAAACTCATGAAACACTGACTGTGGGCACTAGATGTAATGAGACAGTGTGTAGTTCGCACCCATGAGGGCTCCAGACGACAGGAGCTTTGGGGTGGAGGGAACGAGAGACTCAGGTGTGTAGGAAGGGCTTCAGGGAGGAGCCAGGACTTGTGCTGGGCCCCAGAGACTGACAGGATCTAGAAGGACAGGAGGAGAGGCACTCCAAGAGAGAGAAGAGCGTATGCAAAGGTCCAGAACCAGGAACCGGTAAGAACGCTTTCTGCCTACAGCAGCGGCTCCGTTAGAGGGGTAGAACGCACAGGGTGAAGAAGCTGGTGCATGCCAGCGGCGGGGTCAGCACTTCGTCGGGAATCCTGGAGCCCTGCAGGGCTTCTGGGGTGTTGGTGACTGCGACACTACAACTGACTGAGATTGTGTTGCTTTCTGACTTTGCTCGAGCCTGGCTGTGTAGCCTTGGGCGTGCTGCCTTCTCTCAGAGCCAGATTTTCTTCCCTCCGTGAAATAGGGAGGGTCACCCTCTCCCGGCTTCCCTCACCTACCTTTCAGGACCAGATCAGTGCCAAACGGTACCACGTACCAGGTTTGGGGAGACAGGGAGTGTCCCTGGGCTCTTCCCCCACAGCTTTGAGGTATCAGAACACATGGTGCTTCCCTAATACAGATCACAACCCCAGGACAGGCTCGAGACACATTAGCAACGCCTCAAATACACATAAATCTCATTCTGCTAAACACAGAGCATTTCATAACCTCTAGACTCGCCTGTTTGCAATTTCATCCCCAGAAGGTTTAGGAGGTAACAAAGGCAACAGCCAGCTCAGGCTTATGTCTGACCCAGCAAGAAGAAACTACTGAGTACTGGAAGTGACAGAAACCATGGACAGAGGGACAAGAGCTTAGGAGAAAGTGAGCATGTCATCTTAGAGTTCAGAATAGCCCAGAAAGAGAACAGTGGTGCAGTCACTTAGAGAAAAGGTGGCTACAATCCTATGACCAGACACTCTAGAGGGGAGACAGCTGGAGAAAGGCGGGTAGCAATTCCTGGAGACAAGATTCTCACTATGTGATTGCAAAGTATTCCAGCAGGGAAGAGAGAGGAGAGAAATCTGAAGAACACAGTAACTATCTCGGCCTCACTAGCAGCTCGCTGGCTTCCGCAAGAAAGCAGCCTTACCAAGCTCCTATCTCCTTCTACGTCACGGAGAATGATTTCTGCCCTAAAAATCCAGTTTCAGTCACATCACTCCCCAGCTCTAGACTGTTCGTGGCTTCCTCTCTCACTGTGAACGGCCTGCCAGCGTGGCTCTGGCTCACCCTCCCAGCCACAGCTCTGCCCTCACCCCGGTCACATCTGATGCCCTAGCCAGGGACCGGCAGGTTGCAGCCCACAGGCCACACGCAGCTCACCTCCTATGTTTGTATGGCCAACACGCTAAGAATGGTTTTCACATTTTTAAATGACGTGGGGGGGGGGGGAGGATCAAGAGAATAATAGTTTGTGACACACAAAAATAATACAAGTTCAAATCTCGATGTTCATAAATAAAGTTATATTGGCACACAGCCACACTCATCCGTGTACCTACGAACGGTACTGGTTTACCTACGACCCATACTGGTTTACTAGGGCGGCTGTAACAAAGTACCACAGACTGGGGGGCTTAATCAACAGACACATTTTCTCACGGTTCTGGGGGCTGGAAGTCCAAGATCAACGCTGTGGCAGCGTTGTTCTTCCTGAGGCCTCTGTCCCTGGCTAGTAGACACCACCTTCTCTCTGTGTCCACACAGGGCCTTCCCTCGCACATGTCTGCAGCCAGATTTCCTCTTCTTATAAGGACACCAGTCATATTGGATCAAGGCCCACCCTAGGGACCTCATTTTAACTTAATCACCCCTTTAAAAACCCTCCCTCCAAATACATTCACATTGTGAGCTACTGGGGGTTAGGACCTCAACATACGGATTTGGGGGGACACAACTCAGCCCTAACACTGCCTACAGCTGCTTTTGCGCTACAACGACAGAATTCAGTCAGTGCGACCGAGACCATATGGTCCACAAAGACTATTACAGATAGAGTTTACTGTCTGTAGACTAGCTACTTCTGGCCCTTTACAGAACAAGTTGGCAGACCCCTGCCCTAGACAATCTGGGCTTGGTACAGATTCCCGAACGGTATGCCTTGCTTCTATATTCGGAACTTACGCTAGCATTTAGATGCCCTCTCATTTTCACTAATAAAGCCCTTCCTGTTCCTCAAGATACCAACACTGGCAATGCCTTTGTGTGAGCACTCCAGGGGGCATTTGCATTTAAGCCAAAGAAATGAGTCAGTCTCTCATGAGAAACTCTCAAGTCGTCAGACATGCTGAGCAGAAGTGTGGTGGCCCGTCACACTCCGCATGTTCCCCCTGAGGGTAGGCGTCAGGGTTGGAGGTGGGGCAACAGGAGATATGGCTGAGGCTTAGATGTGGATGCGGCTGTCATCACCGAGGGAATGAGTGGGTCTGAAGAATGAGCTTTAGAGATACAAGAGGGAAGAAAATGTGGCAGGAGCTTCTAGGCCAGAGAGCTCTAAGAGGTAAGTAAGTGTCAGAGGAAAGGAGAGGGGTGGGGAGGGGCAGCCAGAAGAGCCGGGAAGCCGGTAACGGGCACTAGGGAGGGAGCTTGGAGGGAGTATCCCCTGGGGACAGGAGGCCCTGCAGCACCCAGTGTCCCAGCACCTAGGCTGAGATGCTGGCATTTAAGGGAAGGGTGGGCTGGAGGGGTGCGGCAGGAGCCTGCGGTTCTCACAGGTCAACTGGGCATGAATCTGTAAAGAGCATAGCAATGGGATGAAGAAGGAAAACGGCGCCAAATACCTCAGGTCCCTCCACACGGCTCCTTCAGTAACTTGACCCCCGCTCCTGCTGAGGCGGACAGGCCTGCGTGGGAAACCCCCAACCCTTCTCTCTGGCCCCACCTCCAACCCCACTACAAACAGCAGGGGACAGATATGTCACAAGTCAGTCTGAAGGGCACCAAAATATAACCTGCCCAGGTACACAAAGGACTGGCCCAGCCCCTGACTCTAACTCCGCCAAGCCTTAGCTCTGTGACTTTGGACAACTGTGTCCCTCCTTCAGCCTCAGCATCCTCATCTGAAACACAAGGGGCTGGCTGACAAGCAGGGCTGTCATGGGAGGGGATGGCTGTACGGGATTGGGCATAATGTGGGCCTCGTGGAGGCCTGACAGTTGCGGGGGAGGCCTGAGGAGAGCAAGGCGAGGGCTGGCTGGCTGCAACCCAGAAACCCTCCCTGGGGCGTGTCTGCTCTGAAAGCTTGATGAAGGTCTGCTACAAGGAAGGAGAGTGATCTTGCAAATGGGGGCCACTGGCAGAAACAGGGAGTCCTTGGCACGCTGAGCTCCGTCTGCGCATACACACAAACACACACTGCGTGTACCCCCTGCCTGGGCCGTGCCTTCCCAGCTGAGGCGGAAGGAAGGGGCTTGGCAAGGAGGTAGAGCTAGAGAGGGGAAGGGCGGAGGGAGATAGGCAGACCTCGTCCTGCCATATAACTTTCTCCATTTTATCGAGAGAGAAACTGAGGTCATCCTCAGTAAGAGTATTACTTAAAGAATAAACTAGAAGCAGGAGAGAGGCCTCAGGCACCGACAGTGGTCTGGATCTCACTTTGACCAGCAGGGAGGGAGGGAGGCAGGAAGTGCCTGTGGTAAATGAAGATGGTTCTGATAGAAGGTGTGCTGGAAAACATCTCACTCTCCATAGAGGAAAAAGCCACAACCAAACAGAGCAGCCATCAGCAGGGAGGAAAGAGAGGAACATTCTGGGCACGGAGGGCTGTGGTCAAATAAATGGCTCCACACCTCATCTCCTTGCCCTCCCTGGTGTGTATGTCCAGATGCCCAACCATTTCCACCCTCCGAGAGGAGGAGCCTTCGAGGGTAATTCAAGCCCTAGGTTTCCGTATCCTACCCTTCATTTTAAGACACGATACTACCCCCTGACAACCGGACATGTCCAGGCCTCACTCTCCAGCACGGACCTCCGTGGGGATTTCTCAATCCGTCACAAACTCCTCGCAAAACAAAACTCATGCCTGTCTTCTTCATTCTGCTCTTTAAGCTTTAAGTAGAATGGAGTCCAGGAGCCACTGGGGAAACCGGTGTGAGTGCTTGTCCGCACGAGTGCCTTTCCCGGGGGTCGTGGGGGCGGGGTGGCCAGGGAATCCACTCATTCCTCTGGAATTCCTGGCCTGGACTCACTGCAGTGTCCAGGGAGGGGAGGGGAGGGCCGCCTCAGCCAGCCCAGGTTCTCTCCATCGGGGGGGGGGGGGGGGGCCTGAGGGCTGATTCTGGGAAGGAGTTCCCTGAGGCAGGTGTTTGCCCGCACCCTCATGCTGAACATCCTTCCCTATCACGCTGTGGAGCCATCACCCACAACGTGAGTGAAGGCCCCAGTGGGCCCGTTTGAGCGAAACACACTTACTTCTTCCCAGTAAGTGGATTTCACTCTCAAGCGCTGAACTGCTCCATGCCCGTGCTGCCCGCAGTATCCAGGGGCCTGCCTGCCCTTTGGCCTAGAACTGCCTCCCTCAGGCTCCCTGGCCCCCTTGTTCTGCGCTTCAGCACGTCCTCCCCACCAAAGGCAAGGGGCAGGGGACTGAATTCTCTGCTGGCCTGGTGCCACTGGTGTCGTGAGGCCTGTGGGGGGGGGGGCCCGCTAGGTCTCAGGGGTCTCCAGTGGGGAGTGTGGGGGCCCCAAACAGCACTTAAGGAAGCAGCTCCCCCCAGCCCTCACGGGTTGCCGCTCCTGTGCTCACAGATGCGTCCCTGCCTCTGTCAGCATCCTGTGGCCGCTCTAACAAATTACCTCAAGCTGAGGGGCGGAAAACAAAAGAAATTTATTCTCTCACAGTTCTGGGGGCCAGAAGTCCAAAATCAAGGTGTTGGCAGAGCTCCACCCCCTCCAAAGGCTCTAGGAGGGGATCTTTTCTTGCCTCTCCCAGCTCCTGGTGGCTCCTGGGTTCCTTGGCTTGTGGCTGCATCCCCCTGGTCTCTGCCTCTGAGGTCACACAGCCTCCCCCATGTCTCTGTGTCTCAAATCTCCCTGTTCTTTCTCCTATAAGGACACCATTCCTAAATCTAGAATGATCGTATCTCAAGATCCCTAATTACACCTACAGAGACCCTATTTCCAAGCAAGGTCATGTACCTGGATACGGGGGTTAGGACTTGACATATCTTTTGGGGGGACATGATTCATCCCATTACACTGGTCTACTGGTCATTCTTTTGAAGGTGATCCCCTCAACTTGGAGGTCCCAACTCACTCTGTGAGTTCTCGGAGGCCGCATCTTACTCAGGGGCTTGGCGAGGAGGTGGGGCTACCGGGAGGGAGGCGGCGGAGGGAGGTGGGAGAGCCGGTCCCGCTGCAACCCTGCACCAAGCCCCCGTTTCCCAGGGGCCCCACAGCTTGCCCCAGAGCAGTCCTCCCGTGTCCCCCTTTTAGCATCCTCGTTCATACTACCGAACCCCGCTCAAGCTGTGCCGCCAGCTGAGGTGCCCTCTCTCCTTCCCTCTGCCCACTGGGTCCTGCCTCAGAGCCTTCCCTGACCACCTGAGCCCGGAGGGACAGTGAGGAAGGAAGGGCTGGGCCCCAAGGCCCTAACCACCGGCTCTGTACCCTGCCGGCTGCTTGAGCTCAGGTAAGCCTCTCAATGTCTCAGGACCTCAGTTTCCCCACCCGAAAATGTAGACAATCCCTTCCTCACAGATTAGTGAGGAATAAACAGCACAACGCTCAAGAAAGAATTTCCAACAAATGTTTGTTCTTTGGTCATTTGATCTTCCCTTCTCCGAAACTAATGCGAGTGGTATCGTCACTGCCCTTAACTGTCATTCTAGGTCATTCTGTTGGCCTTGTCTCCTAGGGTTGAGCTTCTTGAGGAAAGGGACAGAATTTTCAGGCTTCTCTGGCATCTCTTACAGCACCTGGCATAGCCTTTAGTCAGTAAAGACCTTATGCCTGGAATAAACACCCTGGCGATGCCCATATGTCTGTATTTCAGACTAAAGAGGCAGCCCTGGCCTGGGTCCCAGACCTTGTGTCCCTCCCTTCACTCACCTCCCGGGTCTTCTTACCCCCAGGGCCTCATACCTCATGGGAGAGGCAGGGCCTGCCAGGCTCCTGCAGGCGGCAGCGGAGATGGGGGAGGCGGGCTGGCAGTAATGGAATGAGAGGCACTGAGATCCAATTCCGAAGTGATTAAGGTGAGAGGGACAAATTCCAGAAGCCAGTTGTTGGGTGTAATCAGGGTGAACAACGAATCATGGCCCCTGAAAAGCCTGAGGCCAGACAGGCTGGGCCCATCCCTGCTCCAGGAGGACCCCTGTGGTCAGCCAGGCTGAAGGAGATCTCTCTCCATTAGGTCCTGGCAGGGAAGGGTGAGCAGGCTGCACTGCATCATCTGGGTGGAGCAGCTGAGTGGATGTGACATAATTGAATGAAGCCTCCACCTCCTCCACCCAGAGCGGGGGAATTAGCAGGCCCGACCCTCGCCTCTGGAGACTGCATTCAGCCCTCATCTGCCTGCATTGTTCCGCTCCTCAGCCACCTATCTGGTCGGGGTGCTGGGAAGGGGTGCCAGGAGGGGGCTCCCAATAAGGGCTACAGGAGGGAAACGGGGGGGGGGGGGGGGGGGGAGGGGGGCGGGGGGGGGGGCTCAACCAGGGAAGTCCCAGAGGAGGGGGCGACGGGGAGGAGGTGACAGTGATGGGCAGGGGACGGGAACCAGCCAGAGCTTGCCAGACTGCCAAACAGATAGATGGCAAGGAGATAGCCTGAGCGAGAGGGAGGATGGGGATGGAGGGGCCGGGAGGAGTGGAGACAGGCAGAGAGCAGGAGACGAGAGCAAGATAGGCAGAGAGATAACATGACAGCGGCCAGAGATAGAGAGATGAGCTGAGCGATGGAGGAGAAGAAAAAGGGCAGATAAAAAGAAGCTTAGTAAGAAAGATAGACTGACGGGCAGCCGGAGGAAGAGGCAGACGTGAAGATAGGAGCTTCGTGGAATAATGCTGGAAACTTTTTCCGCAGTATTAGCAAGATGCCATGTTCCTCTGCGCACTTACTACATGACAGGTGCTGTTCTAAATGCTCCACTTTATCTCATTTATTCCTCACAACACACTGTCTTACAGTGATGACGACGAGGTTGGAGAGGATAAATTACCTGCGCAAGGAGACCCAACTAGAAAGCAAAGGAGCCAGACATGACCCCAGGCCTTGCCTGATTTCACAGCCCCCTCGCCATCACACCCGTGGGGGCCCCTCTTGGTTCAGCCCAGGTGACCAGATACAGAGAACTTTTGGGTGGCTGCAGGCCGGAGTGTGGTCAGGGGATGGTGTCTTTTTTGCCTCTTCTGGTCTCTGCCCCCTTCTCCTGAGACCCCTGGCACTCGCCCTTGCCATCTGCATGGGCCTCTCCAGCTCTCAGCTGGCCATCACTAAATATGCACAAAAGTGTGGACCCACGTCACTTTAAGGCATGGCTTCTGGTAGGAGTGCTTCATTTTAATAGGAGGCTCAGAGTGTAATACGAAAAACACTGGAGGGACAGGAAGTGTTCCCTACAAGCTTTAGTAACCGGACGTGGGCAGATCCCCCCATGCATACTCATCAAGCCAGTTCTGGTGTGACTTGCTCCATCCAGGTGGGAAGAAAAGATATCTGGATACACATGACTTGTTGCCTTTGTGCCCCCGGACCACCTCCCCATGGAAGATTCCCAGCCATAAATAGGCACCAGCTTGGAAGGCTTTGCCAGCCAGACCAACCCAACCTCCCCGCCAAGAGTCAGGGTCTCGCTGCTGGTGAGGACCACCAAACAACCGCTCCCACTTACCGCTGTCCTCCCTGGCTGCCCTCCATCAGGAGTCAGAGGGGCTTCGGGCTAGGATGACCCCCACATGCCTAGCTGCTGGGCACTCTCTGACCCGGCCAGATGGCTCTCTGGGTCTGTCCAGGGCCCACTGCCCCTCCCAGTACCTCCCCAGTCTCCTGTGGGGAAGGGAGCGGTGTGCCCATTTCAGCTCATGGCTCGCCAAGAAACACTGAAGGGGGCCAAGAGCCGGTTCACTTTCAAGGCCCGTAGTTTCCTAACAGCAAAGCTGGGATGATCAGCACCCAGGAAGGAGGTGCTGATCCCTCCGCCCCCTCTGCTCTGGTGCAGCAGGGGAGAAAGCAGATTAACCGCTCCACTCTGCCCACAGGAAATGGACTAGCAAAGCAGGCAGGGGAGAGGCACAGAGGGAAGGAGGGAGCGCAGGAAGAGGCAGGCGGGCAGGGGACTAGAGAAGAAACACCAACGATGGAATTCAAAGCTGGAAGGATAACTTCATCCAGCTGCCTCCACTTTCACCTCTAAGGACCCAGCTCACCCAAGGGATTCACCCAAGTTCGTCCAGCTCGTCCTGACCTTGCAATCCCATTGTCAGATCCCAATCTCCGGCTCCAAGAGGAAGCTCATGGTTTAGTCACCAAAGGCCTTGGAGTCTGGCTCTGCCCCAGGAACCAAGGGGCTGACTCCTCTCCTGCTCAAAAACCCCATGTGGCTTCCTTAACCAAGGCGCCCTCCTGAGCCTGGCAGTCAGTGCCCTCCTCACCCATCCCCAGCCTACTCTGCACCGTGTCTGCCACCAGGGCTCCCCACATATCCCTGATCAAGCTTGCTCCTTGCTGTGTAGTGATGTCCTGCACTCCCCCACCTTGGCTCACACTGGAATCCCTTTTGCTTCAATGCTTCTCCAGATGTCTACCATTCTGGGAGGTCTTTTTTGGGGCTCCTGGACCTCAGGAAGCTCTCCCTGCCCTGGGCTGCCATGCCACATTTGTTGTACCTCTCTTTTATTTATTTATGTTTACTCAAGGATAATTAACATACAGTTATATAATAATATATAATGTTATTATATATTATAAATAATACATAATAATATAACAGTGCTATATTATCTTCAGGTGTACAATATAACGATTCAACAATTCTATATATTTCTCAGTGTTCATCAAGATACTGTTGCACCTCTCTTATGGAGAGAGGAAAATAACCTTTATTGAGAATTATCTCTACATTCAATATGCCTAGTATCATTATCTCTCTTTACAAATGAAGAAACAGATTCAAGAGGTTAAGTAACTCACTCAAGATCACACAACTATCAAGCGAGTGGTGGAGGCAGAAATCAAATCCAAGGCTAACTCTAAAACACTGTTGTTCTTTGTATTATAGTTGCTGTATATTGCCCATTCACGACCTCTTGGGCAGTTAAGTTCTTTGATGTACACACTATGCCTTCTTATCTCTCTATATCTAGTGCCTAGCAAAGTGCTTAGACACTCCAGATAACCATTTTTAGGATGGATGGAGGGATGGGGGGATGGATGGATGGATGGATGGATAGATGGATGGATGGATGAGTGGATGGGTGGTGGGCAGTTGAGTGGGTGGATGATAGAAGAGTATGATATCTCCAGCTTGGAAAGGCCATGCAATTCTGTAGAATGGGGTTTAGGTACCACTCCAGGGATCATGATCAGCCACCAGCTCTCAGCAGAGCCTTAGGAAAGAGATGATGACAGAAGCTGCCTTGGAATCTAGTAGGTGGAGAGTTGCTAAACCACCAAAACAGGAAATGGCCACTCCAGCAAGTGGCAAGGATTCTTAGACTTGAAACTTCATCATTGGACTAGAACATCCTTAGAGATAATAAGGTCCAACCTCTCATCACCTCTTCCCTCCCATTCTGCAGATGAATAAATTGAGGCTCAGGGAGAGGAAGCGACATGCAATATCACACAGCTAAGTGATCATGGGCACTCAATTTCTATAGAAACACAGTGACTCTATATAGGGGTACCGTCAGTTGGGTGCCTTAGATGATATTCAGTGCTATATCCTGATGCACAGGAGCCTCTGCTTGGAGACCCTTTGTGAGGGACCTCGGAAAGATGTACTTCAAGGGAAGTCCCTCACCACCAAGCCCCAGGGCACTGAAAGGGGCTGCACCCTCTCCCTGTTAGCATCCTCGCCCAGCCTGAAGGGGAGCTTGGCAGTGCAGCCCACTTAGACAACCTATGTGGCTCCCTGTCTTGGCCTGCCTGGGAAGGACTCCTGATCTATTCCACCTGCCTCCGTTTTCAGAGGCTGCTGTGGTCCCAGGTCAAGTCAGCTTCTCCAGGCCACCTTAGGTCTAGTTTCTGGGCAATTCCCCTGGGAGGTGAAGCCTGCCCCCTACACTTCGGTTGTAGTTATTATACTCTGCCCTTTGCTCCAAGGGGTGTGGGAAATATGTCCAAATACATTTGCTGTGCTTTGTTTGGGCCCCATGACAAGTAACAAGAGTCACCCTGTAACAGCTTCACAAAGCGGGAAAAAAAGGTGAGAACACCACCCTTACTCCAGGTGGGGAAACTGAGGCACCAAGCAGCACCAGACAATTTGTCCAGGCTAACCCAAGAAACAGAGGCACAGCAAGAACCTCCGGACCCCTCAGTCCCAGCTGACCCAACCCTGCCTGCCCTCTGGATCTCCAAAAACTCCAAAGGCAAAGCCGGGCTGAGAGAAAGTCCTCCCTGAGAGACAGTAGCTGTCCTTCCTCCCCTTTTATTCCAGCCCACATCTTTCTTTTATTCATCTTCGTCCCTGAGTGCTTAAGCCCTTGAAGGAGCTTCAAATGGAACTCTCCAAAATTCCTAGATGAAGGGGAGCAGCTGGGAAGGGCCCCCAAACCAGCAAGGAACAATCGAAGGCACAAGAAGGAAGCACAGACACTCGGTACAAACAGCAGGAGGAGGTGATGGAGCGGAGCGACCCACTGGGGCCAGTGAACACCCACAGCACCCTGTTAGAAGCATAGCGGGGGCCACAAGGCAGGCCGGTGCCCCCGCCCATACACCTCCAGCTGCACTCATGACGCACTGAAGTCTGCAGAGGCAGAGGCCTGCGTTGTAGGCTCTGAGAAACTCCTTGATTCCTTTTCCTCCAGTGAGCAGGAAATGAGACAAAGCAGTAGCACTGTCCCCCCACCCCCTCCTCCAGAACCGAATGAGATCCAGAGGCCGAGCACTGTTATCCACATCAAATTCCTCTTGGAACAGTGCCCGCCTTCCTCCCTGCCCATACACCTCCTTCTAACGCTCTCCCATTCCGCTCTTAAAAAGGTCAATGGAGACAAAAGTTGCAGCCCACCATATCGAAAAGCACCTGCTGTCAAGGGCAGGCAGAGACCTACTTGCCTGCTGGCTGACCCAGAACTCATCCCAGGGGCACCTCAAAAACTCAGGGTCTGGTAGACAGGGTCAACCGAGGGCACCTGAGACTTGATTTCTAATTCTGCCTCTGCTACCACCAAGCTGTGTAACTTCCCAGCAAATCCTGTCCCTCTCTGGGCCTCAGCCTATCTGTGTAATGAGGGAGCTCAGATGCTGCTGAGGAGACAGGGGGAGGACTTAGCGAGGGGACTCTGGGCCCTGCATCTCATCCTACACCTGAGCAGCCCTGCTTTTGTCTCTTTTATTTTTCAGGCTTCGGGTAAGATTTCATTTGAAAAAAAGATTTGGTAATTGTAAAAAAAGAAGAAAAATTATTAAATCCATTGGCCTAGAGGTGACCTCTGTGATTCCTTTCTTGTCTCTGTCTCATTCTGTGATCCCACACATGCACATATATTTGTTACTGGCTACCCCAACCTGGACAGCTCTGATTTCACACATTCTTTCCTGTGGTCCCTACAAGATGGTCATAGTCACCGGGCTTCATGCCCTGCTTTGGATTCAGAAAGTAGGTACCCCCTGACCCTCTGGCTGAGTGTGTAAGACATGAGCCCCACCGTAAAGTTCAGAAAACAGGCGCCCCCTGAAGAGGTAACAGCCCAGCCAGGACATCTGTGCCAAGTGTGGAGTGAGTGTTTTAGCCAAGAAGGGCAGCAGGGTCCAGGAAGCAGCGGTGGCTGTGGGCTGGGCTTCCCAGAAGTGGGTTCCACTCAGGAACACAAAGATTCCAAGAAGGGATTACACTGGGCATGTGGGGGCTCAGCAAATGGATTAATCAGGCTTCAGAAATGAGCAGGGAGATAAGATGTTAAGATCCCTGAGTCAGAATGCCTGGGCTTAACTCTGATTCTGTCATATAATTGCCTATCACTCAGGCAAGCCATTTACATTCTCGGCCTCAGTTTCCCCATCTATTTAAACAGTACCTAGGATTCTAACCAGCTGCCTGTGATTCTCCCCAGCTCCTGCCTCAGGCTCTTTCCTAGGGGTGGCCTTGGCCATGGTTTTCATGGGAAAAGAGAAGGACAAGGCCCAGACAGGTCAGATGGAAACCCGCAAATTAGAGACCAGACCTAGAACCCAGGCCACCCTCCCCTGGTTCTGCCTCTGCCACACCCCGTAGGTTAGGAGGGGACACGGAGAGGGTGGGAGAGAGGAAAGGCAGAATGAAGCTGGACCACATCCCACCCACCCTTTGTCTTGCCAGGTTCATTAGCAAGCCTGGAGGAATTCCCACTGCTCAGAAGGGAGAACTCCTAATGAATATTCATAGTCACCAGAGGCCTCATTTGCATCATCAAATTCCCTAAATGCCACAAGAAACAGCAGCCTCTGTCCTCTCTGGCTGTCCCCTCCCGGAAGAGGGTAACCTGCCAACCTAATCACTATCACTCCAGCAACCCGCCCACCTCCCTCACTTCATCCTGCCCTGGCCTTCCCTGTTTGCCCCAAGGCCCCAGGCGGGTGTCGAGACCCTCCACTACCAAAAACCCCCAGGCTGAGCAAACAAGGTCTGAGCCAGGCAGGTGGGTTACCCATCACTGGTGAAGGAAGACAAACAGACCCAGGGGATGGGGATCAGGTTGGCAAAGCTGGAAAAGGAGGAGAGGTGTCCCCTCACCCCTCTGGGAGAGGCGCAGGGCCCGGGATGGGGATGGGGCGGGATAAGTGGTTTTGCTGTCTCATAAGGTGGCACCAGGAGAAAGAGATGGGAAGGAAGAAGAGCATCATGCCTGCATCCCGCCCTCACCACTCAGGCCTCCTTCAAAATGCAATTTCCATTTAGAACCATCCAGAGGTCCATCAGTCAAGGACTGATTAAATAAGTGGTACCTCCTGCATGTGTCAGAATATTATATGGCCATTAAAAAGAATGTGGTACAGGTAAAAACAAAAACCCGCAATGTCCACAATATGTCGCTAGTGATAGAAGGAAGTTGCAGGAACTGTGCTTAGCAGGGTCCTGCTTTTGTAAGACAAATAAACAATCAGTCAATCAAAGTGAGTGAATCAACCAGAGAGACTCTGTAAGGGCATACCCTAGCGGGGAGGGTAAGGGAATTTGTACTTTTCACGTGAGATGTGTTAAGTATTTCCTTCCTGTCACAAGTTTGAGTGCTTTACAACGATCGACCTTATAATCAGAACAGGAAAATGAAATGGGAGCTAACGCAAGCTTCCCCTGGAAAGATGGTGGTGTTGCAGCTACGGGCTGCCCCCGGCCCCAGGCTGGTGGGCCCTGCTGAGGAGGGGATGTCTGTCCGTGTGGTCCCCTCCCCTCCCCTGACAGCCCTGCAGGCCCGGCTCCAATCTGGCCTTGGCCTTGAAATCAGGCTCTGTTTACTTCATTATGCGTTTGCCCAAGGCTCACTCTCTGGAGAAGCTCATTAAGTAACTTTTGTAAATTCTTACTGATTTACAAAGCACTTACACGTTTTCATTCATTCATTCAGAGCCAGTCCTCAGCCTGTCCCGTGAGGCAGGTGCAGGGCACCGGGATATGACGACCCAATGAGCCACAGGGAGCCCTGGACAAGCCCTGTCGGCGCAAGACCCTCAGGCTACGTCACAGGTGCTCCGGGGGGGTTCAGAGCACAGTGGCCCCCGTCCAGAGCTCGGGGTGATCCTGAGCTTCAGGGAGGCAAAGGCCTTAGCCGGATGAAGAAGGGGGGCAGCGCATAAATGTGAACAGGCTCTCACCCCTGGACACCTCCTGCGTGCCAGACCCCATGCCGAGGAGCTTCCCCTCCCCATTCGATCTCCACCACAACCCTCAGAGTGCAGCCGCCGTTATCCCTCCTCTGTGGGGAAGAAGCTGACAGGCAGGTGGGTGCACGGGAAGGGAGGAAGAGCATCTCGAGTTCACAAAACCAAGGGAGAGAGGCCCTACTCTTCCACCACGGCCTCCACAGGGCCCCCGCCTCCCCGCTGCACCTGCCCGCACCTCTGGGCTTGACTAAATAATTCAGAACCTTCCCCTGGATGCCTGGACTAACCAACCAAAGTACAGTAGCATTCGAAACCCAGGGTCTCCCAGGCTCCCCGGGCCTGGAAACAGCCGGTTCTGCCTGCTTTTACCTACCCCCACCCCCACCCCCGCTCAGCACTCTGCAGCCACATGGAGAGGCGTTTACCCGGCACAATGATCCCGGCAGATGGGTCTCCTTCAGGGTCCTCTCAACAAACAGGGCTCGTGGGAGTCTCCATGTCTTTGTTCGTGCTGTTCCTCTGCCCGGAATGCCATTCCTACACATCCCTGTGCACAAAGTATAAGAAGCAAATGCTACTCCCATCATAAAACCTTCCTCATTTGTTCCAACTGGGCTCATCGTTCTCAGAATGCTTCAGGTGCAACAACACAACCTAAGTGCTTAATTGTTTTGAATGACTGACTTCCGTGTGTGTGTGTGTGTGTGTGTGTGTGCGCGCGCGCGTCTTTATTTATTTGTGCAAGACCGTGGGCATGTCTGTGCGTGTCTTTCTCTGTGTAAGAGTGTGGGCATGTCTCTGTGTGTGCGTGTGTGTGTGTGCTCAGGTGTGCGTGTCCTTATTTACCTGTGTGAAAGCAGGGATATATCTGCATGTGCACGTGTGTGTACACAACAAATTGTAAACCCCAGAGGGCAGTATGTGGCCCTGTTCCTGCTGAGTGTCCACACTCCCCAGTCCACATCGGTCACAAGACCGGAATTCTCTACATCTGCCCCCATGGGCACAACCTCCAACTCCCACCACCCCCCCAAGGAGTCCCCTATTGTGCCTGGGGTTTTACCAGGCCCTCTGTACCCTCCAGGCCTGAGTGTATAGGGACTGGTCAATGCATAGATGTTGGCTGGTCCTTGGATCTTGCCTCTCTGGCTGGCACCATCTCCTCCTTGTTGATCACTCCCTCTCCCACCCGTGGTCACCTCCTGAAAGCACCCTGCCGAGTGACTGGGGACTCAGGAGCAGAAGTTTCTATCTGTGTCTCAGAAACCAAGCCAGGGCTCCAGCCCAGAGGAGGCGAACCTGAAGTACTCATTCCATAGCCCTGAGTCCCAGGGGCCCTCCCCTCCCCAGAAGACGCTGAGTGTCCTACCTTGAGCCTCCCAACCAAGTGCAGAGAGCAAGGACTGGCTAGGGAGCCTATCCTCCAGAAAAACAACTCAGAGAGGTGGCCAGAGTGTCTTAGGGCCTCAGCTACAAAAGTGGGTCACCATGGGGAAAAAGTGGTTAAAAAAAGAAGAAATCTGTTTCTGGAACATGGTCTCAGTGCTGACTGGAAGCTGAGCATACCCTGAGGGAGCTACAGAAATCTCCCTCTTTCTTCCCCAGCAGCCGCCTGCTCCCCAGTCCCTGGCCCCAGCAGCCCAAGTGAACTCTGTGCAGAAATGAGGGCAAACTGGGGGCCTCTGTCCCAACCCACTACCACTCCCCCTACTGCCACCTCCTGGGGGCTCCTCTCTCCATTCAGTGGCCCTGAGCCAGCACTGGGCCTCTGGAGTGGGGACATCAGGGTGTGGTCTGCCTCTCTCTGCTTTCTGGGTTGTTTCTAAACTGCCCCACTTCCAGCAAAGCAGGGCACACCAGGGAGTGAGGACACTGAGCTCCAAGAGGGGCAGGCCAGATGCACAGACACAACCCAGGCCAAAGGGGAGGCCCCGAAGGGGAGGGGGCTTGCCCACGGCCACCCCCCTAGGGAGCAGCAGGGTGCGACTGACAAAGCCTGCTCATGGTGCTTGTGCTCATAGGGCCGAAGAAGAGGGCTGAATTGCAGGCCAGAGCACCCAGGGCCAGCACTAGGCTCAGCCCGCAGCACATCCATTTCAGACGGTCGCTTCACTGCACTCAGCCTCAGTCTTTTGATCTCTAAAGTGGGAGAACAGTATCTATTTTATGGGTCGCTGTGAACACTGAATGAAATACTATATGCAAAAGATCTCCATATGTAAGACATGATTCTTAGGCTTATCTACGGTCCCCTCTACCAATAAATCCCCAAGATTGACCACATGTTGCTATCTGCTGAAACTGGGTTGGGGTGGGAGTTCATTCTACCGTTCTCTCTCCTCTTGTATATTCACGAACTTTTCCTAAATAAATGTCAGCACCAACACAAAGCCGCGTTTTTAAGTTTCCCCCAGCACGGCCCCCCCCCCCCCCGCCCCCCCCCCCCCCACCGCCCCCCCCCCCCAGCCCGGCCCGCCCCCCAGCACGGCCCGCCCCCCAGCCGACCCGCCCCCCAGCACGGCCCGCCCCGCCCAGCACGGCCCGCCCCCCAGCACGGCCCGCCCCCCAGCCGACCCGCCCCCCAGCACGGCCCGCCCAGGCCCTGACCTCTCACGGCTCCCACACATGCAGGCCAGAAAGACTGTCCAAGGCATGGACAGCCTCCTAGACGCCACCCGAGAAAGGCAGAGAAGCAGTCACCATGGGGTGTCTCCTAGAGGCCAGTCCCTGCAGAACATGTGATGTGGCTATCATAACAACTTGATTGATTGATTGATTTCTATCCCCATTTTAGAGATATGAGTGACTAGTTTTATTTTTTTTTAAGATTTTATTTATTTATTTGAGAGAGAAAGAGCGAGAGAGCACAAGCAGGGGGAGCTGCAGAGGGAGAGGGAGAAGCCGACTCTCCGCTGAACAGGGAGCCCCATGCGGGACTCGATCCCAGGACCATGACCTGAGCGGAAGGCAGACGCTTAACCGACGAAGCCTCGCAGGTGCCTGAGTGACTAGTTTTAGAGTCAGATTCTGGCCAAACTCCACACCTCCCCTGCATGCTCAGCCTCAGTCCTGCTCAGCTTTAAGCCATCGACATGGAAAGGGGGCTTCTTTTCTCTGTTTTCTTTCTGACCACGGGTTCATCCGGGCCATCACGCTCCATGGCGCGTAGCGCGTTATTAAGACAGCGTCCAGTAGAATAGGGTCCTGTGCGTTTCCCCCCTTTTCCTTTCTCCGTCGTCACTGTCCCCACTCCAAGTCCGTCTCCTCCACATAGGTACCTGCTCCAGGATGTTTGCTGAATGTCCTTAAATATGCATATATCCTGTAAATTATAGAGCATTGTTATGAATATGTCTTGAATTTTCATAAATGGTACTGTGTTACGAATGTTATTGGCAGTTTGGTTTTTCAGTCAGCACTGGTTTTTTTGAGATCTCTTTGCTATAGGTGCCTGATTAGATGATCCCAGCACTACACAGGTTCCCTCAGGAGGCACCCACCACTGCCCCCTTGTCCATCCCCCACTGATGGACACTGAGAAGGGTTCCCACTTGCCTCTGCCGCAAACAACACACCCTGTGCCTCCCATCGTTGCTGTGTGAGACCTTCTCCTGATCCACCGCTGGGAGTAGGCTCTCAGGGTCATAAGGCAGACTCCTACTCAAGGTAGTCGGTGTTTGTAAATTGCCTGGAACAGTGTCTAAAACACAGTAAGCACTATGTGAGGTGTGATCAATAAAAATAATTTAAAAAAATAAATAGCACTAAGTGTGCCAGATTGCTCTCCAAAATAAGTAAACCAGTTTACACCCCTACCTGTGATTCAGGAGAGGACTGGTCTTCACACATCCTCATCAGCTCTATGATTCGTCCACCTTTCTGACTTTTGCCATTCTGATGAGCTGAACATCGTATCTCAAATGTTTAAATTTACATTTTCCTCTAACTCATAGTATTTAAACCTTCTTCAGATACTTGTTAACCATTTGCTCTTTATTTTCTAAGGTGTAAGCAGTGTTAGAAATATGCCTCCACTCTTCAAGGTAACCCAGAGAATCTTTGTGTCCACCTCTGGTGGGATTTTATGTCTTGAAAAAAAAAAGGGGGGGGGGGGGAGAAGAGAGAGAGAAAAAGGAGGGGAAAAAAATGTGGCAGAGGAGGAATAGAGAAAGTTGTTTTCTGTGTGGGTGAATTGTTTCAGTCCATCAACAAAGGCCCCTCCTGGCCTTGCCAAAGGCCCAGTCCACACACGGTGGCTCACACACAAATCCCCTTCGGGACTTGTTCAGACACAGCTTCCTGGGCCCCATCCCACCTCCTGACTCAGCTTCTCAGGTCCTATCCCAGTTTCTGATTTGGGGTCTGCGTGGAGCCAAGACTTTGTATTTCTAGCAAGTTCCCAGTTGGTGCCGATGCTACAGGTCCAGCCCCCCAGCCCCTCTGAGAACTTGCTACCCCAGCCACCTGTTCACCTGGGCAGAGCTCCACCGGCACAAAACGTCAAGGAAGCCTTTCCAAGGAGGTTAACATCCAACCGGCCGCCCACAGTGGCCGCCCACAGTACCCAGGCCTCCTGCAGGAATTCTGTCAGCTCTCACCCCAGGGCCCGGACTAGAGCGAGGGGAATGAGGCCCCTGCAGAGCAGCAATTAAGGAGGCACTGCCTCTCTGGGGCCGAAACTGCAGGGTCAGCACCGGGGGCAGCCCGTCCTCAAACGTCCTCAGACGTCGCCCTGCAGTGGCCTCACCCGTCTCACCTGCTCCGGCCGGGCCCTGCTCCTGACCACCGACAATAACGACACATTGTGTTCTAGCACTTCCCTCGTTTCAGCCTATTCCCATGCAGCACATTATCTCGCTGGATTCTCAAGACGACCCTAAGCGATCATCCACCTCCATCTGACAGATGCAAACAACACTGAGGTCTGCAACAGGTCAGGGAAGAACCCCCTCAGCCGGGCCAACCCCTTCGGACCACTGCTGCTGCCCCGCATGTTCCAGGCCTAAAGGAAGCGGCACAGACCCTCTGCCCGGACAACCACCACCACGCTGCCTGCCAAAGCCACAGAGGGGCCGCGCAGCCCCTCACGTTCCTCAGCTCCTCGCCATCGACCATGCTGCTCACCTCAGCCTCTCCTTCGCATGCTCCCAAAGCTCTCCGAAAGAGGTTGTTGGGGCTCTCTGCCCCATTTCAAAATGGAGGACACGGAAGTTCAGAAAAGTCAAGGGCCCTTCCCGAGGCCCCCAGAGTGAGTAACAGCACTCACTCTGGACTCAGCTAGCCTGGCCCGCTGCATTCTTCAAACCATGCCGCCCCTGCCCTTCTGCTGCGCTGCCTCAAACATCCTTCCTTCCTCTTCCTTAACTGCAGATAGTTCAGACCCCAGCCTGCCTCCTCCAGGAAGCCTTCCATGCCCCCCCACCATCCTTTCCTAGGCTCTCCCACAGGACTCTGTATTAGTCATAGTTCTCCAGAAAAACAGAGAAATTGGTTCATGTAATTGTGGACACTGGTAAGTTCGAAATCCACAAAGTAGGCCGGCAGGTTGGAGACCCAAGGAAGAGCTAATGTTGCTGCTCAAATCCAAAGGCCATGTACTGGCAGAATGCTCTTCCTCGGGGGACCTCAGCCTGGTTTCTCTCAAGGCCCACTTTCTCTGAGGCCCGCCACCCCATGAAGAACAATCTGCTTTACTCAAAGTCCACTGATTTAAATGTCATTTCATCTAAAAACTACCTTCACAGTGAAATCCAGACCAGCGTTTGGCCAGTATCCCGGTACCGTGGAATCGCCATAATGACACCTAAAGTAACCATGCCAGACCCTGAACGTCCCCCCTCCACCTGCCTCAACTGAGCTGTTTACTGGTCTGAGTCGCCACTAGGCTGCGCACACCCTGCGGCGGCCACATGTCCGTCGTATTCATTGCTCTCAGCACAGATGAACACAACACAAGGCCTGCCCCTGGCCCCGCGCACTGATGACGAAGTGGAACCAGATGTCACCGCCTGCCACCACCCGGGGCTGCTGCCCCAGCACACACTGCCTTTTAGTCATCGGCGTGGGTGGCCTGCTTCCCTATCCCTCCTCAGCTCTGCACCACAGCAGAGCCCCTTCCGATTCAGCCGGTGCCACTGAGCACACGGGGTTGGGCCCAACCATTGTGGCCCTAGGGAGACCTTCTACAAGGGGTCTCCTCCTCCCTCCAGGCAACCGCTCACTCCCTAGGGGCCCTCTGCTCATCTCTGTTTGGGGCCGGCCCCTACTACAATTGCTTTCAGGGGTAGGACTGACTGGGAGGCTACACGGCTGGCTTCCCTGGGGAGACACCAGTGCTTAGAAGAGCAAGGCTGCACTAGGAGAGCCTAGGGCCCTGGGTCTGCCCCCGGGAGACAGGGCTGGGGGACAAAACACAAAACCTGTCCCTGCCCTCCTCGCATCCCCCAAACCTTCTACCTGGGTTATGTCACATAAAATGCATGTCAAACTCTGTTTTAAACCATCCCTGGTCCTCCAGGGATGGAAGCAAAAGAACAAAGGGGTCAAGACAAATATGTATAACACACACACACAAAAGAATACACTCTGTACCTTTTATGTTCCCATGGGCAGGTGGAGCCCCCCCCCGCTTCCTATGTCAGCCCCCTCCCACTAAACACATACACACTGGTCCCAGTTCAGGCTTGCCATTTCCCAGGCTGGGCCCCGGAAACAACGATGTGGAGCGGAAGTTGAGTACCAGGAAATAGCCTACAGCCAGGATTGTGGAGGCAGGACCAGCCAAAGAGCCCCTCTGGAGCCAGAAGGGCAGGAGAAAAGCTCTAAGGGCCAAAAAAAGAGAGAAAGCTAAAGCTGGCAGGACCAGTCTAGGGGGAAATCACCAAGGAGGCACCTGGAGAATGAGATGCAAATTGTCAGGGCTTGGGGCCGAAGAGATGCTTATATGCAAATGAGCAGACCAGGCCTCTATTGGATTAAGCTCAGTTATATTTTTTAACCCCTTTTTGGCAGAATTCGTCCCCAAACTGAGGGAGAAGGGAGCGGCTCTCTCCATTCTGCAGAGGGAACAACTGAGACCCAGCCATGGAGAGTGTGTGAGTGGGCAGTGGAGAAGCAACCAAGTGCCCAAGCTCGGGGGCGTCCAGAACCCCGTCCCAGATCCCACCCCCTCTCCACCCCCCGGAACCTGCTTGCAGCCTGAGCCACAGTGTACAAATGACCCCGCACCTATCTAAGGGGCCAGGGTGGCGTCGGGCGGTAGGAGCGCGGGGCCCGAAGGATAAAAGGGCGCAAAGAAGGCCCGGGGGGCTTGGCCGTGGATACGGAGAAGGAGGAGGAAGGAAAGAGGCACAAGGAGGGCAGGGGCCTGAGCGGGGTCTGCCTGGCTTTCTGAGAGGGGAGCAGAGCAGAAGAGGCAGGAGAAGCAGCTGCCAAGCAGCTCACTTGCAGGGCAGGGGCTCCAGGAATTTTGAATAGGAGGCCTGGGGTCTAATTCCTCTTCTGCAATAGATGTGTGACCTTGGACAAGTCGCTTAACCTCTTGAACCTTGGTTTCATCATCTATAAGGCGGGAACCAGCCATGCTAGGCTTCCCCAGTGACAATGTAACCAAGGATCAAAGGAGGTAATGGAAGTGAAAGACTTTACACAGTGGTCTGCAAACAGGAGCTCTCGTCACTAACCAGGGCATCAGCCAGGGAGTGGGGGTCAGAAGGGAAGTGTCTTCCCCACCATTGAAAGAGACTGGCTGTGTTGGCTTGCGCTGGGATTCATTCCTACTGTTTTCTACCTGTCAAGTTCCCCTACCCAGTGATTTGAAGTCAGGTCAACCCTTAATGGTCTCAGAATCAGGGCACTTGGCTTCTGGTCCCAGATCTGGCCCCGGTCACCAGGGTAGCCCTGGGCAAGTCACTTGCCCTGTCTGGGCCTTAGCTTCCCCATGCGCAGAATGAGGATTTTGAACCTGATGGTCTCTGAGGCCCAGCACCGAAGCCTGCTTTTGATGCCGAACAAGGAATTCTGCCGAACCCTTGGCAGCTGGGTGACCCATGAGAACTCAATTTGTGTTTGGTTTTAGCTTGTGCTTCTTTAGCAAGAAATTCTTCTCTGCATTACGTGGAGAAATCAAACGCATTTTCATTTCCTCCTCAAAGAGAGGAGAATGGTCATTATGTTTCTGAGAATGAGGCCTTTCCTAGCCTGAAGAGTGAGTCAACAGGTCTTACTCAGTGACTTGAGGGCAGGGTGCTTTTTGGCTGGTTCTCAAATCCTATCATGGAAGAAAAATGGGGAATTCAGGCCATTGTGGGATGGGCCTAAAAGAAAGGCTGGCAAGGGAGTGTGGAGGAAAATGGGGGTGGGAGCTGGGAGAAGGGGCCCTGACCGTGGGTTTGGACGATGAATCCCATCCCCACAAGTGTTCCCGAACGGGTCCGTGGCCCAGAAAATGCCAGGTCTGTTAGACCCGACTGCTAGAGGGACAGCATACAGACACCTTGGCATGGTATGGTGATAGATCAGAACAACATGATTCTCAAGAGTTCACCTGCGGGGGGCGCCTGGGTGGCTTAGCCGGTTTAAGCATCTGCCTTCAGCTCAGGTCATGATCCCAGGGTCCTGGGATGGAGTCCCGCATTGGGCTCCCTGCTCAGAGGGAAGCCTGCTTCTCCTCTCCCTCTGCCTGCCCCTCTGTCTGCCACTCTATCTACTTGTCCTCACTCTCTATCAAATAAATAAGTAAAATCTTAAAAAAAAAAAAAAAAAAAGAGAGAGAGAGAGAGAGCTCACCTGGGCAGGCAGCCCCATGGGGAGCTGGGGCCCATCTGGCCTATAACCACATACCTACACACTAAGTTTCTGGTTGTTGCTCAAGAACACACAGAGCACGTACAAGCTCTGGGGACCCCTGGATGCCCAACACACCAGGAGAGAGAAGATCCCGCTAACCTGAATTTAGGGCCAAACTACAATGTATTGGGAGCCAGAAACAGGGGTGATGGACACCTCAGTATACACATTCACTTGTATTCCTTTACTTTGTTCTGAGAAGGGTTTGGGATGAACTTTGCCTGGTCACCACAAGCCAAGTTCAACATTGTCTGGAAACAAATGTGGGCATCATCAAAGACAAGGCCAGATGATGGCAAACTGCTAAGTCCACTCTGGTACCATTGACAAATGATGACACTGAGGTATGAAGAAGGTTTTTTTTTTTTTTTTTTTTTAAAGATTTTATTTATTTATTTGACAGAGAGAGACACAGCGAGAGAGGGAACACAAGCAGGGGAAATGGGAGAGGGAGAAGCAGGATTCCCGCGGAGCAGGGAGCCCCATGCGGGGCTCGATCCCAGGACCCTGGGATCATGACCTGAGCCGAAGGCAGACGCTTAACGACTGAGCCACCCAGGCGCCCCTGAAGAAGGTTTTTATGTCTGTCTGCCAACTTCCTGGGATTTATAAGTCAGCATATTCATTTCCTAGAGCTGCCGTAACAAATTATCACAAATTTAGATGGCTTAAAGGAACAGAATTTATTCTGGAGGCCAGAAGTCTGAAATCAAGATATCAGCAGGGAAGGCTCCTCCAAAGGCTCTAAGATAGGATCTTTCCTTGCCTCTTCCTGGCTTCTGGTGGTTTCAGCCAGACCTTGGCACCCTTGGCTTACAGACCCATCACTCTAATTTCTACATTTGTCTTCACGTAGCCATCTTCCCTGTACGTGCATCTCCATGTCTAAATTTCCCTCTTCACATAAGGACACAGTCTCTGGGTTAGGGCCCACTCTAATCCAGTATGACCTCATCTGAACCTGATTACACCTGCAAAGACCCTATTTCCAACCCTATTTCCACAATCACAGGTTCCAGGTGGAACATGAATTGGGAGTGGGAGGGGACACTCTTCAACCCAGGATAATCAGTAAGCTTTCATTTTATCTTTATGCATACAAAAGAGAATATCACTCCCGAAGGATAGGCCTCTGCGAAGCTCTATTCGACTGTCCAACAAACATATTTCCTCTAAGTTAAGGGACAGAGATGAATGGGACATGCCCACCAGTTCAGGCTGGGAGCACAAGCCCACGATTGTAGGAAGAGCATAGTCTGGGCAAGGGCAGCCGCTGAGGGCCTGGGGGCAGTGAGTGAAGGACGGACAAAGCTGAGTTGCAAACAAGGCACCGCAAACCAGACCAGGAGGGGACTCCTCTGCACACAAAGGGCTCTGATTCACACGGGCCCCTCGCCTCAAGCACAGACAGTGCACCGACCCTTTAAGAAGCATCTCTGTACCTTGGCACTACCAACGTTTTGGATAGGATAACCCTTTGTTGTAGGGTGCTGTCCTGTGCATTGTAGGATGCTTAACGGCATCCCTGACCTCTACCCAGTAGATGGCAATGCAAGTCCCCAGCTGTGACACCAAAAACTGTCTCCAGACATTGCTAAATCTCTCCTTGGAGGCAAAACCTCGCCCAGTTAAGAACACTGTCTTAAAGGTTCAGAAACAAGTGTCCAGAAAAGAAGTAGGCTACACTCCTGACCACTAGAAAGGCCCAGATGTTTGCTGATAGAGGCCTGCTCTCCCATCACCCTCCCAGCCCCACCTTATTTAAGAGAACATCTCATGAACTGTTGAGGCATGATTAAAATTATGCTTATCGTGGGTACCATCACTCACTACCAGAAGCTTGGACCTCACGATAGAATCAACTGGCAGAATCCAGGAGCCTCGGATGCAAGACATGTTAGAATTTTATCAGTGGGCAGGAAGACAATTTGGGATCCAATGAAAGGGACCCAGAAGTGGAAATGGCCCCACCCCACCCCTGGGCCCAAAGCAAAGAGCCCACCTTGAGTCCCGTCGACTATTACTGGTGTCCACGGGGCCAATGGACATGCTTTCCTGGCAGGATCCCTCACTGACTTCACAGAGGTCTGTCTAGGTTTCAGCAGAACCCTAGCCAGTGCTTGGAGGAGCAGAAAACGGTCTTAGCTATAAGAGTTGGCAAACGTTAGCCAGAGAGACAGAGCCCCAGTCAACAAAGCTACGATTCAGGCGGGCTCCATCCCACTGAGGAGCTGCCAGGGCCAAACGGTGGGACCACTCACGCCCAGCTGAGCTTGGGGGAAGCCAGAGCTCACGGGTACCGGGGGACACCAGGGACCCACCCGTGACACACATGGTGTGGCCACGAACGTTGGTTGCCACTGACGCAGCGGCTGGATCCTGCCAGAGGGAAGGGCCTGGCACCTGCTTCGGGCTGTAGCCCTCAGCTCAGAGCCCTGCCTTCGTGTTCCACGCTGCAGTGGGGGGATTTTCTGGCTGATAAATCGCCCATCCCCCTTGAACGCAGAATTCGCAGTAAAGTCCTCCATTGTCACCTCTGAACTAAGTCAGTCCTGACATTTATGGGGTCCAAGGAAAGCCTGCCGTTGCAGAGACTGAGGGATGTGGCCTGACATGGGCAGCAGCAGAGCTGGGCTTTGGACTGGGATGCGCCTCAGGCTGTTTTGCCTACAGTAGGTATCTTAACCTCTCTGAGCCTCAAAGTTCCTCTCTATAAAATGGAAGGAATGGGAGGTAACCTACATCGAAGGACTTTAGAATTAAATGAGACGACAGACATAAAGCTTTGGCACAGTGCCCGGTACAAAGAAGCCCTCAGCAGACGTGCTTTATTGTTATGACAACCCATCTGGCAGACATTCCAGGAGTGACCTGTGCTGTAGAAGTGGTCCCTGACAGCAGGTGCACGGGAGCATCTGCTGGCCAGAGCAGCAGGACTTAGGGAGTGTCTATGCAGGTACCCGCTTCTGCATTCAAAGACAGCCACCCTGGCACTCTCTTTGCAGCTTCAAGGGCTGGGAGAGCAGAGCCCCCCAGAGGAAGGATGCCTCTGAGATCGTCGGCTGTTCCAGCCCCAGCAGAGAAGTACGGGGCTCCCTGTTCCCCGCACCTGCCCTTCAGGGGTCTTTATTTTCACTTATCAGGGAGCCACGAGCTGTGCACGTGAGAAGCTGGTGCAGCATTTCCGGTCGAGCTTATCAGTGGTGTGGCTCCCAGGTGGCCACCAGCTGGGCTCATGGCCCCTCGAGCATCAGCAAGCCTGCCCTCCTAGCTCTCCCCACTGCCCTTCGGCACAGCCGCTGAGGTCCAGAGTGCTCATTCCAGACCGCAATGCGAAGGGGCACCTGCTGAAGGCAGCAACACACCTCAGGGTGACCCCCTCGGGGAGCTAATGAGTGGGTAGGGCCACGGCTTCTCAAAAAGGAGTCAGAAGCCCCGGGTTGCATTAGAACAGCCCCATCAGAGGCTAGAGCCAACAAACATCCTCAGATAGCCTCGGAGCCTCGGGCCTTGGCGAGGAAAGTCAGGGCCAAAGCTACTTGGCAACAGGTGCCCATCGCTTACCTTCCTTTCCCCTCTCAGCCCACATCACGCTTTGTCATAGAGATCTGTCTCCACCGACCCAGGAGAGCACAGGCCGTGGCTGATCTGCTCTTTGCTATCTCCCCAGCACCTGAGTAATTAAATACCTCTAAGATACAGAACGTGAAAAAACAAAGCATGAGTTATCATTAAATCAGATGACCTCGAAGCATTTCATGAACCCAATGAGTATCACTGATGCTAATGCCCCACGGTCTGAGAAGACTGTGGAGACCGCGGTGCCCCATGATCAAGGCATTTAATACAGTAGGACATGGACAACCCAGCCCAGCTGTGACTCAGCTCCTCCCTCTTCCTGGACCTTGCCCAAGCCCATGGAGAGGAAATCTGTAGAGACCCTGCGAATAATTGTCACTTGCTGAATAACACCAGAGTTAAGCATCTAAAATGTAGGGCATGTAGAACTTTCCCACGCATCAAAAACTCCAGGCGGAGAACCATATTCTGATATTGCCCTGATCTTGGTATCAACAAAAATAAACTCGTAAGAGGTTTTCCTGAAAGCCCACACCTTCTGCCCATGTCAGTGTCCTAAGGGAAAACAAGAGAAGTGTGAAATTGGACCTAGTGTCACCTTCCCAGACTACCCCACCATTGCTGCTACGGTTAGCCCTCCCTCTGCCCCCCACCACCACAAGGCAGGGTCTATATGATCCGTGACGTGTTTGTTCTCAAAAGGAAACAAGGGCTTCCAGCCTTCACCCGGCAACTCCATTTCTAGGTTTTCCTTCCTTAAGAAGCAAGAATTGTAAAACCAATTTAACTCCTAGGAAGATGTCCCATGGTATTGGACTTACCATCCCAAGGACACTTCCAGGAATGTCAAGCAGTTATAGACCTCTGAGTCTGCGTCAGGATATTATAATAAACATAATCCACCACTTCGGACCAGTGACACTTCACCTAACCCTATCTGGGCTCTGCTCCGCCACAAGATGCCAGAGAGACTGATAAGCCAATTGCTTATAACTTGAGAGCAACATCATCTGGGTACAAATTGATAAAGAAGCCCTAGAGATTATCACAAAAGTCAAGAAGCCTTAAAACTAATTCTCTGTCCTTGCAGTTATAAACCCTTTTTGAAAATCTTTTCCAAGGACGAGCCTTCCCTCTTAATTATGCCACGATGTATGCATCTCTGAAATGAGAGGCTCTGCTCAGCATTTATGACTACACGCTTATCTTCCAGCCTGAAGATGCACTTCCCATTGCTGATGTGCTGAACCAACTACTATGCCAGGTTCCAGAAAACTGCCCCTGACAGCAGCCTCCTGAGGGGGCAGATGGCCGCAAAGATGGAGGTGTGAAGGAGACCTGGTAAGGGGTGCAGGAACACGATGTGGTGCAGAGAAGAATCGTAACAAAGACCCTGCTCCCCTAAAGGAGAAAGGACCCCTCCCCTAACCCAAGCAGCAGAACAGAATGGGGGACTTTCAGTGCAGGGGCAGGCTGGAAGAACCGAGCAGACAAGTGGAATACATGTCCCCATTTTTAAGGGCTTTGCAAGCTAATGCGGGGAGACAGTGCCCACAAAGGTTGCAAGTTAAAGATCCCAGTCAATAAGGCAGAGCCAGTGTTGTAGGAGCTCAGAGCAGAGGTGGCCAACGGGGGACTTCCGTGGAGCAGGATTCTGACAACAGGAGACTGGTCTCTCTGACAGTGTTTTCCCAATGGGCGATGGAAGAAGTGATGTTCAGGCTCTGAGGCAGCTGGAAAAGGGCCCCAAAGCCCTCCCAGGTGACAGCAAGAGGAGAGGCACAGAGGTGGGTAGAGACTGGCAGAAACCAGCAGAGTGAGACGAATGTAAGAACTAGGAACCCAAACTCCAGAAGCTGGGTCACCTTGGTCCTGGTTGGCCTGAGGCAGTCCCAGTTTACTTCCACTGTCCCACTGTCATTATTAATAATGTCCCCTTACAATCTCAAAAGTGTCCTACTTTAAATGAAAAATTATATGGTCACCCTAGTCAGAAGGATCTTTGGGCGGTCACCTTCCATTTGTGGGCAGGCCTCCAACACACCCGGGGGTCCAAGAGCACATGGCCCCCCTCCTGAAGAAGTCTTGCCAGCCCAGATCTACACACATCCTCATTCCTGCCAGGAGCCTCTGGCCCCAAGCACCCAGAGCCCTTTTCTCCCCCATCACCATCCCTGAGAAATCCTTGTTGCCCCCAGAAAAGGGAAAGGGGTTCATTTAAATTTTAAAAGCCATTAAAGACCTATGCAGAACAAGAAACTCCATGAACAAATGAAAAGATTTTACCACAGACTGGGGAGCAGACAGCTGCCATGTATGCAATGGAGAATGGGTTTGTAGTCAGAATACTCAAGAAATCCCGACATACCTAAAGAAAAAGACAAACCACCGAATGGGAAAATGGGCCCAGAAAATGAGTAGGCAATTCACAGAAGACACCCAAATATCAATAATCACAAAAGGATGTTCAACCTCACTCATAATTTTTTAAATATAAATTGAAACAACAAGGAGATACTCTTTTATACTCATCAAATGAAAAAAAAGAAACAACCTTTTTTAAGTCCGAAATGTCAAGTGGTGGTGGGCAAACAGGTACTCTCATACAGTTTGATGGGCGATCGCTTAGCAGAACAACTTTGTTCTATTTGGTAGAGTAGAAGATGTATGTGCTCCACAACCCAGAAATTCAACTCCTCGATGTATGTCCTAGAAAAATTCTCTCACCCATGGCATAAGGAGACCCATGTCTCCCTGTACAGTGAATACTTAGGTGCCCAAGAGTAGCAGTAGTAGACAAAAATCTAAACGTCCCTTGACAGAAGAATGGACAAATCTGTTTGGTATGGTCACACAATGAATATGATACAGCACTTAAAACGAATAAACCAGAGTTACAAGAATCACATGGATAAACCTCAGTAATGTTGAGGGGGAAAGCAAGTTGAAGATTTACTGCCTGGATACACTTTCAAATATGCAAAACTTTATATATAGTTTATGGAAACATATGTATGTAGCAAAAGTCTAAAATTATGAGTGGGATGATAAACTCCAAATTCAGAAGAGTATTACCTCTGGGGAAGAAGGTCAGACATGGGATCCAGGAGGAGGAGGGTTCAGGGGGCTTCTATTGGATCTGTAATATTTTTTTAAAAATGTGAAGCCACTAGGCAAATGTTAAAATTTAACAAAACTGAGCGATAGGGAAATGGATGTTCCTTATACTATTAGCCTCTCCATTTTTTTCCGTATTCCCGAAATACAAAGAGGGCGGATGCATGAGGTGGTACAGGCATGCTGAGGAGCAAAGTTTATAAACTAAGAGGCCACGGCTGACACAAGCTTGGATGTGCCTCCCTAAGTCCTTCACATGGCCAGCACCAACCCTATATGCCTGGCAGCGTCGAGTGTGAGGCCAGGATGACTCCCAAGCCTCTGGCTCAATGGGGACAGAGCTAATGGGTGGGAATGTGGTTCCCCTCAGTCTCCTTTCCCTCCTCTGTCTCTGGCTGGCCCTTGTTGATCGTCTTCCCTGTTGGTCTTTAGCGCCTCACAATGTCCTTGGACAAGCTTCCTCTCCCCTTGGTTGTGTCAGAGAAGAACAGTTTTCACCTACCAGATTGACAAAAATTACAATGTTTGACACTGCCCAATATTACAGGTATGGATTTGTTCCACCACACGCTGGTACAAGAAATGTCACATTACTCATTTGTCTAAATCCAACTAAACTTGGCTACAAGACCTCACTCTCCAGGACTGACAAAAAAATTCAATCTTAGTCATGATTTTGAGGGTGCCTCTCCCTTTTGAAGATCATACTAAAGCCCTTGGGAGGATTATACATTCCAAAATGGGGGAGAAGGGGCAACTAAACTTTAGTCCATCATGGGCACCACTGTGATGCCCATTGTCCCAGCCGCCATGATCTTCCCCAAGGCACCAGGTCCACTCACTCCACGTCAGACGTAGAAAGAGAACCCAAGAGAGAACATGTCACTTAGCTCTATCTCCTGGAATACGGAAGCCACCCTCTCAGAGGTCCAGCCGCCTCACACGGTGCTGGCAAGTCCAGTGCACACCCCTTCCTCAGGGACCTGCTCTCCCAAGCCCACCGCGGGCAGCCGCCCCCTGCCCACGCCCCCACCCTCACCTTCCAAAGCCCCTTTGGATGCCTACCCTGATGTATTGTTGAGTTTGGGGGAAAACAGCTTTCATGGACTCAATTGTGTTCCCAAAAATACATATGTTGAACCCCTAACCCACAATGGTACTGTATTTGGAGAGAAGAGGTAATTAAGTTTAAATGAGGATATATATGGGTCAGGCCTTAATCCAATAGAATTGGTGTCCTTGTAAGAAGAGGAAGAGACACACAGAGAAAAGGCCATTGGCAAGCCAAGAAGAGAGGCCTCAGGAGAAGCTGGCTTTGCCAGCCCCTTGATCTGGGATTTCCAGCCCGCAGAACTGTGAAAAAATAACTTTCTTTGTTTAAACTGCTGGTTTGTGGTATTTATGATACCCCTTACAGACTAATACAATGTCTAAGGGTGTGTGTGTGAACTGAGAGCTCCAACCCTCGAAGCCAGGCAAGGGGCCCCCGCGGCCTGTGCAGTGGCTCTCCACATCCACTCTGCTTGCCATTGGGGTCGGGTGACCCTTTGAGCGTGAGTAAACCCCCCAGGGACGGGAGGTGGAGGAGGCCCAGGGCAGAGATCCTGGTAGACTAATACAGGAGGCAGGTTGACATGAGCATGTTTTTACCCAAGCTGCAAAACATTACCAGGGATGATCTCTGGGCAATGGGAATAGAAAGGAAGTGTTCTTCCTTTGATTTGTCTGTATTTCCTCAATGTTCTAAATGAGCACATACTGCTTTTGTAATAATGAAAATAGTAAGTTTTTAACTCTTAAAATCTCTGCCATCCTCTGGGCCCAAATCCAAAGCCACTTTCTCCACGTGCGTCTCCCCCAGAGCTGAGCGCTTGAGCTTTTCCTTTTGGGAAAGCCCATGAGAGTCGGGCTGCTCCCATGCTTCCTGTCTGGGCTGGAGTTATGTATTACGTGCGTGATTTTGCTCCGCAGCTAGTCACCCACCTCCCCGTGGCCCTCAAATAGCTCCCTGCCCACTCAGTGTGGCCCTGTCCCATACTAACATTAAGCACTTTTTCAATCATGACAACAAAACTGAACAATACCTATGATCTTCCTCATTTTGCAGATTTGGAGTGTAGAGCTCAAGGGTTGACGAGCCGTGAGTCTCAGGGCTGAAGGAGAACAGAGACCAGGCCCGTCTGGCTCCAGGTCCTCCCGGCATAACCACAGGCCTGGCTCCAGGTTGGACCCCCAGCAGGAGAGACCCTGAATCATGAATCAGCTCTCGCTGGGCTTCCATATTCACCTCATCTGGGTCGGGCGGCTCTGGCTGCCATTTCAGGCAAAGAAGAGTGTTGGCGTGGGGAGAGGGCCTGGGTGAGCGTGGCGCAGAGTGCTCAGTGCCCTCTTTCTCTGCCGTGCCTGGCCCTGTAAGAGCCCTGTGTTTTCAAGGGAGATGAAAAAATTCAACTCAGGAGTGTAGAATTGCCAACCTCCCTCAGATAACAGACTACAGCACCGTCCTCCAGCAGTCTTCTCGGTGATAAAGGAGGTATTTTGATCTCCTTCTGCCTGATTCATGGTTCAGAACTGGGACAGGGAAGAGAAGGTGTCCTATAAAGACCCCCGTCAAGCGCCACAAGAGTCCCCCCGGCCACCGGGAACCCTGCTGTCCTTCCTCCTGTTAAATGTTCTGGGCTACCTCTGGGGCAGCATTTCTCCACCTTGGCATGATTGGTATTTTGGACGGGATAACCCTTCATTATAGGGGCTGTCCTGTGCTGTAAGTGTTCCACAGCATCGCTGGCCTGCCCCTGGGTGCCAGAAGTCTCCCCTCACGCGTGACAACCAAAAATGTCCGCAGACATTACAAAAGGACTCCTGGGAGACAAAACTGCCTCCAGTTGAGAAGCGCCGCTCTAGAGCTTTGTGCTCTCAGTCTTGTCCCCCAACACAGAGTCAGGACCTGAGCGGAAGTGTTGGGCTGGGCCCTTCATTATCAGACACCAGGGAGCACAAAGAACACAACGGAAGTAGGGACCTCGACACGGAATCACAGGTACATTCCTAGCGGAGAAAGTTGAAAGCAATGAAGGACCCATTCATTCAATGAGGCAATCACCAAGTACATATCTATTTACTGGTGGATTATTACACCCTGGGTGTTGTGCTAGCTGTTGGAGACACAAAGATCAAGAAGATAAACCGAGTCCTTGCTCTCACATAGCTTTCTGTCTGTGAAAACAGACATTACACAACCGGTTGCCATCAAATGTGTTAAGGTTGATGATGGAGAAGTACAGGGGCCTCTGAATGAATTTACAAAAGATGAACTCAGGGGGGCACCTGGGTGGCTCAGTCGTTAAGTGTCTGCCTTCGGCTCAGGTCATGATCCCAGGGTCCTGGGATCGAGCCCCACATCGGGCTCCCTGCTCCGCAGGAAGCCTGCTTCTCCCTCTCCCACTCTCCCTGCTTGTGTTCCCTCTCTCGCTGTCTCTCTCTCTGTTAAAAAATAAATTAAAAAATCTTAAAAAAAAAAAAAAAGATAAACTCAGGGATTAGGAGAGGACCCTTTGCATCACCTGGAACTAAACAGTGTTGGTCTATCTGGCAAGTTGCCTTTTACCCCAGCCAGCCCCCCGTCACCAGGCTCGTCAGCCCTCCCCCTCAGATCTGGAAGCCTGGCTGTGACAGGTAGGCCCCACGTACCGAGGGTGTGTCGGGATCCAGTTGACTTTGCTCCCAGGTGTAACTTCTGATTCCATTTTGAGCCAGCTGAGGCCGTGGAGTAATCGAATTAGGCAAATATTATGGGGAAGAAAATGGGCCTGTAAGTAGCTTAAAGTGATGGAAATGACCTGAAGGTGGCCATGCAAATGGTCTGTATAATATCCTGTAATAACCCTGTCCAGGCAGCCCGAGGAGGCAGGCTTCCAATAATGAGGTGTCTGATTAGAATAATGTTCAGTGGGAGAACGTGTGAGTGTCCGCATAAATCAGGCCTGGAGAGCCTCCCCAATTAGCCGGGAAGGAGCCAGGCAAGGTGGGTGCCAATGCTATGTGGGGAGGCTGCCGGGCAAGCCGCAGACATGGGGGACGAAAACTAATCATCCTCACAGCAATCCTGACATTTTACAGCACTCTAACCCTTTTCCACTGCAACAGTTCACCTAGTCCTCACACCGCTGTTCTAAAGAGTAAATGAGATGATGGCCTCTTGTGAGATCATTAATGGCCAGTTTGGGTCAGGATGTTAGCCCCAGCACCCCGCATGGTACTAGCACATAGTAGCTGTTCAATAAACAGAAGCTGGTAAGGCCCACGTAGCAGAGAGATGACTGTTCGCCAATCATCTGATTTTCTCCTTCTTGGCACTGGGGACACTAGCAAGCTCAAACACATCCTCAGAGAGCTTCCTTTCCCCTCCATTGCTTCCCCGTGGGGGTAGATGAGCTTTGTTCTCAGCAGTCAGCTACTTGAGAAATGTCAGTTCCCTCTTGATCCCCCCCATCTCTGCCCCAGCTGACAAGAAGCTGGGTAGAATGTTTCACTGGGCCCGCAAGATGCCTCGTGCATTCAGTAACTGGGTACCGAGGGTCTACCAGGTGCCATTCATTCATCTCTATATTCAAAACTAATTGTTGAGTAGCCAGTGTGAGCCAGGCTCAGGCACACGGGGGAGGAGTGAGCAATGGAGAGCAGCACCAGCCCTGGGAGCCCAGGCCTGGCAGAAGACGCCCGGCCTGTGCGCACGCCTCCTGTCTGGGGCACCAGAAGCAGAGAGCCAGGCAGGTCACAGAGCCTCCGGGGAGAGGAGCGGCTACCGGCTCCCCAGGGGTTCCCCACTCCGGCCCTATGGGCCTCACCACTCACCTCTGGGAAACAGTTCTATTCTCTATTTCACAGAGGAAGAGACTAAGGATCTTACCAAAGACGGTGAAGCTGATAAGTAAAAACTTAGCTTCAACCCAAGTTCCAGACACCACATCTAGTCTTTGACGTGTAAACAAATGCAGGTGGTAACCAAACTCACGCGCACACCGCAGCCTCACTGTGCAGACCCCTAAGTGACTGCTCACACGTACAGGAACACCCGGTGTCCTCCTAAGCACGCCCACGCCCAGAGGCAGCTCCACACGCACGTGCACACCCAGGCAACACCCCGGAGTGGCACCTGACCTCTTGGGCTTTTATCTTCTGGTGCCAAAGAGTAGTCATTGGGGGGGGGAGCAGCTAAAGGGCCTACATCCTGTGCCGAGATGGAAGAAACTTGACCCACAGTGACCTTGTTGTGATCACCCGAAGCCCAAACAAATTGAAGATTCCTTATAGAAAATCCATTCCGTATAAATGCACTACCTGCTTGGGGGGGTGAGGGGTGATGAGTGTCCCCCCTGCCTTAGCTCAGAGACTACCATAACAAAACACTGGAGACTGGGTGGCTTAAACAACAGGCATTTGTTTTGTCCCAGCTCTTGAGGCTAGAAGTCTGGGACCAATGGGTCAGCAAGGTGGGTTTCTGCTGAGACCTCTCTTCCTTGGTTTACAGATGGCCACCTTCTCACTATGTCGTCCCCTGGCCTTTCCTCTGTGCTCCTGTTGGGGGAGGGGCGGAGGGAGAGAGAGAGAGAGAGAGCGCGCGTGCACAAGCGCTTGTATGTCTCTTCCTCTTTTTTTTACAAGGACACCAGCCCTATCAGATTAGGGCTCTACCCTTATGACCTCATTTAACCTTAATTACTTCCCTAAAGGCCCTGTCTCCAAATACAGTCAGATCGAGGGTTAGGAGTCCCACATAAATTTGAGGGAGTCACAATCAGTCCACAATACCTCCATACCATGAGCTGGAGGCAAACTCGGGGGCAAGGAACATAGACACACAGCAAGAGCTACGTGTCACATTCGCCCCGGGAGCAGCCCCCGCAGGGACTGGGCGGCTGCACACCTCACACGCAGCCTCCTTCCGCACCAGAGGCCTGCAGCGTATGCTCCCAGAGGAGGCAGGCCGTCACAGTGCAGAAAGGCTAAGATGCAGACGCTTCCCTGGTACTCGGAAACCTCCCCTCTGGCCCCTCCCCAGCCTCTGTAGACGGAGCTGGCGGCGCAGCTGGTCCCGGCGCAGCGGGAAGTCACCTTCTGGGGCCCTCGGTGGCCCTGCTGCAGCCACAGCCTTCCGAAAAGCGTGTCTCAGGGAAGGAGAAACGAATCTCCATGAGCGGGGAACCACCCGACCCGGTCAGCGGGGACATCGGATGCCCACTTGCAAAGGCAGAAGAGCACCTGGACATGAGCCCACCCATGGCCCTCGTTTTACAGACAGGGAAGCTGAGGAAAGGGTTTGCCCAAACTCTAACTAGTCTCCACACTGTGTGCTACCGGCTTTCATGAACCTGTAATCCAAACTTCTTTCAGCCAGCGTCCAGGGTGGTGTTTCTCAAAATGCAGGCGGAGGCCCCCTGTGTCCGGAGCATACCCCAGGAATCTGTTTCATGATATCCGAGATGAACCCCAGCATGTTACTAAGCCCCCCCCAGTGGAACTGGTACACTCCGGGACTCGAGAATGATGCCCCGGAGGAGTCTGGTCTGCCGTAGCAGCTCCGAAGCCACTGAGCGACACAGGGACAGGGCGGGGAGGCCTCGAATGGTGCCTGGTAGGAAGGCAGTCCCTGACCTGTAGCCAGCACAGTTTGTGGACAGCCCCACGCGGAACAATGCAGGGACCGGAGACCCCACTCAGTCAGCAAGGTCAGCCGGGTCCACCCTCGGGATCAAGAGAGTGCCATTACCACAGTCAGATTGTCCTTACATCAGAAATATAGGCACACTCTTTCCTTTGGGGACCCCAGGATTTGGCTCAGAGAACGGTAATAGCCAGCCGAGCATGGAGACCCTGATGCTTAACTTGGAAACCTCATGTGCATAGAAGTATACCAGACATTTGCACACTGGACGTTCCCTCAGACAACCACCAAGCGGTGCTGGGCTGCGCGGCCACCCGGTGGCCAAAGGACAAACTGCCTCGCCTGACCCCTGCCTTCTTAGCTTTCTGTGATGATGCAAGACTCACCTCCCCTTTTCTCTACCTTTTCTTACTTCTTTCAGGTGACTCCCTCTCAGAGCATCTCTCCCATGCATGATCACACCAACATTCTTTTTAATCCCTTTCCTCTTATTAAATTACATCACTTGGGATTTTCAAACTCAAATGCCTACAGGGGCCAACAAGAAAATGTTTTCATTACATGAAGAGGACCTGGTTGGGTAGGCACCAGCCTACTGCCACCCTGTGGAAGGTTAGTGCCAGAGGACCAGGTTGCCAGGCTGCCCAGAGCCAGAAATCTGGAAGCTTTTTAATGACATTTTAATATCCTGGCACATAAGTTTTCCTTTAAAATGCTATGTGGATACTGTATTGTACACAGATGGCCCTTAACCTACAATGGTTGGACCTAACGAAATTTCAACTTTACAATGGTGCAAAAGCAATATTCATTCAGTAGCAACTGTACTTCAAATTTTGAATTTGGATCTCTTCCTGGGCTCTCGAGATGCTGGGATCCTCTCTCGTGATGCAGGGCAGTGGCCGGGAGCGCAGCCCATGGCCAGCAGTGAGGGCGAAACCCCGATACACTGACAACCATTCTGCACCCATACGGCCATTCTGTTTTCACCTGCACTACAGTCCTCAATAGATTACGTGAGATGTTCAACACTTTATTATAAAATAGGCTTTGCGTTTCATGATTTTGCCCGATTGTAGACTGATGGAAGGGTTCTGAGCCTGTTTAAGGTAGGCAAGGCTGAGCTACGTTTGGTGGGTTAGGTACATTAAATGCATTTTCAACTTAAGATATTTTCAACTATAATGGGTTAATCAGGACGTGACACCATCATCATAAGTCAAGGAAGACTTGTACTTGAAATTTGCTAAGAGGGTAGATATTAAGTGTTCTCGCTCTCTCTCTCTCTCTCACACACACACACACAAAGGAACCTTGCAAAGTGTTGGATACGTTCATTAGCTTGATTGTTGTGATTATTTTACAACTTATACTATTTCAAAACATCAAGTCATATACCTTACATATTTGTCACTTACACCTCAGTAAAGATGGAAAAATAAAGTAAAATTTTTAAAACTACAAAAATGATTGCTATGGGGGCCAGCATGGCAGAGGCCCAACAAAATCCACCTGAGGGCCACACTCGTGATGCTGGGATGACTCTTGTCTCCCTTCTTGTCTCTGCCTTGACACTTTCCACAGCGACATCCAAACCCTTAGACATGAGAGGAGGACTTAGGTCAATGCTGATAGAAGGAAAACTTGGGCTTTTAACCAAAATCAGACACTTAAAGAACCCATGCTATCAGCCTCCGTCGCAATCCCTTGAGAGAGCCCAGACTCTCCCCAACACATTTCCATAGATCTCCTCCTCTTCTAAATTAATCTGCTTCGCTCAAGCACCAAGATTCTATATAAATAAAAAATGAGTTCTTATTCAATGGAATTATTTTTCTGTTTTGTCTAATTACTAGTATTTTGACAGCATTATTTTCTACCATTTCCAATGCAAATGCGCAGTGTTCCTGCTTCATTGTGGATTAAGCTGGGGTTTATGAGCTAACCCTGGAAGCTAACCACCACTTAAAACCTACTCCTGTGGGGAAATGCGTGCTAAATTCCTAAGATCCAACTTTTACAGATTAGCTCTGGGAACTCCAGCCTGGTGGGACCCTGGGGGCCGCCTGGGAAAATGCTGTGTTTTGAGGGGGGTCTTCTCCTTTCACACCACTCTTACTAGTATCACAGGCTATGAGTGTGGAAGATCCTTAGAAATCAGGTGGGCCACCCTCTTAGGTCACAGATGAGCAGAATGTTTACATGTGAGAGTACAGCAAGACGGAGTGACATGCCCCAATTCACACAGCTAGACAGGGACTCAGGCCCCCAGATGCCCAGTGCAGAGACTACAGCCTTTTCAGATGATGGGAAATATCATGGCCACAAGGCAGCCAAGGGAAAAAAGAAGTAAAACAATAGCAGCCAACATGTATTGAATACTCGGTATGTGCTGGGCACCATGCTAGGCACTTCTGGGCATTTACCTTCCAAAAGCATATTGTTTCCACTATATGGAAGAGAATTCTGAGGTTAAGATGTCAGCCCAAAGTCACACAGTAAGTTCAGAGTTAACGATCACGGTTAATAAGCGACAGGGAATTCAGGCAACTACACTCCTAATCAAGAGGGTGTTTCCAGTTGCCCACTTACCCCCCTGCCCCCCACACCCCCAAAGGAAGAGCTTGGCCACCTAGCCATCTGCTGGAGGTAGTGCTTCACAAACCCCAGATTTGCATCCTTCTTTCCCCGTTGTAAGAGAGGGGGTCCTTGTGGTGTCAGATTTTTCTGTTGAAAAGTATTCAGTAGGACCTTTCATTTCAGGTAATACAATAGTCTAGATGTCCAGAAAATTCTCAAAGTGAAGAACACCAAAAATATGATGAATAAAAATAAATTAATTTCATAAATACATAGATGAGCTGGGAGAAAGAAAAATCCTCAAAGGCCAAAAATCATCGGAAAGCCCAATCTTAAGGAGGTAAGTGCCCACTAAAGCCTGGGGTGAGGAGCAATCAGATGATTCCATTAGCCAGGAGCTTGGGTTTTAATGAGGACCTGAGGGTAAGGAGCTTAAGAGACAAAGTCTGGGCTCAAGAGGAATGGGAGGCATCTGAAAGGCCCCATTACAAAGCTGGGACACTGCTACACCCTAAATAAATCCACCCCACACCTGGAGATGGTGGGGATTCCTGCCCATCTCTGCTCTGGGTAGAGTCTCCCTGATAATTCCTAATCAGGGTGCCTGGGTGGCTCAGTCAGTTAAGCGTCTGCCTTCAGCTTAGGTCATGATCCCAGGGTCCTGGAATCAATTCCCGCATCAGGTTCCCTGCTCAGAGGGGAGCCTGCTTCTCCCTCTACTCCTTCCCCATCCCCTGCTTGGGAGCTCGCTCTCTCTCGCTCTCTCTCATTCTCTCTCACTCTCACAAAAAGAAATGAATAAAATCTTTAAAAAAAAATTCCTAATCAAAAAATGGCCCTCATGTGGATTAAGGTCTGAAACTTTTACCAGCTGTGAGACACCACAACAAAAAAAAATTATTTTAAAATGGTTTTGCTTGAAAAACACAAACACACAGACCCTCTCTGGAGGAACATAATTCAAATTTAGACATCAAAGAATTCCTGCAGATAAAGCACTAAAGAAATGATTTCAGATCTCCGTACTTTTGGTCCATTGCAGCATTATTCACAATAGCCAAGATATGGAAACAAGCTATGTCTCTACTGACAGATGAATGGATAAAGAAAATGTGGTATAAATATACAATGGAATATTATTCAACCTTTAAAAAGTAAGGAAATCCTGCCATTTGCAACAACATGGATGATCCTGGAGAGCATTATGCTAAATGATATATGTCAGAGAGAGAAAGACAAATACTGTATGATATTGCTTCTATGTGGAATTTTTTTTAAAAAAATAGTTGAACTCATAGAAACAGAGTACTACGATGGTTGCCAGGAACCAGGGGGTAGGGGAAATAAGGAAATGGGGAGAGATTGGTAAAAGTTATAGGATGAATAAGTTCTCAGGATCTAATGTATAGAATGGTGATTATAGTTAATACTCTATCATATACTTGAAATTAGCTAAAAGTTCTTAAGCATTCTCACCAAAAAAAGAAAAATAGAAAGAAAGAGTAACTATGTGAAATGATGAATGTGTTGATTCACTTGATTATGGAAATCATTTTGCAATATATACATATATCAGATCATCAGATTGTATACTTTAAGTATATTAGAATTTTATTTGTAAATTATACTTCAGTAAAGCTGGCTGGGAAGGAAATGATCTCACAGTCATAAATTAGAGGACACAAGATGGTGAACATCACTAACCATCAGGGAAGTGGAAGTTAAAACCGCAATGAGGTATCACTTTATACCTGTCAGAATGGCTAAAACCAAAAAGACAAGAAATAGCAAGTATTGGCAAGGGTGAGGAGAAAAGTGAACCCTCGTGCACTGTGGGTGGGAATGCAAACTGGTGCAGCCGCTGTGGAAAACAGTATGGAGATTCCTCAAGAAATTAAAAATAGAATTACCACATGATAGTAATTCCACTACTAGGTATTTACCCAAAGGAAATAAAAATACTAATTCAAGGGGCACCTGGGTGGCTCAGTCGTTAAGCATCTGCCTTCAGCTCAGGTCATGATCCCAGGATCCTGGGATCGAGCCCCGCATCGGGCTCCCTACTCCGTGGGAAGCCTGCTTCTCCCTCTCCCACTCCCCCTGCTTGTGTTCCCTTTCTCGCTGTCTCTTTCTCTGTCAAATAAATAAATAAAATATTTTTAAAAAAATACTAATTCAAAAAGATGCACCCCTATGTTTACTGCAGCATTATTTACAATAGCCAAGTTATGGAAGCAACCTAAGTGTCCACTGATAGATGAATGGGTAAAGAAGATGTGATATATAGGGGCGCCTGGGTGGCTCAGTCGTTAAGCGTCTGCCTTTGGCTCAGGTCATGATCCCAGGGTCCTGGGATCGAGCCCCGCATCGGGCTCCCTGCTCCGCGGGAAGCCTGCTTCTCCCTCTCCCACTCCCCCTGCTTGTGTTCCCTCTCTCGCTGTGTCTCTCTCTGTCAAATAAATAAATAAAATCTTTAAAAATAAAAAAAAAAGAAGATGTGATATATATAGATACACACACACACACACACACACACACACACAATGAAGTATTACACGGCCATAAAAAAGAATGAGATCTTGCCATTTTCAATAACATGGATGGAACTAGAGGATATAATGCAAAGAAAATAAGTCAGACAGAAAAAGACATACCATATAATCTCATTTACATGTGGAATCTAAAAAACAAAACAAACAAAAAGCAGAGTCAGACCTATAAACACAGAGAACAAACTGATGGTTGCCAGAGGCAGGAGAGTGTGGGAAATGGGCAAAATGGGTGAAGAGAACTGGGAGACACAGGCTTCCAGTTATGAAATGAATAGGTCATGGGAATAAAAGATGCAGCAGAAGGAATCTAGTGGATGGTGTTGTAACAGTGCTGTGTGATGATGGATGCTAGTAGCTACACCTGTGGTGAGCACCGCATAAGGTGGAGACTTGTTGAGTCGCTATGTCGTTTACCTGAACCTAATGTGACATTGGTTGTTAACTACACTCAAATAAAATAAAATTACCGGACACCGCAGGAAACAAGTACCTGTAGGGAAAAGCCCAAGGGGGAGAAATGAAGTGGGCTCCAAGGTGCTGAAGCCGATCCAGGTAGTGAGTAAAGGTAACAATCGACAGTCACAGGACACTTACTGTCAGCAGTACCCTGTGCTGAGAGCTCTCATGGACATGTCCCTGGAGTCTTTAACTGCCGTATTCAACCAGTCACCCAAAGCTGCCTTAGGAATAAGCTTAAAATAGCAGAATTAGAGGGGCACCTGGGTGGCTCAGTCAGTTAAGCACCTGCCTTCAGCTCAGGTCATGATTCCAGGGTCCTGGGATCAAGCCCTGCATTAGGCTCCTTGCTCAGCGGGAAGCCTGCTTCTCCCTCTACCCCGCTTGAGCTCTCTCACCCTCTCTCTCAAATAAATAAAATCTTTTTTTAAAAAAATAGCAGAATCAGAAAGGACATTATCGATCACCTACTTTCAGGTATTTCAAACTGCAAGTCTTGCAATCTTTGTCCTGCTAGATAGATAGATAATAGATAGATGATATGCATAGAGAGAGAAATGGAAAAATGATAGATAGATAGATAGATAGATAGATAGATAGATAGATAGATGATAGATAGAGAAATGTACACACAAATATATATACACAAATGTGTATGTGTTAGGGTTCTCCAGAGAAACAGAACAATAGGACATACATACATACATACATACATACATACATCCCTCCCTATATGTTTGGAGGTGGGGGGAGGGTGAGAGAGAAAGAGAGAGAGAGGGAAATATTTATGATGAGGAATTAGCTCACACAGTAAAGAAAGCTGAGCAGTCCCAAGATCTGCATGCTGGAGACCCAGGACAGCTGGTGGCACAATTCATCCATAGCCCAAAGGCCTCAGACCCAGGGGAGCCAATGGTGCAAATACCAGTCTGAGGTCAGGAGTTGAGATGACTCCGCTCAAGCAGTGAGGAGGAAAAAGGGGTGAATTCCTCTTTCCTCTGCCTTCTGTTCTATTTGGCCCCGCAATGGATTGGATGGTATCAACCCACATTGGGGAGAGCAATTTACTTTACTGAGTCCACTGATTCAAAGGTTAATCTCATCCATAAATACCCTCACAGACACACCTAGAAATACCCTCACAGATATACCTAGAAATAATGTTTCATCTGGGCACGCCATGACCAGTCAAGTTGACACATTATATATATATATATATATATACACACACACACACATACATATACACACACAATGTATATAATGTGTGTATATATGTATATATTATGTATATATATATACATACATATATAGGTATGTATTATGTGTGTATCCACATACATTATGAACACATATACTGGGTCTCAACGGAAAATGTATTTCTTACTGCAGATCAAGGTTAAAAAAAAAGTCTAGGAAATACTGATATAGCCCCAAGCCACCGTTTTCTTTCGTGGGAAACTGAGGCCCAGAGAGGGAGCAACCACAGTTGCTGGCCTGGCTAAAGCAGAGTTCAGACGAGGGCCAGGTCTTTCTGTTGCTCCCCATGGCAGCAGGTGGCACTGGGAGCCTTCCCCATTGACAGCCATGGGCGGGGAAGTTCCCTCACGTGCCCTTCGGGGAGGGAAGCACAGAGCGAGTCTGGCTCTGCACAAAAGGGAGCATTCAGTACTTTGCCTTTGGTGTCTCTAACTTCCCGGTGATGCCTCCTCCTTCCCTACCCCTTTGGCAGAAACACCCGGGGCCTTTCTGCTGTCTCTACTCTCGCATTAGCAAAACCTGGTCCCGGGAAAGGAGTTAGTAACCTTCACACAAAACTGTACGTTATCCCCATGCTATCTTCTTCCTGATTATTTGCTCTTGTACTGAAGGATTGAAAGTTTAAGCCAAAGACAAGAATTTCTCATCCTAGAGCTTTTCCCTGGCATCAGCAAACCAGCAGGAAAGCTTTGAGGGCAGTAGTGGGGAAGGGAGAGGACACATTTGGTCTCTTTGATACCTGGTGACCCACTATGTCTAGTGCTGGGTAACCACGTACCACCAGCAGACATGGGTGGTCCTAAGGGGTGCCGAAGGGGTTGGCATTAGTCTCTTCCCCTTGATCTCCTCCAGCTGCTCTTCTCTCTGATATAGAGCTCTTTATCCTCTGACTTGCAAGGTTGATAAAGATTAACAGCTACGACTATGAAGTTATAAATCTGCTTTTTTAACAGACTTAGCAAAATTTATCATTCTAGATAAAGTCTGTCCCTTCAAAGCCATCACCTTGGGGGACAAATCATTTACTTCAATGATGCTTCTATTCATTTCAGGATCACTGTTTTAAGAATATTAATAATTACCAATTATGAAGGTAATTTTTTTGATCCTGCCATGGATCAAGAACTCCACCAAGCACTTCACACACTATACCTTATTAAATCCCTTAAAAGAAGTATTGTCCCCTTTAGACAAGACAAGGCTAGTTTTATTCTGTCTGTATCAGACCTCATCAGTGGCCACAAAAAATCTAATCCCCAATTTTAGTCACCATACTTGGCTCTAAATGACTTTAGGTTGTTCCAGAAATCAAATCTCCCCTTGGAATGCAGACTGACCCCCACAGAGAACAGTCAGAGAGTGTGTCACATGCTCAGTTGGATTTCCCAAAAAGGAGTTCCAGCAGTATTTTCTGCCATGGCAACATCTTTGCAATAAGTTCATGGCCCAAGATGACTACTTTGATGTTTGAACGTGTGTGTGTGTGTGTGTGTGTGTGTGTGTGTGTGTGTAATTAGCCAAGGTATTCCAGAGATGCAAGCTATGCCCTTAGAAAAATCTGCCTAAATGTCTGACCTGGTACCTGAAGAGAGAAGAGTAAGAAGAAGGTGTCACAGATGACACCTGGTCTGACATCTGACAGATGACGTGGTGTGGCCACCGTGCCACCTGGTGCCCTCCCATCTTGTCCTGTTCCTTTTTTCTCATCCCACTACTGCATTTCCGTGACTGCACCCAGCTTGCGACAGAGGGGCAGCGTGGTTCTCAGCTGTAGGGGTCACCCCACCTAGGAGGCTCATTCCCCTGTCAGTCCGTAAGACCTCCAGTGAGGGGGCTCCTAAGAGGTTCGCCTGATTTTTTGACCCCTTCAGCTCCTCTTCTCTTTGATGGACAATTGAGATTTCTCAGCCTTCTGTGGGTGTTTCACAGGTTCACCGTCAAGCTCCACTTCACCAGATCTATGTTACTCCTTCAAATACAGAAATTCTGGAGTGCCACCTGTCATGTGGGCTCTTAGTGCCACTCGGCAATCCCACACTTCCTGAGCCCTCTTTCTCTCGTCTGTTCCCTTCAAACTTCCAATGCCTCATCCCTACCCTTTATCTCCAGCCTGTGATTCTCACTCCACTGAGAAGAGAGAAGTAACCGGAACACCAAGACTCTCACCATGGGATCTGTCCTCCTGCCTCTCTCTGCCTTCCCTCCCACAACAGTGACCCACCTGCAACATTTAATCAATAGGCTGAACACCCCCTCTTCCTCAAAACACGTTTTTCCCACGGCTTCCAGGACAGCCACTCTCTCTGTCCTGGTTCTTCTCTCACACGCTTATCTTTTTTACAAACACTCGCTTTCACGGTGAGCTCATTCTGCTTCACGGCTTTAAAATGTCATCTAAACTCTAATAACTAACTCATAAATGCACATCTCCAGTCCCAACTGCCCGCTAAATTCCAGGCTCCTGTGTGCAACTGCCCACCCACCATCTTCACTGGAAAGTCACATCTACCTTTAACTACCCCACTCAGAACCTTCGATCTTCCCTCCCGACCTGCACGTCCTGCCGCCTTCCGCATCTTGGAGAATGGCAACTCCATCCTTCTAGCTGCTCGGGCCAAAAAGCTCGGAGCCAGCCTTGACTCCTATCTCTCATAACTGATCCCACCAGTAAATCTCACTGGATCTACGTTCAAAGAATATTCAGAATCCAGTCACTTCTCACCACTCACCACCTTCGTACTGTCCCCTGGTCTAAGCCACCCTCAGCTTGTCTGGATCCTTGTAACAGCCTCTCTCTGCTCCCACTCTTGCCTCTCAGGGACTACTCTCAGCACAGCAGTAGGGTGATCTATTTAAAATTAGGTCAGAATACTGACTGCTCAAAATCCTGCATTGACACTTAGGATAAAATACAGCATCCTTACCCACGTGGAATTACCAGCACCCCCCCACCCCGTACCCCTCTAAAACCTGGCCACCCACTGCCTCTCTCCCTTCCTTCGTCACCTCTTTCTTCCCACTCACTCTGCTCCAACGCCCTGACCTCTGCTGTTCCATTCCCACCTTCATGCTTGTGCTCCTCTGCCAGGAGTACTCTTCCCAGTCCTCTTAGACTGCTTTATTTTTCTCCTTAGCCCTATCGCCACCTGGTGTAGCAGCTATCTCCCCTCCCCCAAACCCCACAGAGCTTCAGGGAACCAGGGACTTTTTCTACTTGCCTTCCTGGCAGTGCTCAATAAAGTCCTCCTACCTGTGCCTCTGAGAAACTCCCCCTGGAGCAGCAGCTGCCTCTCTGTTCTAGAAGCCACAGCATCTGCTGCACCTCCCCACTCCCACCCACCTCGCCCACCTATTTGGCCCTTTCCACTTGTCCTTCCCCCATGGTGAGCCCATGAGACCAACATCCAGGGAACTGCAGTGCTTTGCACCCAAGAGATTCTCAGTGAATGTTGGCTGCTTACAAAGAGGTCTCTACGATGCTGATTTTGTGACCCAAGGGGGGCTCACTGAGGACACTCACCCCAACCCTGGGGGCACCTACTGGCCCCAGGGCTGACGTAGCAAAATGCCCATTCAGGCCTCAAGAACACCACCTGTTCCTGAGCGCTTGGCAGGTCTTCACATTCCCCAGCCCAGCTGGCAGGGGAAACTCACAGCCTTCCCACCCCCTCAGGACCCCCTTGGGCCTCGATGCTGGCCCTTGGACAGGCCTCCAATAGCACTGACCACACAATGAAAAAGTTCTCCCTTTTCAATTCTCTCTCAAAGACCTTACCATGGAATGAATTGCACCTCCCCCCCAACAAAAGAAAAAGATATGTGGAAGTCCTAACCCTCAATGCCTCCGAATGTGGTCTTATTTGGAAATAAGTTTGTTGCACATATAATTAGTTAAGATGAGGTCACACTGGAGTAGGGTGGGCCCCTGATCCAACATGGCTGCTGTCCTTACAAGAAGATGGCCTTGTGAGATGGACACAGGGAGAGACCATGTGACCATGAAGGCAGAGACTGGAGTGACATGGCCACCAACCGAGGAATAGCAAGGACGGCCAACCAAGCACCTGAAGCTCGACGCAGCAAGGAAGGACTCTCCCCTACTGTTCTCAGAGAGCACAGCCCTGCTGACATCTCGACTCTGGACTGTAAGACACTGCAAGACAAGTTACTGTTGCTTTCAGCTGCCCCGTTTGTGGTAGCCTTAGGAAGTTCACAGAGATCCTGCTTACCTCGAGAAGCCGTCATCTGGGGCTAGAAGGTTTTTAATGCCTTTCCAACACTTACTAATTCTCCTTTTTACAAAGCAAAACCAGTCCTCGGGCTAAGAGATTTTGGCAGGAAAGGTACCTAACTAAATTTTAATAACCTTGTTTTGATCTCATTATATTTATTTTTATGGTTACCATCTATTTCTGGCAAGTGATAACTGGTTTTCCTTGCACAATAGTAAAGCAAATTTTGTTTTTAAATAGATTAAGTTTAAAATGAGTTCATTTAAAGAAAAACATTGTCATATTAACAAAAGTGGCATAAAAATATGGCAAAACTAGCAAGGACAGGGATGGTGATCAAAGTTTGGCATGTACCCTCTCAGGGAAGGCCAAGGCCACCTCGCCACCGTATAGCTACCTTTGAGTCCCTCGTCACCATGCAAAATTAAAAAAAAAAAAAATGAAACTGGCAGCGTATAGGATTAGAGGAAATACGACATAGGCAAAATTGTCTTCACATCGGTCCTGCCTTCCTACACCCTTTCCCCATCACAACCCATCCCCTCCCGCCTCATTGGCCTTCCCTCACTTGGGGGTTGGGGCCTACATATGGCCAGGCCCCCCCTTGTCGCCGCAGAAGACTGATCTGATAAACCAGGTCCCACTGAGCTTGAAGTCAGAGGATCTGGGTGATGGCTGCATCACAGTCACTGACATGCTCAGTGACTGTGGGCAAATCCCTCAGATTTCAGTTTCCTCTCTGCAAGAGAACATAAGACCATCTTTAGAATCTCTTCCAGCTCTGGATTCTTTGCTTCTGGGTTGTTAGTGACTTAATGCATTCCCCTCTTAGAGACTCATATTTCTCTTTGAAAGAGACCCCAGGAAAGGGATGAACAAATTCATAGGAATGATGCCCCAACAGAGGAATTCCAGGCTCAGTGGCGTGTGCAGGAGAGATATTTTCAGGGTGATGGGGTCGGGTACCTCTAAAATCACACCGTGGGCAACCTCCATCTCTACGTGAGGCTGGCTTCACCCCAGATGATAGGACTAGCATCACCTCAGACCCCTTTGCCCCTCTATGGGGGCTCATGCCCCCCAGGGTAACTGCTTTCCACTCTATCAGGGATCAAGTAGCCAAATCTCTGATAGGGCTAAATACCACACTTTTAGTTTTTAAAAAGCAAAATACGGGTATTTATTTACATGCATGTTCATACATACACACACACACACACACACACACACACACACACACCCAGAGTTGGGGGCAGGAAAGGGCCAGGAAGAAAAATCAGCTTTGACAACCTAATAAATGTCAATTTCTGAGGGGGGCTGAGTTAGAAGATGAATCCTCACAACTTTAATTGGAGACATGATGCTCTCACTTTGCCAGGCAGCCCCGCCTCTCCCCCAGATCCCACCACAGATAGCAAGGCCCTTGCTTGCTCTAACTGACAAGAGGCCTCTGTCTGCTAGGATTTGTTTCTGGGATGTCAGAGATGTAAAGGGGAGAGGGTGCTCTAATGCCTCCCATCCTCACCCCAATTCCCCTCCGAGAGGAGAGGCAAAAAGCAGCAGGACATGGGGCTCAGCAGCCCTCCAGATGGTATCCACAAGATCCAGTAGGAGCAAAGGGGCCCTCCGGACTAGTGATGGTTCTCCTCACCTCACAGAAATCAAGGGTCTCTTTTCTGACCCAGCAATGATGGGCAGCAGGCAAGGGGGCCGCGGGCCTCGCCCCCCATAGTGATTCAGAGGACCGCGCCAGAGCCAGACGGCCTGTAATCGCAGCCCAGCTCCACCCGCGCCCTCAGATAGAGTGCTTGGCCTTTCTGTGCCTCAGTTTCATCATCTGTGAAATGGAGATCATCACAGGGCCCACCTGGAAGCATTGCGACAGGATTACACAGCCTGATTCAGGCAGAGCACTCGCACTCCTGCCCTGGCGCCCAGCGGGGCCTTCCGCAGGCCCGCACGCCGCTCCGCGCCAGAGCGCTGAAGCCAGAGCTCCTGAGCCAACTGGGGAGGCTTGGCGCCATTACCCAAACAAACGGGATGTCATGCATGAGGCAGCTTGGCTGGGTCAGACAACGACCAGTCTGACCACCCTGGGCGGGAACTGCAGCCCTCCTCACAGCCCTGGGCCCACCGTGTCACCCTGACCCACCACTTCCCATACAACATGGAGGAACGCTTTTCCTTCAGGACCCCCGCTGCAAATGCCCCTGCCCTCTCCCAAGCCCCCAAACATTCTGCTTTTGCCTTCCTGCAGACTCTGGTCCTAGTCATGCCATTTAGCTCATTTTTGTGTTAGCGATGGCCCAAGTGACTAGCATCTGTACAGCGCATTCCAGTTTTATTCACGTTTGAATTGCTAACGCACTTACAGGTTTCAAAAAATTAAAAATACATATTAAAAGGCAAACAGTGAGGACTCTCCCTGACACTCCCATCTCTCATCCTTCCAGATCCCAACCTCATCCCCCACACGTAGCCACCTGTTATTAGTTCCTCAGAGATCCTTCCGGAGTTTCATTATGTAGGCAGAAGCAAATATTCCTATATCCTCCTTTTTTAAACTCAAAATGCAGCATATTGTACATACTGTTCTCTACCTTGCTTTTCTGCACTTGACAGTATGTCTTACACGTCATACAAAACTTTCTATTTCCTGTTTACAACTGCATAGTACTCCTCGCATGGGTGAAACATTGTCTCCTAAAAAGACTCCTCTTGATGAACATTTACATTGTTTCAAATCTTTTCCCATTGCAAACAAGGCTGCAACAAATAGCCATAAAGATAGGCCCTTTGCACTTATGCAAATATATTTGTAGGATAAATTCCCAGAAGTGGAATCGCTGGGTCAGAAGATCTATGTATTTATAATGTTGATAGCTCTGGCCAAATTGCCCTCCATAGAGGCTATACACATTTATCTTCCCATGAGAAATATGAGAGTGTCTGTTTCTTCACAAATTCACTGTTAGAGTGTATTATCAAATTTCTGGACTCTTGCCAATCTGATAGGTGAAAAAATTATTTATTTATAAATAAAATATTATTATTATTTATCATTTAATTTTTATTAAAAAATTATTTAATTTGTATTTCTCTTATTCTGAATGAGATTGAACATCGTTGTATACGTTTAAGAGCCATTTGTATTTCCTTCCCTTAGATGTACTTTGCTATCCATTCATCTCTTTTGGTCTTCACAACACCCCTGTGAGAAACAGAAGGCAAGTATTAATAAGATCGGCATTTTAAAATGATAAAGCTAAGACTCAAAGCATTTAAGATACTGGCTCAAAGCCATAGGCTGGTACGTGGCAAAGCCAAATTTCATCCTGCATTTTTCTTCCGTCTGCCGTGAATCACTCCCCACTGAACCCAGAACAGTGCTGAGATGCGGCCAGACAAAGGGCCAGGGGACCAGGAGCCGGACCTGGCTTCTCACCGTGGCTCCGGAGTTAGAGGCTCCGTGCCTTTGGGCCAGTCCCTCTTCTAGGGGCAGACTTTCCATATCTATAAAACCAAGATTTGAACTAAATCACTAAGGTCCCTTCCAGGAAATGATTATAGTGGGAAGCACTCCATGAATCTTTTATTATTATTTCTTTTTGAGCGGAGGAAATAAAACTGTTTTCAAACCTCCCAAGATGAGAACTTTCAAATCATACCCGTTCACTTGAACCTAGTCTAATCAGAAGCTTTATGTGAGGAGGCAGGGGATGGGAGAAAGGGGGGCTTCAGGCAGGGTGGGGAAGGAAGGGGGGCCTGTTGCTGGGGCGCGCTGGAGTTGCTCCATTTTGAGAGCCGATGGCAGGATTTTCGGGTGTTTTGCAAGCCAATTGACGTCAAACTGATGACTGAGAGATGGCTATATATGGAATATTTACACCATGGAAATCAGCAAATGCTAGAAATAATGGCCTCCCCATCTACTACCCCCGAGCCAGTTATTCAATATCTCCCGGCCCTTCTCTGCTGGAGAGTCTGCAAAAATCATAAGCAACAGGGAGACTGGGGAGTTGAGAAGATTTGGGGGAGTGTGGAGGATTCCAGGACTGTGCTGAGCCCACCAACGCCAGCACGGTGCTCAGGCCGGGGCAGCTAGGCCACCTCTCCTCGTCACCTCGGGACCTCCAGGGGGAGAGGATGACCATGACTGCTGGAGCAAACCGCAGGGCTTGAAGCCCTGCTCCCTCATCCTGGCAGTGGGACCTTGGGTAAGTGGCTTACCTGCTCTGCCTCAGGTTCCTCCTCTGAAAAATCAGGAAGTAACAGCCCACCCACCTCCAGGGGGTTTTGTGAGGACGCGGGAGTTAATCCACAGAAAGCCTTTAGAAGAGCGCCTGGCCCAGTGAAGGCTCAGTTAGCGCCGGCTCTTGCACAAGAGCCACAGGCAAGCCTGCTCAGGAGAGCCCGGGGAGGGAAGCCTCCCTGTGTGTTGCTCTGGGACCTCGGGCAGCTCTCTGGGCCCCTCTAGGCCTGTTTCCATGCCTGTAAAGGACTGGATTGGACTGAAGTGGACTGACTCGTCCCTCCGCTTCTCTAGGGCCAGCGTTCCCTGATCCCGCTGTGTCTGCCCGGGAGGAGCACAGCTCTCTGAGGCATGCCACCCCAGGCTTGCTCCCTCCCGCCCTGCACCCCTGCTCCTGCTATGCAGCCTTCTACCCACCACAGTGATCCAACTCACCAGTCTCTCGGCCTGGAGCAGCCCCCTTTTCTCCTCTCCCAGGTTGGGAGTGCGGCGGCTGCATCACCTCCCCCTGGAAGCCTTCCCTGATGCCCGGGTAGAGTCAGGCCTCCTTCTATGAGCCAGGCACCCACACTCTGGTGCTATGTGTGCAGACCCCTGAGCACTTAAACACACCATGCCTTGAGTCTCTCCCCATCTCCCCACTAGACTCCTTGAGTCAAGAATTTGTTGCTTTTTTTTTCTACCCCTTTACCTTGTCAGAGAAGACCCTCAATGATGGAATGAGGGAGGGAGGGAAAAGTGAATGGAGAAATGGACAGAGGGAGGGAGGGAAGAAAGGAAGGTGGGAAGGAAACCAGGTACTTTCTGAAACAAGCCCTTGCCCCCCACCTCAGAGTGCTATGCCAAACCTTGACTTTCTGCCGCAAGGTGACCCCTGTAACTCCACAGAGCTCCACCGTTCCCCCCCGCAAATCTTGGTATGAAAAAAAAGAGAAATCACCCAGATTAGGGCTGGGTAATGAGCCATGCGAGGTGAGCAAGCACCACATTCCTCACTCATCTTGGCTGGTCCAGAGCTAGCAAGCTCCACTCACTCGTTCTTCCTGCCAGCCGGGGGAACATTTCCAGCTGGTCTGCCAGGGGGCTGGCTCCCCACAGTCTTCTCTGCTGGGACCCAAGAGCTCTATGGATCTTGGGGCTTTAGTGAAGGAGGAGGTGGGCAGGGACAGATGGCAGGTCCCATGGCACTTGCACACCTGAGAGTGAGTGCCTCAGGTCTCAGCGCTGGCAAACGCCAAGAGGCTAGCTCTTTCTCATAGCCACACCCCCTACCACGAGGTTTGCCCCTCCTCCAGCCGTAATCCTAGCCCTTCCCTGCTTGATTCTTCCCCATAGCACAAACTGATATCCCATAAATTTTATTTGTTTCTTATTTGTTTATTGTGCCCCTCTCCCAAAAGAATGTGAATCCCACAAGGGCAGCGTTTCATCTCTTCTGTTCACTCCGCATCCCCAGGACCGAGAACACTGTTTAGCACTTCCCGCATGCTTGATCAATACTTGTTGAATGAATGGAAAAATATATCTCCCACCATCAACCCAAACACACACACGTGCACATGCACACTGATACCTCTACCCAGACCAAATTTCTGGCTGTTATCTATGTCTCACTAAAATGATAATAACTGAGATGTTGGCCAATAATGAACTTAAGGCATAACTACTTTATAGAGGTATTTACATTTTATAAGGGAGGCCTTTGGAAATGATAAAACCTTTCAAGAGCAAATGGAGTGAAGCTATAATGGTGGATTATATGGGGGAGATATTTGGGGGCCCTCTCCTGCCCTGCTCAGAGTGCCTCAAGGCAGATGAGCACAAAGTGGGGAGTCAAGCCCCCAAATTTCACAGCCAACAGCTGGGCCACCTCTAAGTCCAGTTCAGCTCTCCCCGATTCCCGAACAAGGTGTATCAGCTGTCCAGCTCTCTCCTCTTCCCCTGCCTAGCCCCCACAAGAAGGTCTCATTTTGTCTTTTTCTAGGTAGCCACAGCCAGGAGTGAGTTCAGGAGCATATGGCTCTCCAGAGCAGTGGTTCCCAACCAGGGCCAGGAGTGGCCCAGTCTGAAGCTCCTGGAGGTTCCCTGGCATTTTAGTTAGGTGTTACTAGGTCCAAAACCTCAGGTGCCCAGAAGAGCTGGCATGCTGGCACTCTGGGCTTCAGACCCCACAGTGAAGGTCAGAATGTTCATGGATGAAGCGGGAGACTGCACAGAGCAAAGGGGATACGTGAGCCAATCAATGACAGCTTCCTTACCAAGCATCCTATGAGTGCAGAGCACTTGCTTGGGCCCCAGGGAGAGGAACGTCCTGTGCCCCAGGTCACTGTCTCCTCCTCCCAGCACCCCCAACAGCTCTGATCGGGCCAGGTTCAGGCTGCTTCAGGGGAGCCAATCCAGAGGCTAGCCTTGGGAGGAGCCCCGAAAAACAGAGAGTGCTTCAGATTGTGCCTTCACTTAGGAAGATCGCCCATGTGGGGGATGTCTGAGCTTGCCCATCAGGGAACCCCAGCCTACTGAGGCAGCTCTATCACTCCTCTTAGGGGTGCCGTGAACTGCTGGGGAGGGTTTCTTGAGTCCAGACCTCCCGGAGAAGGAGCTGATGGTGTGATAGGGCTGTCCGTCCTGCAACCCCACCTTCTGGGGGCAGGAGGAGGCCCTGAAGACCCAAGCCATCAGTGACCTAAAGGTGCCCACACTGGCCAGCAGTGATAAGCCTGGGACATTCAGAATGTGATGGCATCCAGATGTGGCAACTGAAGGACACCCTCGCACCCCCACCTGCTCAGCTTTACCAAGGGCACACTTTAAAGTGCCAGGATGCTCTCTCAGATGGAGACCACACCCACCCCCTCAGTTCCTGAAGAGCATAGCCTGGGTGGGGGGTGGAGAAGGCAGTAGAGAAGTCTTCTGGGTTACCCTAGAGTGGGGGTGGGGTGGGAAAGGGCGCTAGGCCTCCAGCCAGAACTGCTCTATTCTCTGGGAGCAGGGCAGTGTATAACAGGCTCTGGGGAGCCCAGCCACTCGCCGCCAGGACCCCTAAGTGCAGCCCCTCCATTCCGATAGTCTCCACTGATCTCCTGGAGATTTTGCCAGTTGGTCAGTTCTCTATCCCATTTCTTCTTGTGGCTCCAATCTCCTCCTCCTCAGGCCATCCATCCTCTGTCCCCCTGTCTGGATCAGCAGTTAGGGGCAGCCTCTTAAAGGAGCCAGGCCCAAGCCTCGGTGTCCCATCAGCCTTCCCACAGGTGCCAAAGACTCCCTCTGCCCTGGCACCTTTACACTGGGTCTGGCTGTTTGTGCTGCCTCCGCCAAGCTTCAGAGGGAGCTGGCTGGCCACACCAAGGACAGAGGTAGCTCCCACCTCCCCGCCATGGGGCCATCCTGTGTGCCATTCACACTGCTCTCAGTCCCGTGCCTCTCAGAAGCTCAGTGGCCCCTGAGATAGGAGCTGATAAGAGTTCAGGCACCTGTTTGCCATGGGGGACTCAAAGATGATAATGACTCATGATGGAATAGAGGCGCACGATTTCTACTTGCCTTCCCAGCTAATTCTCCTCCCATTCTCCCACCCTGCCTCTCAGAAGTTCTCTCATCACAAAGGGTGCCTGGTGCCACCCACCATGCAGGGTGCATGCTGGGACAGGCTTGGCTGAGTCCCACATGGCCCCTTAGGAGCCTCGTGACCTTGAGCGAGTCATCAAGTCTCAAGTCTGAACTTCAGTGTCCCCATCTATAAAATACAAGAACACTCACTGTTTTGAAAGAACAGAGGAGAGTATGGAATGCTCTGGATTCTAGGAAGCCCTGTGTCCAGGAGGGGGGCTCTCATCCCCTCCACTGCTCCAGCTGGTACCCACACCCAAGTGCTCGAGATGACATGATACAGTGTGACGGAGCAGCCCCGGAGGCTGACTGTGACTTCCACAACCCAAAGCTGCCGTCTCCCCCTCATGACTCCCTTTGTGAAAAGAACAAAGAGGACCAGGCATATGGCTGAGAGGAGAAGCATGGAAGAAAGCTACATGGAGCAGAGAAGGGTTCGGGTCAAGGGTGAGTCAAACTTGGAGACAGGCATTCCTGGGAGCTGAAAGAGGGTGAGCCCAGCTGGGAGCATGGGAGGGAGGAAAGGCAGCTGCACTGCGGGAGAGCTTTAAGGCCACCTGCCAAGGAAGGTGATGAAGGATGTTACAGCCCTTTGCAGGCACCTGCTAATGAAGGACCCCAGTCCATGATGAGTGCCCTTCAGATGTTTATGGCTAACCCAGGTACTGGCTGTCTTGTCCTCTAGCACTGATGCAACCTCCACTGAGACCACCATGCCTATGTCTTCTGCTCCTGCACTTCTGTGTCCACTGGGCACCAGAAACTCCTAAGGGATCTGCTGACAGTGCTCGGCAACCTGTGGCAAAGCAAGGAAACTCTCACTTTCCCTTTTCTGTCTCAACCCCAACTGTAGGAAATGCCCAGATGTGCAGCCAGTACTCCAAGTGAAAGAGGGGTGCTGAGAGACAAGACCAAGAGATAGACACCCAAGCACAGCTCCACTGTGGTCTATGTGAATGGCACCCCTGGACTTGTGCAGTGCACAGCCTGTGGCACTATACGGTGGCCACGTAGATGCTGTACAGTCCTCAAAGCACTCCATCTCTCTGACAACTTGTGTGCTCTATTCCTTGACCAAGCTTGTCTCCTTGTTCATTGCCCAACCTGTACAACCATACACAGAGATGCTGCAATGCCATCTCCTTCCTTTATGGTGAGGTCTCTTCCAGAAAGCTCCTCTGTCTCTCATGCTAGAGGACCCACCCTACCAGTTCTCTAGACACATCTGAACCCCAGCTGTGGGCCCACTATATGTTTAAATTAAGATTTTGAATTCATATTTCCCATACTCCCTCTTGTTGAAGTCATTCCTGCTGCCTTGCTGCCTTGGCAATTGCCCTAAAACAAAGGACTATAGAGTTAATGGTCTTCTAATCCAGCTCCGTCACTTTGCAGATAAAAAAAAATCAGGGCTCAGAGAGGGGGTGTGGCTTGTCTAGCATCTCATGGCCAGTTAGTGGCAGAGCAGGGATCCAGACTCCTAGTTCAGTGCTCTGTCTGGTATCCCATATTGTCCCCATCATGGACATACAAGGTTAAGAGCACAGAGTTGCTGAACAAGCAGAGATGCCCCAAACCCAGAGCCCTCTGTACCGCTGCCCCCCTCATTGCCTTCGCCATCAAAGGAATCAAAGACTTTTTTTTTTAAGGAGGCAGCTCTGTTTTGTCTACTGGGCAGCAGGACCCCGTGCTGAGCCAGCCAAGCCAGAAAGCAGGAGCAGGAAAGCACAGGTTGGCTATCAGGATCTGACAAAGCCTGAAGGTCCAAATGCCTGTAGGGAGGTAGGTGGCCCAGTCCCTGCCTTAGGTTCAGGCTGGGCTTGGCTGCTCAGTTCTGCCCAGCTGGTAATGCAGGCCCCAGACACTGGATGCCTGGCTCTGAATGCCAGTTCTTACTGCCTTCAGGTTCCTCTCCAGCCTCCTAGGTCCACGAAAGCCTGCTGGGTGCTCTGTGCCCCTGGTCTATGCCCAGCCAGGCCCAGACAAGCCCACCCTGGCGGGTCATGCTCGCCTGACCTCCTCCCTTCCTCCCCCAGCACCACCTCCCACCCCCAGACCCAGCCAGCTTCCCACTCCATCTCAGCCAGCAGTTCTTGAGAACCAGGGTTTTTCTCACTGGTTCTCAGGCATAACCCCAGGTTTGAACAAACCAGCCTCCTGGGCACCTGGCAGCACTGGATCCAGGCTTTGGTGACCACTGTGCTGTTCACAAACTGTAACTTCTTGAGGCTTCTCCTTCCTTTGTGACCAGGCAACGTGGTCTTATCCCAACTGCTCTCCCCCAGCTCCCCTAGGGATCCCCCCTCCCCATCTTGCTGGAAACTCCGGTCCCTTGCCCGGTCGCCATCTCAGTTTGTTCCTTCTTATGTCCACATCTTCCCGTCCAGCCAGGTCCAGCCATCTGCCTCTCCCCGCTCCCTCTCCTCCCCACCAATCCTTCAGCTGCCCTTGCCCCATACGCATTCATGAAGCAAGTTGTTGAATTGTTCCTGTCTGCAGGGGGAAGTGGGAACCTGGGAGCCCAGAACCAGCCCCTACCCTGCTGAGAAAAGCTGCTGCTGGGGATTAGGGTCAAGGATAACACAGGCAAGGGAGGGGGAGTAGTTATTGGAGGAAAATAGAAAGAGAATAGGACCGCATAGCGTTCCTTTCTGTATGGGTCAGTGAGGTAACCAGCAGAAAATGAACAGCCTCGGTCTAAGCTGCCCTTAATTAACCTGGGCCTCTGGCTCATACCCCTGGGCATTTGCTCAGGGACTTGCAGGGGTGACATTGGGGGAGCGAAGACAGCTTTGCTCAGATATCATCGTTGCTAGGAGAATCAGGAATCCCCACCCTTTGGTCCCTCCGCCATGCACCTAAAAGACTGAAAATGATCTGCCTGTGGGTGTCACAAGACTCGACATCGCGATGTGTTCCTTTGCATTAAGCACAACTGTAAATAATTTCTAATGAAATGTAAATACATCTGAGAGAGATTAAAAATTAACTTGGCCTCAGTTTCCTTAAGTGGAAGATAAGGACTCAGGCGAGAGGGTTGCTAAGGCCCCTTCGGGCTCTGATGTTCTGCTCTTTGAAAAGTCACAGGAGAGGGGTTTCTCAGCCCCCGGGGCACCCAGAGGGCCCCGCTCTGGAGGAGTCGGGCTGAGATGCCCAGGTGGGCACAGGAAGACAGGTGGGCACCAACAGGGGAAGCCTGCCAGTCCACCATTCTAGGCAGAGGTTGGCCTGTGAAGAAGCTGGCTCTGCATCCGGGGGTCAGTCCCCACCAATCCCTTCTTCTAGACCCCAGTCGGCCGCTCTCCCCCTCAGCCCCTCCTCCCTGCCTCCCCCAGTCAGCTGGCAGACTGTGCTTCTCACTGGGCTTCACTTTGCATTTGTAAAGGCCGGTGCTGGGATTCCTGGAGTCAGTTGGGGGAATGTTTCTGGATGGGGAGTCCCACGGTTCCACAAACCATAACACATCGGGGACCACCCTGAGGTCCCCCCCCAAGCCAAGTGGGCTTCCTTTGTTCTTTCCATCAGGAAATAGTTATCTGTGCCTCCCCTGCACGGGGCACTGCGGTCGCTCGGTGCCATGGGTACAACAGTAAGCTGGGAAAGAATGAATCCGCCCTCAGGACGTCTGCAGTCCAGTGGGAGAGATGGCCAAGTCCCTCAGAGATCTCTGTGTCCCTTCTGCCCCCTTCTCCTCAGCCTCCCCCTCCCACCGCCCCTCTGCTGCCTGCAGGGCAGCAGCTCCAGAGCCGCGTTTTGATCCTGCCAGGTGGCAGGCCGCTCCAGCCCGCCGGTGCCCCTACCGGGCAAGGAGCCTGCGCCTGCCCTGGGGTCCCAGCTGCCGGGCCATGAGTGGGTGCAGAGGCTCGGATGAAAGGGGGAGACCTCGCCTGTGGCTTCTGCTCTCTGGCTGTGCCTCAAGCCGGTGGCCTGCCAGTCTATGAAGCAACCTACTTCTAAGCCCTCCCGCTTCTGGGCATGAAAGCGCCAGTCAGGGCTGCTGTGCCCGAGTGCACAGAGTCCCCTCAGGAGAAGCCTCGTAGCCAGCGCTGAGAGGCCTTTGATGTGGCCCCCTCCCCTCTCCTTGACTGTATTCTTGCTTTCTGTCAAAGTCCTACCTCTCCTTCCCAACAGGTCCTCCCGCTTCCACAAAGCCCACGTTCAGCCCCCAAAGGTAGGGGGCTCTGCTTCTCTACGCTTCCACGCCCTTGCTTATGAAATGGGGGCAGCTCACCCTGCCTGCCTCAGCGCACGGCTGGAAGTACAGTGAGGCTGTGGGTAAGACAGGAGCTATGTATGTGCCTGGCGCTGCTCTAGGGGCTCTGTGCTTATTCCCTCACTTAGTCTTCCCAACCAACCTCCGAGGAACATAGTAGAGTAGCTCCATCTTACAGATGTGCACATAGATGCTCAGAGCAGATGCGCAAGGACACGCAGCAAACAAGTAGCAGAGGCAAAATTTGAATGCGGGTCTGTGTGCCTCGCCGACTACCCCAAACTGCCCCCAAAGCCGCTTATAAATAACGAAATGCTGTACGGACTCAAGAGCATTATTATCATCCCAACTGCCGTGGTCTCTTCAGGCACACCTTCACACCACTCCCCCCAGCTCTGTCTGAAAGCAGAAGGCTGACCCCGTGCCCGGATGCAGGTCCTGGAATTACTCAATTCCAGCTCCCCACAAGATCCTTCCGAACCTGGTGCTCCCCCACCCACAACCCCTCCTGAACTCACCAGCTACCTCTGTCTGGCCCTGGGATCCAGGAGCTGGTGTCGAGAAGAGGTCTGCAGACGTGAGAGAGAGGCCAGGAGGAGAGGAGCAAGCCTGGCCAGGGCCGGGAGATGGATGGGCCCTGCTCCTTGCTGGCTGGCATTGGACCGGCCTGGGAGACGAGGATTGGAGCAGGGCAGTGATGTGCAGCTGCTGGCCAGGGGAAGCCAGCCTGATGCCTAATCAGATCAGATGCCCCTGCCCACAATCACCACCCCCCGCCCATTCCTCTACCTCCCTCTGTCACTCACTGACCTCCCCCCTTGCTTCCCAGCCTTGCCCTCCCTGAGGTCTCCAGCTGCCCTAGCTGATTTTATAAATGGCCCTTGCAGGAGGTGGGCACCTTGGCTAATTGAATCAGTGCCTAGGAGGCAGGAGGCTGGTTAGCATCACAGCTGAAAGGTGGTGGCAGCAACAGCTTGAGTGTGACCATTAGGGAGGAGTCTAAGTGAGCAGAGTGGCCCAGGCAATCTGGACCTCCGTATATTCCGAGGTGTCAAGGTGGGAACTCACCAGGGGGCCCTGGATGCCCCCACCATGAGCCCAGAGCAGACTCACAGGGTAGACCACAGGCCAAAACACACATGCACACACACATACCACTCATGCTCTTGGCAAAAAGAAAATATAAGGAGGGCGAGAGAGAGAACAGAAACAGGAAGAATGACATAGACTGCTTGCGTGTGTATCTGCGCACCTATGTGACTCTGTACACATGTCTCTGCTGGGCACCGCTCATGAGGCCGTTCTTCCCTGCCCCAATGTCACCTCTGCATAATGATCAGCCAGTAAAAGCAGTTTCTAAGTGTCCCGGTCACAGCAGAGCATCTCATGGCATCAACAGCTGCCAGGGAGCAGACCCCGGCGCCATGAGGACCTTTCCTGGAGACCTGTCACTTGGTCCCCTGGAGACCAGTCTGTTCCCTTACCTATGAATTTGCCTCTGACAGCCAGGCTGGCACAGAAACACTTCAAGGAAGGCTTTACCTCTGTGTTTCTGTTTGAGATGGATCCCTAAGGCTCACCCGGCCGTTAGTCCATTCAGTCAGCATCCCTGGCATAGCCACTCTGCGTGTGGGCTGCACGAGGGCAGGGGATGGGTCTGTGTGGCTCCCCCAGCTCCCCCACTCTGGGCGGGGTGGGGACATGGCACGGACTAAGGGTGGTGCCCACGTCCTCGGCGACAGTGCGGTTGCGGCTGGCTGCCCTGGCACTCTCTGTGGGATGACCCACCCACCTGGTCACGTCTCCGGAGAGGGACACCGATGGCACGGTCATTGTCCTTAACAGCTGCCTCAAGGACTTTCATTACCCCTCCCAACTTCCCCAAATGCTCCACTTCCCCTGCCCTCCCGCCCTCACACCCACCTTTCCCTAGGGCCCCATCTACCACTTCCCTTTAGAGCAAAGAACAGAAGAACTCAGAAGTCCCTGGATCTCCAAGGAGAGGAAAGCGGGGAGGAGGGGGCCATTTTCAGCTTAGGGGCCCCCACCAGTAGGAGGCAGGGTCCGCAGGGCTCCAAGTGGGATTTGAGCATCCAAAGGGGCAGGCTCCCACACGCCAATTCCTAGGGTTATCCTCCATTCTTGAGCAAACACGGAAGTTCCCTGTCAGCGCCAAGCCCCCACACCTGGTGCCGCTAAGCCCCCAGTGGTCTTTTCCACAGGCTAAGACTGCCCCCTGCCGGGGTGAGCCAGGACATCCACCTCAAGTGCCGCCTGAGGAAATCAAAACTGTGGCATCCTGGCTTAGGAGTCCCCCAGCTCCTGTCCCGGCCTGGGGAGGGGAATGACGGAAGCACTTAGAGGCCTCGGCCTTCCTGCTTCCACTGTATTCTGAGGCTGGGACTGGACGGTGGCAACAGGGACAGCCCTTTGGCCCAGACAAAAGAGGCAGGGCTCTGTCTCTGGCCTGCTCACCCATTGCCTCAACTTCCCTTAACAAGGGGCAAAGGCCTGGTTTGAGATAAAACGTCGATCACAACACACCCACACCGGAGAGGCTCTGTCTCATTTCCCTCCTGAGCTCTGGCGCCCCTTTCCAGCTGCTTTTAGGACTCTCCTGGCTGGATACAATAAAGCCATCTTAACCTCTACACGTCAGAAACCAAGCTCACCTTCTTCACCAAACCTGAATCTTTACAGAAACTCCATTTCTTGGCGTTCCATGCCCAACATGACTCCAAGATCTGCAGGCCCGATCTCGACATCTTTTGAGTCCATTCTTTTCTGAATTTCTCCTTCCAAGGCAGCCTCAAACCATTCCTATCGCCAGTCCCATTTTCCACAGCGCTGGTGGGGTTATTGCCCTAATGCACAGCTCTTCTGGGACTCTGCTCAAAAGCCTCATCGTGCCTCCTTCCTCTCGAATCCCTCCTTCCACAACATGGTTGGAAGCTGCCTTCCCAAAAAGATGGCTGCGTGTTCCCTCCCCTCTGAACATGGAACTCCTGCCTGAGCACCTACATACCCCCACACATCCTCACTTTTCTGCCCATGATGCTCTCTTCACACACTCCTTTAGTCTTCATCAAATTCCTTCCCACCCTTGGAGATCCACCTTCCAGATGAAGTCTTTCTTCGTATGTCCCATGATAAACAGCTGCCTCCTCTGGCCCCCAGGACCCTGGTTCCCCTCTTGTGGCACTAATGCCCCCCTCTTGTAATAGGCCCCTGTGTCCTTGTCTCAGCCCCCTCTGGGCTGCCAGCATCTTGAGGCCAGGGCAGTCTAGAGCCTGACAATGCTCCATAATATTGGCAGAATTGGTTGGTAGCAGAAGTGTACTGACACGACATGGCATAATACTGACATCGACTGAAAGCAGGTTTTGATGAGAGGGAAGGGTACAGGACAAAGAGGCTGACCTGTAGGGAAGTGGGATACTGAGGGCCTATGGAGAATGACAAAGCAGGAAGAGTTCTCAGAGCCTACGTGGTGGACAAAGAAGGCAAGTCTTAGGAAGGCAAGGAATTGATCCAGGGCCACACAGCTCCTTAGTCCCACTTCTAGTGCATAAGAGGCTCAGTGACTGCCAACTCTTTCCCACCCTCCAGTACAGCTCTTCGCATATATACCCTGCTTCCCCACTATTTTCCTGGGGTTGACCCTAAGCTAACAAAGGGTTAGAGATGCTTAAACATGCTTCCCAAGCTGCCCTGACTTTCACAGACCTGCTACTCTGTGGACAAATGCTTGGGACCCAGCCTAGGCTCAGAGAGGATCTTGCTGCTGGGACAGGAAGTATCAATGGTGGCCAGTTGAAGCATTCTTCCCCAGGAGGGCTGTGGCTGTCGCATCCCATCCCCACCCCACAGCACTGATGCCACACAAAAATATTCCAGAAATTTTAATGCCACAGAGAAGTCCAAAACCTACAGAAAGCGACAGCCATCCTCCCGGGTGCCTGGAGCCAGGGCTATCCCCAGCAGGCAGGAGGCCCGCACAAGCCAAGGAACCAGGGCAATTTGCTGACATCCTTTTGTCCTCTGCCCTAAATGCCCAAGGTTCCTTTAGGCCGGGGAAAGAAAGAAGAGGAAGTGGAAAGGGGTAGGAGGAGGGTGCGTCGCTTTCAGGCACTCTTCCTGCATTGGGATGGTGACTCATGCAGCAGGCCCTGGGAGGGACAATTCCTCAGACCAGACTAAGGTAGGCCAAGCCCAGGGTTCCGGAAGGAGCAGAGGGAAGTTCCTGGAATGCAGCAGCCAGGAGGAGTAACCAGCAGAAACTAGAAGGAAGGCCTGCTGCCACCCTCCCGCTCCTTCTCACGGACCTCTGACCCCACCCCCAGGGGGGACAGGCAGGCTTCAGCACCCACAGGCTTCAGCACCCGTATTTGATAAGGTCTACGCCTTCTCCACCCCCATCACTTTGGGCCTTTCTTAAGAATGACATTGTCATACTCAGTTCCCTGTGGCCAGCCAGAGGCAGAGAAGTCCTGCCCTGCTGGGTAGACGTACTGGAGGCTGCCAGGGTCCCTGTCAGCTGTGGCCTGCCTCCTCCAGGCCTCACCCTGGGGCTCCTGTGGGCTATCATACAGGGACAGGACAGCCACTCCCTCAGGCTCATCATATATGTGGTCAGGTCGCGGGGGTGGGTGCTCCTCAATGCTGTCATACAGAGGGTCCGTGGCGGGCTGGGGAGGGACCGCCAGGATGCCCCTCAAGCTCTTCCCCAGGTTACGGGCCACTGCATCGAAGGGCACTGCATACTCCCCCTCTGGGCCCCGTGGCCGGGCGGTGGGCACTGGAGTGGAGGGCGACGGAGGTGGCAGTGAGTCGTGGGGCCGGGAGTAGGGGCTTTCTGGCCGGGGCAGCACCGCAGGGACTGTGGCTAGCTGGGTTTGGGGCCCAGGAGGGGCGCTGTTCTTCTGGGCAGAAATGGCTTCTTCCAGGGCCAAGAAGATCTCGTTGCCTTGCCGGGTTTCGAACTCAAAGTTGCCCTCTCCAGAGACGCAGCGCCGGCCTGCCTCGAAGGAAAAGGTTACCTGGGTGGAGGGGAAAGGGAGATTATTAGCCAGGCCCCAGGGTGGGGTTGCTTCCCCTGGACCCAGCTCCCAACCACAAACCTGTCACCTCCAGCTTCCCTCCACAGGAACTGGGGGAGCTTCTCCCCAAGCTGGTTCTCCTCCCTCTGGGTTTTTTCCTTAACAAGCAAAGCCCTCACTCTTCTCCTTTCTTTCTCCCTCCCATCCAACCAAGTACAGAGCTTGGTATATATTCAACCTCAGGAATGCCAGCCACCGTTCACCCCTCTGACCACTCTACCTCTTCCTGTTCTCCTGTCCTTCCACCCCACCTCACTCTCCCACCCCCACCCCCACCCCCTGGCTCTCTCCCCACTAGCTCTTTTTCTTCTGCTGGCTTTTATCTCTGTCTTTCCTTCCTCCTCCCATTCGCTCCTCCTTTGAGGGCCCCTTTGCCCTCTCCCTGACAATCTCTTCTCTCACAGCTCTCCTTTCTTTCAACCTGCCCTGTGGCGGCCCCTGCTCACCTTGTCCCGCCCAAAGCGCCTCAGAAACCTGTAGGGCCACTCAAACAGCTGGGTGCCCAGCTCAGGGCCACTCCACAACTCCAGGGCAGTCTCCCCAGCCCGGAGGGTATAGGATCCCCGGAGCCGGCACCTCTCACTGGCTTCTGTGGGTCTCATGGTCACAGCAAACTCCTTGCGGGGGACTACTGGCGAGGAGACGGGAGAAGGCGGTCAGTGGGAAATAGCTGGCCTGCCTCAACTCTGCCCTGCTCTAAATGAACGTGCCAGAGGCCTCCAGAAAAAGCATTAGCCATGTGCCCATGACCCCATAGCCTGTGTCTTGAAGGCTGAGCTGCCCTAGGACAGGTCATACTCCCCAAAATGCCAGATACCTCCACCCCCTCCCCTAGTCGGCATCATGCCCTAGCCACACGCACCCCGACCTTGTGCCCACATCCTTCCTGCCCCTGTTGCCAGAGCCACAGCCTTGTCTTCTCCATCTAATCTGCCCCCCCGACGCAGCCACCTCCCAAAGTCCTACTGTCACGGCTGCAGGTGCAGCCGACCCTGCCCTCCCAGCTCTCAGCCTAGCCACCCACTGCTGACGCCATCCCGCGCCTTCTGTGAGGTGGGGCTTGAATGTCACCCTGTGTCCATCTGCTCCCCCCACACAGCCAACCTGGTGGGCTAGACGTCACAAAAAGGGACTGCCTTGTCAGCAGAAAGCTCCCTTGCCACAGGACACCTTAAATCCACAGAAGCAAAACCATTCTCTTCTCAGACAGAGAAGGACAGAGAGTCCAAGAGCAGCACCTTACTGAACCCCCCCAGCCTGGCCCTCTCCCAGCAGCAGGGCCTGGGCAAGAGGGAGTGAGCTCAGGGCAGGCCTGGCTCCCCCACCTCGGCCTCTCCCGGAAGCGATGCAGAGAGACTGATAAGGGGGCTGGCCGGGACTGGGGGCAACCACAGGGCAGGAAGACTCAAAGGCGGCTGTCGCCCACAGCCCCACCCCACCACAGCCCTGGGGAGGCCACCCCCCGGAGAAGATGCAGCCCCTCACCTGCAGTCGTGCTGCTGTACAGTTCATTCTCCTCCATGCAGGGCCGGCTGCCCTTCCCCCCAGGCCCCAGCAGCTCCTTCCTCTGGCCCTGAGGAAGACGCCAGGGTCTCACCGCTGGCCCCCATGCCCAGCCCCACCTCCGGCCCAGGCCTTCCTCCAGACACACTCAGCCTGCTGTCCCTGTCTGCATTCTGGAATGGGGTCCCCCCCTGCAAGGAACTGCCCCCAGCATCCTGAGCTTGGCTCTTACAACACCTGCCCACAGCAAGTACCGAGTGCCCCCCTCCCACATGCCATGCCCCCTCGCCCTTTCTGCACCCGTGGATGGCTCACAGGGAAGGCCAAGAGGCAGATGGCCTGGATCCAGTCACTGCGCTCTGTGGCGGGGGCTGCCAGCAGGTAGAGGCGCTCCTTGGTCTCCAGGAAGAAGGCGCTGGTGTCCCGGGGGCTGCTGGCCTCCCCGCCGGCCTCAGCCACCCGTAGGCAGTCACTGAGGCGGATCACCCTCCTGGCAGCCTCTCCCCGGCGCGGCTTCTCTGGGCCCTCCTGGAGCTCCAGCCGGGCCAAGGCGCAGTCTGACTCTCCATACAGCACAGCCCCAAACCGGCGCCATTTCTGAATCCAGACGCATGGCAGGTGGGGTGCCGAGAGGGAGCCACCGAGAAATGGAGAGATGGTGACCAAAGGGGAGAGGAGGAAGCATGGGAGAGGTCATGGGGCAGCATTCAGGTACAAGGAGAGAGGTGAAGATCACAGGAGACCCAAGGAGTCAGAGAGAATAGCAGGGACCTTAGCAATTAGAAATCATTGGAGATCTGCCCCCCACAACCAAGGAAGAGACAGTGAGAGCAGGTAGAATGCCGAAGACAGAGAGGCACCACGGTGAGCCCATGGAGGCAGACTGCAAGGCAGGCCCAGCCAAGACCCAAGTCAAAGGGCAAAATCCTGTAAGTCCCTGAAGCCCAGAGGAGGGATGAGAGGGCAGCACGAGGGCCCTGACCAGAGACCATGGTTCTCACAAGGTCCGGCAGAAGGCCCCAGGCCAGGAACTTCAGTCCACCCTCTTGAACCTTCCTGCTTCATCCCTTGACAGGTTGGGTCATGAGAGAGACAGAGAAGCCCTAGTGTGAATCAGCTGAGGGAAAGAGGACTTCCTCATTTAAAGAGGCCAAAGAAGGAAAAGGAGGCTGGCCACAGAGACCCCCGCTCAAGCTTGTCACCAACCAAAGTCACCCCACCAGAGCAGGAAAGGGAGAAGGAACCCCACTGCAACCCCGAATTATCCCCTCTGCTGCTCCTTCCCGTCCCTTCCCTTCCCAAGCATCCCCGTGACAAGTTACCACAGAGCCAAAGAGGCAAGAAATGGAGTTAGAGCCCTCCTTTACCCCCCTCCCCATTGGTGAACTGAACAGCCGTCTGCAAACAGCACAGTCTGGGGCCTGGCTGGGGAAGCAAGCGGCTGCTGAGGAAAGACTCCTCCCAAGCTTGAGCTCTGGGTCTAACATGGTGGGTGGCACAGTGCCTATCTTCCCATAAGGGTTTTGAAACATTCGGGGGCTCCTCTTCCTCCCCAGGGATTTCTAGCAGCCCCCCAGGCCTTCTGCCCAGTCCCAGCACAGTCTTGCTCTTACCTTTCCAAAAGTCTGCTGCTGCAGCAGGTGTAAGAAGCCCTGTTTCACTGCCACTTCTTCCATCCTCCCACCGTACCGGCACCCCAGCCCTTCAGCTCTCTCCTTCCACTCCAGCCCTCTTTTTCTCCTCCCGCCTGTGTGTTCCCCCTTCTCTCAAGTTCATTTCCTCTCTGCCTAGAGTTTTCTGCACTGTTCTCGTCTGCTTGATGACGACAAACCGATGGGCCCTGTGGTTTCTTGGCTCCGTGTGTGTGTGTGTGTGTGTGTGTGTGTGTGTGTGTGTTTGACGAATGAGTTTCATGCACAAGCTTCCTGCATTTTCACTGAGTAAGATAATTTCTGAAAAGCTAATTTCCAGTTTTTCGGCCAGCAACAACTCAGGTACAGAAGCTGGCCGAGGAGTCACCAAACAAGGGAATGGCTGACCTAGAGCAACAGAGAGACCCAGAACCAAATTCAACAATAAAACCAATAGCAAAAGGCCCTCATACTCAAGTGGGATGCTCAGCATGACACAGTTGGAAGAGAACTTAAAAATCAACCAGACTAAGTCCTTAATTAAAAAATGAGTAGACTGGGGGCGCCTGGGTGGCTCAGTCGGCTAAGGGTCCGACTCTTGATTTCGGCTCAGGTCATGATATCAAGGTCTTGAGATGGAGCCCCGCGGTCATGGTCATCGGGCTCCACACTCAGTGGGGAGCTTGTCCCTCTTCCCATACCCCTCCCTCTGCTGGCTCGAGAGCTCTCTCTCTCTAAAATAAGTAAATAAACCTTTTTAAAAATAAAATAAAATAAAAATGAATAGACTGAGGCTCAGGAAGATCTGAGGGACGCGTTCAAGGCCACCAAACCGGAACCCAGGTCTCTCAGCTCAGTAAGAGCTAAGCCACACATACACACGCCCAGCATACAGAACACATCAGACAGAGCTCACCACTTTCACACACAGCTGCAACTGTGTTTCATTCCAAGAGGAGCACTCCCTGCCCCAGACAACTGCACAAACACACAGCACCTTCTTGGGATTCTAGAAACATGAACATCCCCACACTGAAACATGCTATATTCCTAGAGCACATCCAAACAATTGGAGTTCACCTTCTTTCCAGCCTTTGTGAGCATTATAAAGGCACTAGAGCTTCATCTGGGGATTATCTTTTTAAGTTACAATAGCAATCTCTTATATTAAAAAAATCAAAAAAGCCTTCATAGTTGCCAAAACAAAAGTACTCCTTAGTTACTAGAGCTTCCAGGCACACAATGTCACCAGCCATACTATCTATCCCTGGAAAAAGGGAATGCAGGTATGAACCCACCTGTTTGCAACTCCCCTGAGGTCACAGGGCTGGTGGGGACAGGAGAAATTACCAAGGCTCCTGATTTTTTAAAAAGATTTTATTTATTGGGCGCCTGGGTGGCTCAGTCGTTAAGCGTCTGCCTTCGGCTCAGGTCATGATCTCAGGGTCCTGGGATCGAGCCCCGCATTGGGCTCCCTGCTCCGCGGGAAGCCTGCTTCTCCCTCTCCCCCATGCTTGTGTTCCCTCTCTCGCTGTCTCTCTCTCTCTCTCAAATAAATAAATAAAATCTTTAAAAAAAAATTATTTATTTATTTATTTATTTATTTATTTATTTATTTGAGAGAGAGAGAGAGTGCATGAGCGAGCATGAGGGGGGAGGCAGAGGGAGAGGCAGGAGCACACTCCCTGCTGAGCAGGGAACACAGTGCCAGCTGGATCGCAGGACCCAGGGATCATGACCTGAGCCGAAGGCAGACATGTAACTGACTGAGCCACCCAGGTGCCCCAGTGCTCCTGATTTTTAACTCAATGATCTTTTTATTGCTGGCCCCTAAGCACAATCCCGACTCCATGCAAGAAAATACATTGCTTTGGGGAAATCTAAGGTCCCCAGAAAATATTTAACTTAGAGCCAGATGGTTTAGAGAAGCAATCTGATGGAGGCATGGTGCAGAAATGTTGGGGAGCCAGAGAATTAGACAAGCACTCTTGGGGTAACCCCATAACGGGTGCTTACATAACCGGGCCATTTCCTCTACCACAGGGGTTTGTTTGCCTTGGGAAGGAGAACAGAGCAGTGTACTGCTCAGACCATCTGCTGTATATGCCGTGTGCTTTACCAAAACAGCTTTAAAAGATGAATGTTATGAGCTCTGGGAGGAAAGGGCTGAGTCACGTAAAGCTCACGGCACTCAGCCCTGCTGCCTGGATTTGAACAGGTTGATCCAGAGATCAAGGGAAAACCAAGGATGCTGGTGTGTGAAAAGCTCCTTGGGAAGTGGTTAGGAGTATGGAAATGGGGCAGGGTCTATTCTGTCTCTTTAGTCCCGAAGGAGAGGCAGTGCTACCTGGGAGCTGTTTGGTCTTTGGCCATCAGCATCTCCTTATGGAGTGAGAAGAGCAGAGCTTTTAGGGTCATCCTGGAGGCTGCCAGAACAGTGCCTTTCCAACAGTAATGTGAAGATCCTGTTAAAAGTGCAGATTCTGATACAGCAGGTCTGGAGTGAGACCAGAGATGCTGATAGTGCTGGCAGGTGGGCCAGACCTCAGTTTGAGAAGCAGAAAAATAGAAAATACCGTCCCCCCCTCATTACTCTGATTGCCTTTCCCTAAGGCAAATTGGATACATTCCACTCGGAACCACAGGGGGGCACCCGAGCTTACCAGATTACTTAAAAGTTATTTCTACCTGGAGGCCTGGGCCCCAGGTATTCCAGACAACCACATGCCATCCCTTGCCTCTGGTAGCTGGAAAAATTCTGTGGCTGTTGTCTGCAAATGGAACAGCAGGAATGTACTATAAGCAACACACTTTAAAGGCCTCCCACTTTCCCTGGCAGGCCTTGCGGGATCCCTGCAGTGGGAGTACTAATTCCAGTACCTTCCGTCTGGCCACAGGCAAATCCTGTGAGCAGAGACCCAGAAGACAGAGCTCCAAGACACAGCAGAGGGGCAGAAAATGAGAGGCCCTTAGGTTACCCAGGCACCGATGATGGGAAGAGAAAGCATCCTAAAGGGAAGAGTCCCAGTGGTTTATACTGAGGCACAAGTGGGGTTTGGAGTGCTCTTTGGTTTCTCTTTGCTTTTATTGGAAAGTAAGGGACATACCACACCTCACCTGTGCTTCAGTGTAAGCCAGGGGATCCTTTCATTTACACTGGTTTCTCTCAATAGGAGTTAGGAACCATGCAGGCCAGAGAACACAGCTCCAAGAGCTTTGCAACTTTTTGTTATTATTCTCACCAGTGATTAGCAACTAAATCCTTAACACAAAAGGGCTTGTGAGCTTGTCTTTGGGGGCCACAAAGGAAGGAGCAGAGAATGTGTCTGATTCCTTGGGCACACTTGGAGATTAGGTGACCCCCAAGCGACGGACAGGTGGAGCACCTACCCCAGTGGTAGCACTGGGCACACAACAGAAAAGAAGGTTTACAATGGGCACGGAGCTGGTGTGGGCCTGAGAAGGATGGAGAACTGAGGAAAGAGATACGTGACCTGGGGTCATAAAGATCCTCCCCTGCTTCTCCCCAACCCAGTGGATCCTGACTGAAGGAGGGAGCACAACACCAGTCTCTCGAGTTTTGTTTCTAGTCTCACCCTTTCTCCATTAAGTATTTCACTTCTCCCAGTACAAGGAAGGAGAGACCCAGTGCTTGAAGCTCTCTGAGAAGAAGGGCTTATAATAGAACGAAATAATTATGTTACTTAACATTGACATAACATTCCAAATGCTTTATGTTCTCATATGAACCCACACACAACATAGAATGAGACAGAGATATAAATAAGTTAATTAACTCAGAAATTATTTACTGAGCATCTACTCGGTACAGAGGGACTAGGGACACAGCATAAAGATTAGAAAGTGGTTACTTTCTAATCGGAGACCCTGACAATGAAAAGAGTAAGCAAGTAAATAGCTTTGGACCATGATCAATGCTGTAAGTATGGCAGGGATGGGGTCAGAGGATCCTAAGTGGTGAGAAGATAACAACTGAACTAAGAAGTCAATGACAGCTGGGAACTAGCTACTTAACGATCTGAAAAAACATACCAGGCAGAAGTGACACCAAATGCAAAGGCCCTGAGACAGAAACACTGTAAATGTGAGGAGTTGCAAGAAAGCCAGAATGCCCAGAGCATTGTTAACAAGATGGAACATGGTAGAGATAAGGTCAGATTATGTGGCTTCTTGGGCCACAGCAAGGATTTGGAATGTATTCTAAACGAAACTGAAGGCCACTTAAGGATTTTTAAGCAGGGGTATAATGATCTAATTTATGACTTTAAAATGTTCTGCCACTGGGCGCCTGGGTGGCTCAGTCGTTAAGCGTCTGCCTTCGGCTCAGGTCATGATCCCAGGGTCCTGGGATCGAGTCCCACATCGGGCTCCCTGCTCGGCGGGAAGCCTGCTTCTCCCTCTCCCACTCGCCCTGCTTGTGTTCCTGCTCTCGCTATCTCTCTGTCTGTCAAATAAATAAATAAAATCTTAAAAAAAAAAAAATGTTCTGCCACTATATGGAAAACAGATTATCACAGGGCAAGACAGGAAGCAGGAAAACTAGTTAGGAATCTATTACCAGACCCCAAGAAAAATGTGATGTAGCTTAGACCAGGGTGTTAGCAGTAGAAATGAAGAGAAGTGGCCAGATTTGGGTATGTATTAAATATAGATTAAATGGGACTTGCAAGTGGATTGGATATAGGGAACTGTTGAGATGCTAGGAATCAATATAATTCCTGGGTTTTCAGTTGAGCAACTGGGTAAAGTGTGGTACCATTTACTGATAAAGGGAGGATGGAGGGAGAACCAAGTGTGAGGAGGAGGATTGATGGAGGAGTGGTTGGGGGCCTGGACCACAGAGAGCTGTTAGTTACTCCCACCCAATCAGGCAAATAATGAATTGGAAGACTGCCACTGCAATTGTGACTCCAAGAATATACCACTGCAGCTGCTATGCCAAGGTCAGGAAGCCCCTGACTCACCACCACCCCTCAATACATTCAGGGAGCTTATGATTGGACACTGGAAGGTTGTTGGGAAAACAAAACACAGCACAACACAACATTCCAGGGATTAGGCTTGCCAGAAGCAACAGTCAAAAGCTTCTGCTTCACTTCTACCTCCAAAATCTCCCAATGAATCTAATTGGCAGAGGCAATCTTGCATACAGAACCCTAGCTGCAAGGAAGTCTGGGTAATGTAGTTTTTAGGTGTCCTACGTCCGCAAACCAGAACGAAACACTAGGAGGACCCAGGTTGAAATGAATGCTGAGCACCAGTCCACTCTATCCACAACAGAAAGTGCTTCACTACCACCTTCATTTCCATTGCAGGTGGTAGCCCCCAGTCAATATAAACTTCAAACAACCAATACTCTCAGAATCCAGCGAAAATTTAATCTGGGGGCCTTGATTGGAAGCAAGAGTGAAATTCAACGGAAAACAAAAACCAGCATTATCTAACACTGATAATTCCCGGTGGAAAAGATTGGAATTGGCCTCAGCGGGCAGGGACTGACCTGATCTGACCCAGGGGGTTGACTATCCCAGTAAGACTGAGCCCAGGGGTCCTAAAACCCCTTTATCTGACCCACCACCACCACCTTTCCCAGCATCTGACCCCTCTCAGGAGGCAGCCTAGAGTACTGATTAAGATAATAATCTAATTGTGAAGACTGGAACAGTGCCTTCTGCGTGTTTCCATTGTCACCACTATTTGGCGGCTATTCCCATGAACGTTTCTGGAGGAGAAAAGGACAGACACGAAAACAGGGAGATCACTATTCAGGTTGCTGGTAAAACACAGGATCAGAGAGCAGTGGCCCTTACCACTGGAGCAGAGAGCTAGAAAGACACTAAATAAATTCGGTCGACGTCGGCAGTTCACTGGCAAGTAAAGAATAATGCAGACATCCTAAGTAGGGGGGTGGGGGTGGATACCAGCGGTGGACGCAGGGAAGACCGTTCGGGGGTGTGATGTAACAGCAGTTGCACGGTGGGGGTGCGGGGAGCATCCAGGGAGAAGTCGAAAGGAGGACAACTCGGGAAGAGAGGACTCCACCAGGTGCTGGGTTCTGGGCGGGGACAGGTCCCAGCCCCCCTCCTGGAGCCCTCACCAAGCCTACGAGCAGCAGGCAACCCCAACCCCCGCTCCAGCGCCCGCCCGCCCGCAGGAGCCAGCGCGGCCCCTTTAAAAACCATGTAAACAAAGCTTTGTTCCCCCGGCTCCCCCTCCCTTCGCGCTCCCCCAGCCCACTCCTTCTTCCCACCCCCCGCGTCTCCGGGCCGCTGACGTTGCCCGCGCCTTTACGCCGTCCCAACGGCGCTGCGCATTCTCCAACCGCGGCCCCGGCCGTCGAGGCCTGCGCAGCCGAGCAGCGCTACGCCGCGAGCGTAGCGCGACGAGCCCCCAGCGCGCAGGCGCAGCGGCGACGGCGGCGGCGGCGGCAGCGGCCCCGGCCGAGGTGCGCGCTGGGGGGGAGGGGGGGCCGGAGAGGAGCATGAATGGAGCAAAATGGCGGATCATGTGCAGGTGAGAGGAGCCGCGGGGGGGGAGGCGGCGGCCGCGGAGAGTGGGGAGTGGGGGGCGCACGCGGACCAAAGGGCTCGAGCCGGCTCGGGGCTCGCCAGGCCCGCGCCACCGCCACTCGGGGCTCCGGAGCCGCCGCCCGTCCCAGAGCTCCGGGGCCTTTCCCGCCTCCCGGGCCGGGGGCCTCCTCCATCCCCTCCCACCCGGTCCCACGCCTCTCGCGCGGGGCCAGAGGTGCAGGAATCCGTGCCCCGGCGCGCACAGCTTACATCGTTTATCAGTCACTGTCTTCCCGCTGGAAGGAGGCCTTCCGCAAGTCCTCTTGCCCCCCAAGACGGGGTAGGGAGGGAGACCCCCTTGTCGGGTCCGCCCTGAGGGGTCTTCCCCATTACATTCTCCAGCTCTAAACAAATAACAAAAAGAAACCTCACACTGGTAAATCTCCCTCTCCAGAGTATTTCCCGCCGCCTTCCTCTTCACGCCCCCGAATACAAGAGACCCCCCCCACCCCGACCTGGCCTCCTTCCCCCTCCCACGGATGCGCCCTTCACTCCCACACTCCCAATCGCACAGCCTATGGGGCCGAGCTCCCCAATCCTCCCAAAATGGGTGCTCAGGCCTGGGCCCGCCCGCCCTCCTGTCCCCCTATCCACAGTGAAGGAGTTGAGTGCCCACATCTCCTATGAAACGCGGGGTGGAGGGGGGTGTGTCTGAAATGAGAGATTCAGTGTTGGGTGCAGACGTTGCTGTGGAGGGTCTTGATCGGGCTCAAGAGCTGCCCCAGGCGTGCTTTGGGCCCAAGCCACTTTCTTCAAAGACATGGCACAGGCCCTAGGAAGGGACAGCCCACACCAAACCTAGTAGTAGCTGAAGGAGTGCAGGGTTATTTCTTGTAATCTCGATAAAGTTTTTCTCTCTGTGCTCTAGACATGATATTTTTATGACAGTTTATTGGTATAAATCTGTTGTCAGAGGCTTTCAGATTTTCTAGGTAACTGCACAGATTTTGTGTTGTGGGAAGTATAGAGAGTATAACAAGTGTCACCTAATGTTGGATACTATATAGTATCATTTCTCAAGTAAAAAGAATGATCTTATTCCTGATATGATGTGTACAAGAAACTAGAGTGGTGTGACTTCTATCAGTTGTTTAATGGGAGAGAAGGCACTAATTTTCAGGCCCAGGGATCAGTGGAGTAGATCTTTGGAGTATGAGGGACAAGTTATCAGGATAGAATTATAAAAAATTGTAACCGCAGATGGAAAAACCACAAGATTTGTGTTTTAAAACCAGTATCATGGCCTAATTCAGAAATAGCAGTAAAACTTGATACACGGTGATAATAGTAGTAATAGTGCAGCACCTTGAGTTTTATAGCAGTCATTTCTAAGAAACATAAAGGATTTTATGTGATTAAAAAAAAAATTCTTCCATCCTAAAAGAGTAGGTAGGTAAGAATTATTTCTCTTTTTAAAGGCAAACCAGAGTACAAAATGATACGAGATTTATGTAAGATCCAGCTAAGAGGCCAAAAGCATTTTGACTCTGGGTCTAGTGTTTTCTACTGGGGGAAAAAACAGTGTCCATGAGCATTCCAAAACATGGTTTGAATGGATAGTCTTTCTGAATGATGATTTGGAAAGCAAAGGAAGTCAGTTTGCTTTTATGAATATACATTTGTTCTATCTCCTGTAAGGAGTATCTCTTAATATAATCTCTCTCATACCTTGAACCCAAAAGGCTGTCATTTCTCACAAGAGGAAAGTCAAGCCGCATCAAAGTAATTAATCTTCGTAGCATTTTTGGCTCAAAGGAGGGTCTGTCGTATTTTTAATAAGGTGATATTTTTCTCCCACCTACCCAAGAATAAAAATCTACCAAAGTTAAGAATTTACTAAGTTTTCGAAACAAAGGGGAGTATGCCAGCCAGTGTTTTATTTTACTTTTAAGAGCTGTAGTGTGTTATTCTTTGTATTAGCAGTCTTCATCGCAAGAGAGTAAGTTTGTGAGGGAATTTTTTTCTCTTTAGATAGATTGGGGCATGTTGCTTTACTTTGTTAGACCACTAAATCAGTTTTAGTATTGGAGACTCACAGATTTTTCCCTGGTACTTCACTGTAGCAGAAAACCTTTCCAAGATGATGCTCTCCCCATTATGGAATGAGTAAATAAAAGGATTAAAGGCAAATCTGAAGTCGGTTGAGGGGTGATACTTTTCTCATAACATTACTGGAACATGAAGTTTAAAAAGGAGTCTGTTACAGATTCAAGACAGTGATTATTTGAAAGTTTCATATGTACTGCTAAATAGTTGAGTCATTTTGTGTCTAGTACTTTTCTGAACCACCAGGGTGAGCAGTTTTGTTGTTGTTGTTGTTTTTGGTTTTTGGGTTTTTTTTTTTACTGACACTAAGCAAGTGTCATATGATTCTCAGGCTGAAGTCCTGAGCATCTCTTCTGATATGTGTTTTATGGAAGACTTAAGTGTTACAAAACATTAGTAATGGGAAAATTACAGCATTTGCTCTGTCTTTCAGCTCTGTCGTTGTCATAGTCAAGCCTCTTTAGAAGAGTGGCAATAAGCAACTCAACTTAACAGTGGTGGGTCTCTTGTTCCTAGATCACCTTATCTAACACTCACCATGCAGACAGTGATTACAGAGCATTGACTGTTAAAAAAAATCAGACTCATTTGTATTTATCTTCAGTTGCTCCCTTTCCTTTTTTTTTTTTTCTTTTAAATATCTAAACTTAGATGAAGTTAATGAGGATTCAGTATCTTCAGTTACTGGCTAGTTACTGCAAAGAGAAGACAACGCTTAGTGTACAGTGGTAATGAAAAAGATTAAGAAGAATCAGATGTTAGCTTTAATAGATCTAGCTGGTGTTCAGGATCTTGAAGGCAAAGGAAAGAGCATATAATATTATACATAATAATATACATTACTTAATTTTTAAGTATATGAGTATACTAAATATATAATTATAATAATATAAATGAAGGATAGTTCTGGGGTTTTGTTAGATTTATTATATTGTTATGCTGGGCCTTACACGGAATCTTAAAGTATTATTAACTGGGCTCTGCATTATGACTGTAATAACAGAAGATACTGTTTTCAAATAGTCATATTTTATTTTAAATTTAAGGTATGGTAATTAAATATTGATCACTGATGTAACTTTAGGGAGTCACACAGAAGAATTTTTACAACTGGCAGGTTAAAATTTAAGGGTGTAAAAGTTTAGCCTGATGATGGCAAAATTGATAGTTGTATTTTCAGCTTTCAAAAATATGTCAGGAAATGATTGGAGCTATGGGTAGTCCCATTTTGAGAAGGGAGTTCTGTACAACTTTTGAGAATTTTAAATGGAAAAACTCAGTAACTTTTGCAACTTTTTTCAGTGATACCATAATGCTTAATGTGTACAAGGCCATTTGCTGTACTGTACACTGCAGAGAATTCAGAGCTGAGAAAGACACAGGAGCCAGACTGCTGAAATATCAAATTCTGCTGCTCTCTTTGGGCAGGCTTCAAAAGTGCACATACAAGAACTAATAACATTGATTTCAAAACATGCTACATTTGTATTGGATGATATTGAAATAGCTATATTCCCTCATTCACCCCATCTCCCTCTTCTGTGGATTTATATAAGGGATTTGTCTGTATTTTGGAACATATTTAATTTACTTAATAATTCTGACTTTAGTATATTTCATCTTGTGAGAAAAGCCTTCAGAAAAATTAAGGTATGCATGTGATATCATTCAAACACTTACGCAGTAAAACATAAAACATTATATTATAATGGAATCTCTAATTTAGATGGAGGTAGGAGAAAGAAGCATTGAGAAGATCCCTATTCTGTATCTTACAGAGAAACTAAATTCCATTTGATGCAGAAATTGGTGTTCATAATCACCAGCTATATTTTCTTTTTTCTTGGTTAGGTTTTTGTTTTTGTTTTAAGATTTTATTTATTTATTTGAGAGAGAGAGAGGGAGTGTGTGTGCGAGTGGTGGGGAAGAGCAGAGGGAGAGGGAGAAGCAGACTCCCTGCTGAGCAGGGAGCCAGAGGTGGAGCTAGATCCCAGGACGCTGAGATCAGGGCCAGAGCTGTAGGCAGACACTTAACCAGCTGAGCCACCCAGGTGCCCCTCTTGGTTGGGTTTTGAAAGCAATATTGTACAACAGCCTTTCGAGAAGGAAATATTCCCAATTTAAACCAATAAGCTAATGTCTCAGGTACAACTACTGAGGTTTTTTTGCTCACGTCAATATATATAAGGAAGGTAGTGTTTAGAAATTGCATCACCTTTTTTTTTAAACACCAAACGTATATTATCCCACAGAATTTCTGAGTCAGGAATCAGGAAGTGGCTTACCCAGACCTTTCTAGTTTAGGGTCTTTCATATGCAGTCGGTGTGTCAGCTGGGGCTACAGTCAGTCTCAAGGCCTGACTGAGGTTGGTGAATCTGCCCCAGTTAGTTACTTGCACGCCGCTGGACTGAGGGCCACTGTGCCTCACTGGCTCTTTCACAGGGAGGTTTCACAGGGGCCTCTCCTAGTACATAATTTTGAAGTACTTATTTTTTACATTGTATAACGATGTCTGCTTTGTATAAGTGACCCATCTTTGTTACTGTTTTTTTTTAACCTCTTAGTGAAATATACCTTCAGACAGGTACACAAATCACGTGTTCAGCTTGATGAGTTTTCACAAAGTGAACGCTTGTGTAGCCAGCATCCAAATCCAATATAATCAGTGCCTCAAAAGTCCCTCTGATGCCCCCCTAGATAACTATCCATACATCCTCCTAAGGGTAACTACTATCCTGTCATTTGATTTTTAAATACACTTTTAGAAGTGAAGCTGAGTAAGACCTGTCTCTGAGAGCTTGAACTTTAAAGCCAGAGAAAACAGTACAGAGCAGTGGTTCTTCACTTTTTGGGGGCAGTTTGGTTTTTTTGTGGTGTGTGTGTGTGTGTTTGTGTGTGTGTGTATTTTAGAATGTGATGGAAGTTGTGTGCTCTCCAGGAAGGAAAAGCATACCTACACAAAAATTTGCCTATAGTTTCAGGCCACTCTTGAACTTTAGAACTAAAATTTAAAGATAACGTTTCTTTTTAGGTGAAAATGCTCACCACATTTTTTGAGAAACTAATTTGTAAGTGTTTCTCTTTTGACCCATGTGAAAGGGTAGTTCAGGATCACAGTATGTGTTCCTGGAGAGTTCCATGCAGGTTGGATTTTTAAATACTGAATTCTCGAGACTGATTAATAGAGACTATTAAGTATCTGCTAATGTCCTGTTGCTAGTGCTATATAGACACATGGAAAGAACTATAAGATGTGATGTCTTATTTTTAGGGGCCTTGCATTTTAATTGGGGAGATAACAAGCCTGGGTTATTGAGTTGTGAATTTATAATGAGACCATGGTTTTTTCAACATGTCCCTGAATGAGGGGGCTATTACTCCCATTACTTCTTCCCCCCCCCCATTCCAGTACATCTGAGCTCATGCCTCACATTTACAGTGACTCACTATAGCAGGGAATTCTCAGTGGAATGAGATTGGGGGGGGGGAGGTATTCCAAAATCCTGGGGAAAGGAGGAGAATTGTCAAAAACCGGGTCCTAAAGTATGTCATATTTGCATCCCTGGCCCTTCACCCCTTTATAAACATTCATGTGTCCTCACACAAAGACATCCACACTCACACTCTTACTACCATAAATGGAAAGGATGTCTTTGAGAGAAGGCAGAAATGGAAACTTTATGTTAGCATTTATTGGATTTTCAGCTGCTTGCCACTTTACATGGTCTCATTTAACGCTTACAGCAACTCTCTAAGGTAGGTATTATAGAGATCATAGTCATGGAATTTTCCTTGGTCTAGGCTGATGAGAGGACCTGGTTTCTCTGGAAGGCTGGAGAACTGTTGGAAGCTTTAGGTGATGATTGTGATGGTAGTTATTGTCAAACTTAACTGGTGTGGGATCTTGGTTGGGGGAGGGAAAAGGGAGATGCCAACATAATTATTGAGCATCTGTTAGCCAGGCATCTTGCTAAGTCCTTTTATGCCAATTAATTGGGCAACTTATCTTGTCTTTTTGAACCTGGATTAGGTGATCTGTTAAGTCTCTTACACTTTGAGCATTCTGACGGGATTTCCAGTTGTCATCCTTACCATTCTCTCCCAAATAAACCACCCTGTTCTTAATACATACTTAATAGTATACTGAATTTTCCTTAAACATTTGTGCTCATACTAATATTTCCATTTCATCTCTCTTAAATATGCCTTCCTCTATCCTCCCTCCCAATTTTTTAAACTCCCAGAGTATTTTTGAGTGATTATCTGTAACACTTCACAAATTGAGCTCCAAATAATAAGTAAAGAGGTCTCTTAGTTGAACAATAAGCATGAAAAACCTTTCTTTTGGGACAAGGAATTGACATTATTAGTGAGATGTTGATGCTAGTATACTAAAAGTTTATTCTCACTTAAAAGTCCCTGGATATAGGTGCATGGGTGACTCTGTTGGTTAAGCATCCAACTCTTGATCTCAGCTCAGGTCTTGATCTCAGGGTCGTGAGTTCAAGCCCCGCATTGGGGCCTAGCGTGGAGCCTACTTAAAAAAAATAAAAAGTTCCTGGATTTAAACTTCTCTTAAAGAAAGATTAGTTAGATGAAAAACAGTTAGAATGCTTTCTTATAAATACCTCTGCAAACAGATTAATGAAATATCCCTTGTGCTACATCAGGAAGTTGTAATTTTATAGCTGCACTGGCCTTTTAATGTTTAAGTGTATGAACTTATGTTGAACACAAATACCAATATCCTTGGTACTTTGTATGGTAAGTTATGATACTTGAAATGTGTAGTCTCCAAATTGAGAGTTATGTTAGACATTTGCCTGAAAGCTTGAGTCACTTGTACAGTTAAAAGCGTTGTGTTTAAGGCCAGAAAAGGGAAACGCAGGGTTTTTTTAAGTGTATTTTTCAATTCTCTTTAGAATTCTTTGCAGAGTTTTGAAAGTATATATTATTTCAAAAGGCAAAAGTCATTTCAGGGCTTGGGTTCTTAACCTCATTCACCTTCACTGACTCCTGATTTTGGTGTTTTATTTCTCTCTTCCAAAAGGACATTGTCAGTCAAGCATGAAATTAATTTGACTATAGGAAGCTGTAATATATAGTTCTCTCTGAAAAGAATCTGGGAAGCCAGATGTATATTTCACATACCTGTACTCAGCTGAAAAAAATTCATCCAAATTTTGCCAAAGATATAGCCACAAATTATTTAGAATATTATTTGTTATGTGTTAGTAGATTTTTTTTTTTTTTTTTGAATCATCAGCTTGTCATTGACCCATCTCAGGAATCCTTATAAAGTCTTGTCAAAAACTAGTCTGAGGAATACCCAAGAATTTGAAAGAATACATAAAACTTCCTGGGAAATGGGACCTTGTTTTCCTTATTAATATTTTGAACTGATAACGTTGTTCCATAGATGAGCAAGTTTCATCAAGCTTTCAAAAGACCTGTAATGAAATGTTTTTAAACAAATTGAACCTGAGTAACAAGGTGTATTTAAAATAAAGACATTATCCCAAAGATGTTACGAATGAAAACCTATTATAATGTAAAAGATTACTTACTAATTCTTGGAATTCTACATTGTAGTCTAACTTAAAAGCCATGTTCTAAACAGGGAGATCAGAGTGTTGAAAACAGGAAAAGTGTAGGTTTACAGAATTCCTAAAACCTTTCCTCAAAGCTCTTCGATTTGCATACCCTCAAGGTACCAGGGGCACATTTTCAATAAGAAGTGATAGTGTGAGACTTCAGACTAACTTCAGAGCAGGCTCTACACCCAGCACCTTGCTTACCCCTCTCCGGCGCCCTAAATGGCACTTTTTTTTTTTTTTTTTTTTTTAAAGTGAGTATGTCAGTTCCTGAAGATTGCTATGTGTAAATCTGATGCCAGTGGAATCAGATATTCCTTTAAATTATCTTTATGTGCACAGTAAATTGCATCCATTTAAGATGTACAGTTTAACAAACACATACCTGTTACTCCTTCACCATGATCGAAATACAAAACATTTCCTCCTAACTCTGCCCATCTGTCCTTCCCCCAGCACCAGACAACTCTGATCTGCTTTCTGTTACCATAAATTAGTTTGCATTTCCTGGAATTTTATGCAATAGACTTATTGTGTATTCTTTTGGGTTTTTACTTCTTTTACTCAGCATGTGATTTTGAGATTCATTCAGGTTGTTGGGTAGTATCAGTGGTTGCCTACTTTTTGTTGCTGTGTAGTAGTCCATTGTATGAATAAATGGATCACATTTTATATATCCATTCACACCTTGGAGGGATAGTTGGGTTGTTTCCAGTTTTAAGTCACTCTGAATAAAAGGGCTATAAATATTCACATGCAAGTCTTTGTGTAGACATATATTTCCATTTTTCTTGAGTTAGGTTAGCCTCGGAAAAGAATGGCTGGGTCTTATGGTATATTTAACTTTTTATTTTTTATTTGTTTATTTTTTTAGAGGGCGGGGGAGGGTCATAGGGCGAGAGAATCAAGCAGGCTCTACACCCGGCACCAAGCCCAACGTGGGGCTCGATCTCACGACCCTGAGATCATGACCTGAGCCGAAATCAAGAATTGGACACTTCACCAGCCGAGCCACTGAGGCACCCCAGTATATTTAACTTTTTTTAAAGAAACTGTCAATTTTCTTAAGGAACTGTACCATTTTACTTTCTCACCTGCAGTGTATAAGAAAGAATTCCAAATGTTACCTGTCTTCACCAACCTTTGATATTGCCATTCTAGTGAGATCTTACTGTGGTTTTAACTAGCATTTCCTCTCTGACTAAGGGGGTTGAGTATCTCTTCATGTGCTCACTGACTTTTCATGTATTTCAGAGGTTTGCAAACCAGGCTGGTGGTTTGGCCCCACAGCCTGTTTCTGTATGACCTGATAACTTAAGAACAGTTTTTAACTTTTTTTTGATGGTTGGAAAAAAAAATCTAAGAGTAATATTTCATGGCACACAATAATTATATGAAATTCAAATTTCAGTGTTCTTAAATAAAAGTTTCATTGGAACATAGCCATACAAGTTCCTTAACCAATTGGCTGTGGCTACTTTTATGCTACAGTGTCAGAGTTGAATAGTTGCAACAGAGACCTGGTTGACTTACTGGCCCACAAATCCTAAAATACTACCTGGCACTTTACCAAAAAGTTTTGCAGACTTTTTGCGTATTTGTCCCTTTAGATCTATTGCCTGACCTTTGGGTAGGGGAGGCAGTAGCCCAGCGTGGTTCTAACCCAAGCCCAGTTTGATAGGAACCAGATCAGGCTATACTTTTTTGTTGACAGTGGCATTCTCAGATCTCTGCTGCACTGGCCAAAATGGTAACTGCTAGCCACATGTTACTATTTAAATTTAATTAATTTAAAAATTTAGTTCTTCAGGGGCACCTGGGTGGCTCAGTCGTTAAGCGTCTACCTTCAGCTCAGGTCATGATCCCAGGGTCCTGGGGTCGAGCCCTGCATCAGGCTCCCTGCTCAGCGGGAAGCCTCCTTCTCCCTCTCCCACTCCCCCTGCTTGTGTTCCTTCTCTCGCTGTGTCTCTGTCAAATAAATAAATAAAATCTTAAAAAAAAAAAAAATTAGTTCTTCAGTCACATTGACCACATTTCCATTACCCCCTAACCTTGTGTGGCTAGTGACTACCATATTGCACAGTGCAGGTAAAATACTTCTTTTATCACAGAAACTTCTATTGGACAGTGCTACTCTAGAATAAGAAAAGCTTGCCAATGAACCAAAGGGAATGGAAGCAGAAGTGGAATGTAGGTTATAGAATTACTTTCCTGGGTGCCTATAAAAGTAAGCTAGATCCTCATTCTTCTAGGTATGTGAATGCAAATGCCTATTTTAAGGTGTTTATTTAAGATTAGTTACTGTTTATACCCTGAGCCTAGGATATGTTCTGTTCTGTTAGCCAAGTGAGGAGAGGAAGCAGTCAACTCATAAAAGAAATTCAGAATTTTACTGATAGGAAGTAGTGTCTTAAGGACTTTAACCAAAAAAACACCCTAAGCATGTATTCTTCCCCAAAGCACTTGACAAAAACAAACCTAAAATTCCTGTGTATTTTGAAACCATTTTACAGATCAGGCGGAGAATATTGAGGAAGGTATTAAACCATGAAGTCATTTATTCAAGGTGCTAAGCCTTGATATACTAGCAATTCTGGTTTCTTTCAGCTACTATTTTTAAAATATTACTGACCTTAAAATTTTTCATAATGATAGCATTAGCTTTGAAAATAACTCAGAGGGGCGCCTGGGTGGCGCAGTCGGTTAGGCTTCCGACTCTTGGTTTCGGCTCAGGTTGCAGAATCTGCTTGAAACTCTCTCTCCTTTGCGCCTCCCCCTGCACATGCATATTCTCACTCTCTCTCTCTCTCTCTCTCAAGTAAATCTTTAAAAAGAGAAGAACCCAGAAATAAGTTAAAATGGTTGAGATAGCCTATTTTAAGATTGAATTTAAAGGCTTTCCTTCACATCACTAAAAACTGTTTTTTGTGATTCTGCTCTCGGGGGCAGGCAAAACTAATTATAAGTGGACGTCAACAAATATATTACCATATGGTCATCCTCTTCTTTGGCAAAAAAAAAAAAAGAAAATTATGTAATTATTATACCTGATGAATTATCTTGTTTGTAACATAGAGATGTTTATAAGATTTTGTGATTGGTCATGTCAATGTGATCTATCCTAGAAATACATGTTTTGCTGAAGTAAGAATCTAAATGCACAAGCTCACACTGAGAAAGTGGCATATGGGTGTTCTGTTGATGTTCTTGTATATAGACCTAAGGAAATATGTAACAAAGGGTATTTTAGAGGCTTCCAGAAAGATAAGATTTTTAAACAACTCTTGTCATTTTGGTTTCAAACATAGTTCTTGTCACATTCTTGAATTGACCTGATGTGTCTCATATGTACCCTCGATGTGTCCCCTATTTGCTATTTGACAGAATGTTGTTGTTTAGAATAGTATCATCCTCTTGGTGAATTGGTAAGATAGGAGAAATGACAACCAAATACACAGATCAGTAAACATTACTTCATTTGGCTGATATTTTTTGATTGTGTGCTGTGTGCTAGGCAGTAGGTATATAAAGGTGAATAAGGTATAACATCTACACTCAAGGACCATAATAGCTAGGAATATATGCCAGTAAGGGAAGTAAAAAGATACAGGTGATATGACACATGTATGCATAGAGTATAATGAGACACACATGTCAGTCCTCCCTTGGAGAGCCAGGAAAGTTCTTTTTTTTTTTTTTTTTTTTAATTTATTTACTTTAGAGAGAGAGTACAAGAGGGAGAGAAAATGTCCAGCAGACTCCGTGCTCACAGGGCTCGATCTCACGACCTAATCAGAAACCAAGAGTCAGATGCTTAACTGACTGTGCCACCCAGGCGCCCCCAAGCCAGGAAAGTTTTCTTAAAGTGGTGAGTGCTTAAGCCAGATCTAAAAAGACATAAAAAAATGAAATAAAAATAGGGCGCCTGGGTGGCTCAGTTGGTTAAGCGACTGCCTTCGGCTCAGGTCATGATCCTGGAGTCCCGGGATCGAGTCCCACATCGGGCTCCCGGCTCGGCAGGAAGCCTGCTTCTCCCTTTCCCACTCCCCCTGCTTGTGTTCCCTCTCTCGCTCTCTCTCTCTCTGTCAAATAAATAAATAAAATCTTTAAAAAAAAAAAAAAAAAAAAAGAAAGAAATAAAAATAAATAAATAAAAAGACGTAGTGTTCTCTAGGTCAATAAGCATACCAAGTAGAGAAATAATACCATAAGGAAAGCTGTATATGTTCATGGAACATTCCAGGAAATTGAAAGCAATTAAGTATGGCTTCTGTATAGGAAATAAAGAGGAGCTAGGTGAGAAATGAGACTTTAATGGTAGGAAAGAACCAGAACATGAAGAACCTGTTATATCATAATAAGGAATTTGTTCTGTAGATGTGTAGTTGAAGGTTTTTAAGTAGAAGTGATGGAATAATCGCATCACTGTGTTGGTATAGAAAACTGATTGGATGTGGACAAAGTAGGAGATAAAGCAGTAGTCTATGCGAGAAGTAACTGGGACTTGTATTAAGGTCATAGCTTTGAGGATGGGGACTAGGAGATTGATATTATGGAGGTTACACTTGGTGGGATTTGACAGTCGAATGTATAAAGTGAGAAGGCAGATTCCACATTTCTGGGCAGCTAAGCAGACAGTGAATGAATGAACAAGATGTTGAAGAAGTAGTAAGGTCAGTCTCAAATATACAGATTTTGAGGTGCTGGTGTACATTTGAGTGGAGATACCCAGTAGGCAATGTTTACCTGTTATCAACTTGGATTAGAACTCACATAATCATAGTGAAAGCCCATTTCAGTAGCCTTCAGATGTTGTAAATACATGTAAAATGCTAGCTGTTCACAATACACACCTATCTGATTTCTTAGTAAGTTTACAGCAATCTTGCAAAACTTTAGTGAAACTGATGTTTTATTCTAGTTTGTATTCTGCAACAGCCTCAAATTAGGAGCAGCAGGGGTAAAATACATTTGACAAACAGCAGTGAAATTGGCATGCATTTAAAAAGAAGAGTTCCTATTGTCAGGAGTTTCAGTAAACCTTATGATGTTAAACTACTCTGGCCACTGATACCTCTTAAGAGTCTCATTCTCATTCTCTGAGCTAGCCGGGCAGTTTGGCCACCAATACCACTTAAAGGTTTCTTTATTGTTAAGATATTTAAAACTAAATCTACCTGATCTGCCCTTGGTCTGTTTTGTCTCTCCATCTCATCTTTAACTTTCAGAAAACAGATGAGTTTTTCTTTTATTTCCCCATCATAACTGGTGTTTGAGGGGTACCGAGAAGAGACTTCTTTTTAAAAAACCTCCTATTTCTTCTATTAGAAGATTCTTCTAAATCTTGTTTTGCAATTTGCCTGTCCTCCTTATTTGCTGACTTGATAAGTTCCTGGAAAGCATTTTTCATAGATCATATAGTAGTGTAGACTTGAAAGGCAAATTGATATTTTACAAAACTGTTAAGGGAAAAATTATTTCGAATTCCAGAGAATCAGAAAACCAGTATGTATGGGGTGTGTATGCCAGAACTTCTTAAGAAATGTTTACTTAATACTCTTTTTTTTACGTTTTTTATCAGAGGGTAAATAGGGAACTCTGAATTCTTTGCTTCTCCGAATCAAAGTTCAGGGTTCCAAGATTAAGTATTTGTGATTGCTTTTATCTCTTTTCCTTTAATGTTCTGTTTTGAGTTTCTTATGCTCCATTTTTGTTGAATCTTCTAAAGGAGTACATACAGTGTTCGGGGTTTTCTCTTGGGAAAAGAGAACTGAGAAGCTATCTTCTGACTTTTTAAGCCAGTAAAAGTCCAGTCCTCTTGGGGCGCCTGGGTGGCTCAGTCGTTAAGCGTCTGCCTTCGGCTCAGGTCATGATCCCAGGGTCCTGGGATCGAGCCCTGCATAGGGCTCCTTGCTCTGCAGGAAGCCTGCTTCTCCCTCTTCCACTCCCCCTGCTTGTGTTCCCTCTCTTGCTGTCTCTCTCTCTCTGTCAAATAAATAAAACAAAAAATCTTAAAACAAACCAAAAGTGCAGTCCTCTTTACACCTTTATTTCTGAAATCTTTCATTCTTACTAGCAAACTTCTAAAAGTTTATTATCAATAGTTAGACTGCACGTCTTAATAGATTAGAGGAGATGCTGTCCTAATATCTCGGAATATTAAATCTCAGCTAGGCTCAGAAACTGCAGGTTGTTCATTCTTGATACCTGTGATATACAAGCATGTAACAGGTATAAAGAAGTAACATACAAAATGGAACATTCGAGGAAAGTTAACTCTGATGTGTACTTAATATACACATCGATTTCTTTTAGAGAATCAAGGATGTATTTCTATAGGGCAAGAAAGTATTATTCAGCCTGTGGTATACTGTAGTATTTTACTGCCAAGATTATAGGTGTGCAGCACATTCTGAGGTTTGAGAAAACAATTGAAATGTCTTCCTCCTTTTCCTGGATTTTATACTGTTAATATTGTTACTGTTGTTTAACCGGTGATGTGGCTACAGTTTGAAAATTCCTCTAATTCAAGCCTTCAAATCATTGGTTCCCCAATCACATAAACAGATTTGTTTAAAATGGAATACTGCCCTGACCCCTGTTTTTAAACAGACAACTATTTTAATGATGTATTATAGTAGTTTGCTTTCTGTTTAATATTTTATTTATGTGGGTGTATTAAGAAAGCATTTTAAAGCCAGTTAATATTTCTCCACCAAATGTACTGTTTTTATTTACACACAACTGAATGTTGAGAATGTTTCATTTATGACTGCAATAATTATGTTACATGTCCATGGTAATCAGAATGATACCATTAATGGGTTAATGAAATGGGATTAGAATTATATAATTTTTAAGCTAGAAGGAATCTTAGAGTGTGATGACACAATTAAAAAAATTCATATGCCCTCTTTTTTGTAGGATAGCTTTATATTATTGTTTTCTAGAGATAATGTAAGAATTTAAACTTTTCCAACCATAACAATCCTAACCTTAATTTTGTTATACAATTAACACAATTAAAGAAAAAGTACAAGTAATCATGCCTAAGGAAGGTTTAGACAAAAATGGGTTTAGAAAATGGTTTCTTTAATTACTACTTCACTTCTATGGGTCAGACACTGTGCTAAATACTAGAGATAAAGCAAAGAACAAAATAGGCATGTTCCTTGTTTATACTCTAGAAATTGTACCAATAAATATAAATTTACAAATTTTGATAAGTGATAAGAAGGAAAAAGTGTACCGATTTCTTACTTTTTTAAAAGATTTTATTTATTTGAGAGAGAGCACGAGTGAGCACAAGCTGGGGGAGAGGCAGAGGAGAAGCAGACTCCCCGCTGAGCAGGGGGTCTGACTTGGGGCTCCATCCCAGGACCCTGGGATCATGACGCACCCGAAGGCAGGCACTTAACTGACTGAGCCACCCAGGCACCCCTGATTTCTTAATTTTATTATTGGGTAGGGATATGAAGGGAAGGAAAGGGACCATGTTTCAGACAAAAAGAAATGATATATTTAAGGCCCTGCAGGAGGAAACCTCCCCTCAGAATTGGAAGAGACTATCCTGACTGAAGCTTATTATGCCAAGAAGGGAGAGAAGGCTACAGATATTAGCACGTGCTAGAATGTGATGGGTTGCTATGCAGGCATTCAAACCAGATTTCTCAGAGATTTGAGTGATTTATTAAAATATTCATTCCATAAATTACATGGAAAAAGCAAGGAGTGAAATTTGGTGTAGTATCTTGATTCTGATTTTCAGTTGCAGGAACAGAGGTTGTAATAGTAAAAGGTGGAAGTCTGCCACAGAGTAGATCATGATTATCTGTGTGATTTTTTTTTTTTTCTTCCTATGTTGTTTTCAGTTTAGCTGTTGGAATTAGTCATGAGAAATGATATGACTGTCTTTTGATGGAGACTGTCTTTTGAATAGAATACCCTTTCCCTGGGGCACCTGGGTGGCTCATTTGGTTCAGCTCAGGTCATGATCTTGGGGTCCCAGGACTGAGCCCCACATGGGGCTCCCCGTTCAGCGGGGAGTTTGCTTCTCCCTCTCCCTCTCCTTTTGCCCCTCATCCAGCTCGTGTGCATGCTCTCTCTCCTTCTCTCTCTCAAATAAATAAAATCTCACACACACAAAAAAGAATACCCTTTCCCCAAGATAATTTGTTATCCCTAAGGAGTGTACTGGTTATGTGCATATACATTTAAAGTTGTGTTTTGGTATATCATGTGTATATTTATGTGTGGGCATGTACCTTATTATTTAGTTTCAACTAGCTGGAACATTTATTCTCATATTCATAGAAAATTGAACTGTTTTCCTGAAGGAAACTTTGGTTAAATCATTCTATTCTGGATATATTGCTATTTATGTGAAAAAGTATTATAAACTTACATTTTTATTATACCTTCAGTTTTATCTACTGAAATTCATTTTTGGATAAAGATATAATTTGACTTTTTCCCCACATGGATTTTCTCAACCTTATTTATTTTATCGTTCATTCAGCCTTTCTCCACTGATCTGTATTGCCACATCTGTGGTACAGGTTTCCTTCCGGTGCTCTGTCTGTTCCATTGGTCTGTTTCTCTATCCCTGTGCCCATATCATACTGTCCTAATTTTTTTTTTAAGTTTTATTTATTTAAGTAATCTCTAAACCCATTGTGGGGCTCGAACTCAGGACCCTGAGATCAGGAGTCACTCACCCTTCCATCTGAGCCAGCCAGGCGCTCCTCATACTATCCTAATTGATGGAGCTTTGTAAGTTTTGGTCTCTAGGAAGGCCAGTGCTCCCAGACTTCTTCTTCAAAATGGTCTCCATTATTCTTGGCCTTTTTCTTCTTGCACATGAATTTTAGGATCAGCTTGTCAAATTTATCAGATTGGATCTGGGTTGCTAATGTTTTATTTAGGATTTTTGTTAACTGTTCATAAACAAAAATTGGCCTATAATTTTCCTTTGTCATACTGTGCTCTCCCTTTGTCTGGTTTTGGTGTCAAGATTATACTAGCCTCAGACTCAGGTGAGGAGCTTTCCTGCTTTTCCCTCCTCTCCGTTCCTTCTTTCCTTGCTTTTCTGGAACAATTTAAATAAGATTGGCATTAGTACTTAAATGATTGGTACTATTCATCATAAAACCATCTAGCATGGTTTTTAGAGGTGGGCAGTAGATCTACTCAGGTTTTCTTTTCTTTCTTGAGTCATTTCTTGAGTTGTAATTTTCTAAATTTTCATTTTATCAAAATTTTCTAATTAATTGACAACGTTGGTAGAATTTTTTTTTCATCTCTGTGCTATCCTTCTGGAATGAATTTCCTTCTCTGATATCGGCATCCTTTAGTAATTGTTTCAACAATTTGAACAAGAAACTCAGTCCACTTTTGTCTGAAAATGTTTTTATTTAGCCCTCACTTGTGAAAGATCATGTAGCTGAATATAGAAGTAAAGAGAGAAGGTTATTTCATTGTCTTCTGTCTTTTGCTGTCAAGAATTCTGCTGTCAGGGGCGCCTGGGTGGCTCAGTTGGTTAAGCGACTGCCTTTGGCTCAGGTCATGATCCTGTAGTCCCAGGATCGAGTCCCACATCGGGCTCCCTGCTCAGCAGGGAGTCTGCTTCTCCCTCTGACCCTCCCCCCTCTCATGTTCTCTCTCTCAAATAAATAAATAAAATCTTTAAAAAAAAAAAGAATTCTGTCAGTCTTCTTATTTCTTTAATAAAACTACTCCATGTTTTGGCTGGGACATACAGACTGGAACAGTCCTAATATTTTACTCCTTTTGTCCTGGGATCCCATGTGGTTTAACATTCACCTCGGACAAAAGTGTCCCAGTTTAAAGAATAAATTATGTGGTCACTCTAAGATTACCTCTTTGTTTTACATGTTTTACTACAAAATGGGTGGGTTGATTTTATTTTTTTATTCTAATTGATATATGTTGCATTTTCTGAAATTGGGGATTTGTGGTTTTTATCAGTTCTGGAAAATTTTCTGAATATTACCTTTTGTGTTCTCTGTCTTCCCTTCTGGAGGCCTTTTTAGACATATTTAGGATCTTCTCGTTCTGTCTCCTGTATGTCATAACTACTCTCCTATTTCATGTCTTTATTTCTCTTCTATTATGGGGAGTTTCTATGGATTTCTCTTTTAGTTCATTAACTCATTCTTCAGCTGTGATTACTCAGGTGTTTAACCCGTCTACTGAAGCTTTTTATTTAATTGACTTATATTTTCTATTTTCACAGTTTCATTGCATCTTTATTCAAATCTGCCTGTTCTTTTTTTCATAGTGTCTTGTTCTCTTAAAGTTTTGATTACTTCAACATCTGTACTCATCTCTGTCATATTATCTTATGTGAATTTCTTAGAGGTTTAATTCTGTTGTTGGTCTGCAGATTCTTGCCTTCTTCATGTGTTTTCAGTCTTAGATTATGAGCTAAACTGGAATAGAGATTTGTGTGTGAAAACCTCTGTGGTCTGGACTGGAGGTGTCCTCTTCCAGAGAGGTTTTGCATTTAACTCTACCTAGCCCAAAACTCTACCTAACATCATTGGCCCAAAGGCAGTCACTTGTTAGTATCGTGACCTGTGATTTCGTAAACTGGAGTGTCACACCAGTCCTTGGTTACAGATTCTTGGATTTTTTTTTTTTTCCTTTACTGAGTTCAGATTAACGTAAACAAGCTTTCTTATTATCTCCCAGTTTGGTGAGCAGATTTTACTTATATTTTAGTATTATTATTTTTAGTCTGCCCTCTTTTTGAGCTACTTTATTCTCTGGTATGAATCCAGAATCCCTGGGAACTTGGTTCCAGCTCCCCAGCCAGTGCAGGCCCAGAGCGTCTCCATTCCTCACATTAACATCAAAACATAAGCACCTACATTACCAAGACCAAAAGCCAACATGCCCGAGCTGCACCAGGACGGTCACAGGACATGCTTGCTTCTCTGGTTTTTAGTTCTCCTAGTTTTTGGCCCTAGCTGGTTTCTTCTGCTCTTTAGTTACACAGCCATGCATATAAAAGGATTTTTGTCTTATTTAAATAGCAGCTCTACATGTTTGTGTCAGGAAGGTTGGAAGCTAACTAGTTTGCTGTTTTGCTGGAACCAGAAGTCTAAACCTGATTTTCAGTGTATCTTCAAATGCATAATTTCTTTTGATTTTTATATCAAGGTGCAAGCTTCTTCCAGGTAAGCAGACTAGTTGGAAATTAAGCTTGTTGCCCAAAGTCACAGAGAGACCTGGGATTAAAACTTGAGTATTAAGCTCCAAGTGTAGGTCTCTTGCCAACGCTCCTTCTTTTCCACTGAATACAAATAGACTTATACAAATATATTTGTTGGTATGTATATTCATTTTCACTGAATAGCTTGGCTTTTTGCTTCTTTCTCATAGATAGGATTTTAAGAGGAATTTATTTTGTCATACAGTCTGGTTTAGTGGAGGGAGCATTGGATTTGAAGCCACATCTAAATTTTAATAGCAATGTAACCTTGGGCAAATTCACTGTCAGAGCTATAGTTTTCTTGTCTGTGAAACGTTGTCTGAGGTATTGGGACTGCCTCCTAATTAAATCTGTGACCCCTCTCGTGCCCATTCCGAGTCCCTGTGAAGAGTCTGTATGGGCAGGATCTTTCTTTGCTCAATTTCTGCAGATCCCAGGGCTTTAATCTGCTTTCCTTATTTTTGTTAGTTGCCACTATCTATTCTGTCCCTTGGGGCCTTCTTTCCCTAAACATTTTTATGCACTGTCTTCCCCTGAAACAACGTCCTAGGCCTCTTCCTTCCTAATAGCTGTACTCCTGATGACCAGTAGAGGACTGGTCAGAGTAGCAACAGCAGTGTATGCTGAGCCCTCTTCACATAGCAGGTGCTTTGCTAAGTGTGTTTATACAGTTATCTCATATAAGCCTCATGACAACACAGTCGGGACCATGTTATTTTCATTTTATAGATGAGGAAACTGAGGCACAGATAGGTTACCTAACTTGCCCAATTTCACTTGGTAAGTTACAGAGTAGAAATTCAAACCCACAAATGAACTATTTCCTATAGTTCTGCAGTATACATTAAACGACACCAGATTCTTATAGTAGTGGCCCATGATTTATTGTTTCCTGACTCCCTTCTGAGATGGAGCTGGAGGCATCTGCCCTTTTGTTTTATTGTCTTGCACACCAGGCTCTCTGGTCTCTACCTCTGTCTTCTAGCCCTACTTCTAGGAGAATCACCTGGGGCCCCCCCCTCAACCTGCTGAATTAGAATCTTGATTATGGCAATGAGGTTTTTTTTTTTAAGAGCACCCCCAAGTGATTCTGATTAGCAGTCACTTAGAGGTTACTGGTAATTATTTATTCCACCATGACCTCTCTTTACATCTAGAAGATAAAATCACCAGAACAATTTTTGCCCTCTTGTTTCACAGAAGCAGTTTGAATCTGCAGTCACATCCAGGTCGCTAGATTTCCGCCCTATAAAGGATGATTATGTGTGATGTCTGTCCTAACCAGTGATGCTCTAATGACTAAATCATACATACTCTGTGATAGTCTCAAAAGATTAATCCCCGAACTTTCCTGAATCTTCACATTTTGTGGGACCACAGTAGCAGCATTTGTGAAGTACTATATTTCTTGGCTCACTGGTCTGTCACCTGTTCCACACACAAAAGGGTTATGTGGTCTTAGAAGTTGGGAAACTACATATTGTATCTCTCAGAAATTTATGGTGTACATTAGCATACTGAAGGACCCTTAGAAATTTTGCTTTGTTCAACTTGTCACTTCCCAAACTGGAAGCTCTTTTATTCATGCAATTCTGTTAGTAGCTAGTGTCGAACATGCACTACTCTGTAGGCAGAATTTTCTGTTGTCTTTTTTGTTTTTGTTTTCATTTGAAAGGGGAAATAATATCTACTTCATATTGGGTGGTTCTGAGGATGAACTGAGAGGTGAGAGGTAAATGTTGAGTAGCTAGGCTACTCTTCACATATGTAAGTGCCTTGCTACTACATACCAGGCTCACCAAATTAAAAACCTTCCTTTGTCATCAACCTGTGAACCTGTCACTTTAGACAGACTCAGACTTTGATTAATCAAACCTATGAGTTCCAAAGTTGTACTATATTTAAAATACCTAGCACAATAACAGCTCAAAAATTTCATATTTGCATATCTTCTGGAATTTTCAACATGGCTAGAAAATGTTTACAGCATGTGTGTAATTTACATAATTATTGGTAGATTATAAATTAACCACCATAAAGCACACACAAATTCATTTTGATTGAATGAATCAGTCAGTTGGTCAGTCTTATTTGGGCTTATTAAATATATTTCCAAAACACACGAGTTCAGTCATTAAACTTTTTATTTGCTTTTTAAAACATCTTGATGTGTTATGTTTCAGGTAGAAGCACTTTTGATCTCTCTATTACCAAGAACATTAAATCTTAGTATTCACATAATAGGAGAGACTGGTATCTCATGTTTTGCTGGCTGACCGATAGGAGCTGAGCTTAGTATACTTTTCAACCTGTGCTTGTCTACTTGTTTAGGATTCTGAAGTAGCTCTTAGCTGTTTCCTTGCTGTTCCCATCACTGTTCTAGTCACTGTAGTGTCCCTATCTGTAACAGCCTACCAGCTGTCAAAGCAGGGAAGGTATTCCTTTTTTGAGTTTATTAATTACTGAAGGCTCACTAAAATCACTGGAAGTTATTGACTAGTAACTTTGTTTAATTGGAGAGGATCAACAGAAACTGAAGTACCCTGGACCAACACGGAAACCTGCATTTCTGTTTCTCAGTGCCTGATTCTTGGTATTCTTGTTCCTCTTTTTTAAAGCATTGTATATTTGTTGAGCAGCTGCTGTGTTCAAATTGGTATTTGGTTTTTGCCAGTAGAAATGTTGCATGGGTAAATGAGAATCTTCAGAGGTCTTGGAGTAGTTTATAAAGAAGAGAGAAAATTTGTATTAAGTCCCATTTGTGTTAAACTGTTTTATTACTAGACTTTCTAAAGTTTCAGAGAAATACAATGTGGATGATGTTTATGAATCTTGCATAACAGTTTTTGTCAAACTTTCTTACTGGATAGTCCCTCTTAAAAGGGCAGATGGTGTGTCACAGAGCCCCAGCATTGATTTAAGTTATTTTGGCTTCAATGTAAGAGATATTAACAAAGATAAAATTAGGCATAAATTCCACAGGGCTGTCACTCTTCCACCACTATAAACAATTACAAATTTAAAACAAGCCACAAGATCAATTATATTCCAGTTGGCCACATACATTTCATATGCCAGGTGATGATGTCTATAATACTGCTGTGCTCTGAGTTCTTTTTTGTTGAGATAAAATTCACCATTTTAAAATATATCACTCACTTTTCCAGTGTATTCAGTGTTGTGCAGTCATCAGTACTGTCAAATTCCAGAACATTGTCCTCACCCCAAAAAGAAACCCCATACCCATTAAGAAGTTTCTATAAGTTCTATTTTGAGTTCAGCATGCCAGGACTACTGGGTGTCATGTGAAGACCCAATTCTCCAAATATTTTTCTGTATTCAAAGGACTATAAAACTCTCATTTATACTATAACTTGACCTTTACTTTGTAGAATGCTTCGTTTACATGTTAAGTCTACCTCTGCATCTTTTTTATTAGCTCTCAATTATTAAAGTATAACTACTTGGCACTAACCCCAAGCAGGTATGTGAGCACCAAAATCACGAGACAGTACTTGATGTTAAGGGGATCAGACAGATCCAAAATATGGTTATTTTTTTTAACAGTCATAAAAATGGGAATACATCATTATAAAATTCTTGTGGAGAACGCAAGGAACACTAAGACTGTTTCTGAGGATCCGAGATTGAGAAACATTGTTATATGTAAGTGTTCAGGTCTTGTGTGTACTTAATGAGAATGAGGAGCATGGGCATGTTAAATCTCTTCTACTTTATTTTTTTTTTTTTAAGATTTTTATTTATTTATTTGACAGAGAGAGAGAGACAGCTAGAGAGGGAACACAAGCAGGGGGAGTGGGAGAGGGAGAAGCAGGCTCCTGGCCGAGCAGGGAGCCCAATGCGGGGCTCGATCCCAGGACCCTGGGATCATGACCTGAGCCGAAGGCAGACGCTTAACAACTGAGCCACCCAGGCGCCCCAAATCTCTTCTACTTTAAAATTTTTACAATAATTGCCCTGCGGTGTGGAAAATATCTTTTTTGAAAAATCTTTTTTTTTTTTTAAGATTTTATTTATTTATTTGATAGACAGCAAAAGAGGGAACACAAGGAGGGGGAGTGGGAGAGGGAGAAGCAGGCTTCCTGTGGAGCAGGGAGCCCAATGCTGGGCTCCATCCCAGGACTCCGGGATCATGACCCAAGCCAAAGGCAGACGCCTAATGACTGAGCCACCCAGGTGCCCCTCTTTTTGGAAAAATCTTAATTCCTTTTAGTGAAAACAAGGTTTTTGTTTACATACTTTTTCCCCGCCACTGGGAACACAATACTTCTCTCTTTTGGAAAACATCATATTGACAATAAAGTGAAATAATTTCATTTCTAGCTCTTTTATTCTTATTTTGTTCCTTATATATCTTTATAATTTAAAAAAAAGGTTAAATACAGAATGTGCCCAGGATTTTCAAGCAGTAACTTACTTTTGGATTTTTTTAATTAGAGTAATTCCTTCCGGGAGCACCCAGCTGGCTCAGTCTGTAGAACATGCGACTCTTGATCTCAGTCAGGGTTGTGGGTTTGAGCCCCATGTTGGATGTAGAGATTACTAGAGTAATTACTTCCAACAATTGAATGGCGGTGTTGTTTTGGTTTGTTTGTTTGTTTAATGCCAAAGTTAATGGAGTCAGAGTCTTATAAAATAATTGTAGTATGAATTCTGTTTAGATGTACATGGATAATTTTTTTTAACATTGTATCAGGAAAACAGCATCACCAAAACAGACAACTTTTTTTTTTTCTTTAGTTTATACTATCCAAAAAGATGAGAGGGTTAGTGGGGCAGAGTGGCCAGAGATGAGGCCAGAGACCAAATGGTGGTGTGCTTTATGAGTTAAGCTAATGAGATTTCCTTGTATTCTGAAAATCAAGGGGAAGTCATTAAAGAATTTTATAAAATACAATTAGCAAACACTTCCCAGCCTTTTTAATTTTATCTGAACTTATTATCTCCACACAAGTGTTAAGAAAATCATATTTTTTAATCTACCCTGAGTTTTTTCATTTAAGAACTAATTAGTTCTCAGCCTTTTCCATAACTAAAATGTCTTTGCTTATGGAGAGGTACCTTTTCAGGTGTGAAGCTGATCTTTACACAGCTAAATCTAATGTAGTTAAATCTAGCCCTTGGTGGCCCAAATGTGCTGTTTGAAAATTTGGCAGGAAGATTAATTAAATATGTTTAAATCCATTAATTCTTAATGATATTTAAAAGTAATAATGAAAATGATTGGTCACCATCAGAGGATGATGGGAAACTAATTCATTATCTTGAAAACTTATAAAGGAAAATAATCAAGTATTTCCCCTGCCTTTTCTATGTGAACTGAACCAGTGGATAACCAAATAGTAGCTAAGGGAGAGAATCGCTTTATAAATGTATTCCAATTAATAAATGAAAAAGAAATTATAAAATTAAAGTATCACTACTTTACAGTCTCCACCAACTAAATAGATACAGGCAGTGAGCATCAGTGGCTCCCAAGATTGCAAGAAGACCAAATTGGGCATTGCGTGTCTCCTCTAGTCTTGCCGAAGGGGGACAGAACCTGAGTGTAATCCAGTCTCTGGATTCATCTGTCAATTTTTAGGTTATACCAAATACGGGAACATGCTGAAGTACACCAAGACTTTGCAGTCAGCAGAATCCAAACCTGGGGAACTCTATAGGTAAAACAGCCCAGATCCTTCAGTAGATAAATTATAGGGAAGTGAAGGGGATGCTGGCTCTCCTGTGGCTTAAAAGAGACCTAAAAGACCACCAAAATTTTTTTCATATGGGAAAAACAAAACTGCAGTGTCCAGGGAAGCACACCATAAAAAGAAAATGTCAAAGGAGTGATTAATTTAAAAGACAGGATAATGGTTACTTACAGCAAGAGTGGGAAGGTGTTATGATTGGGATGGGACAACAGAGAAAGGGCTTCTGGGATGGTTGGTAAAGTTCTGTTTCTGGACTTGACTGGTGTTCACCTGATAATAATTTATTAGATCCTATACTGTAATACTGGAGAAGATGTATAGGTAGCAAATAGTATTTTTTTTTTTTTTAAGTAAATTATTCCCCCATCTTGGGGCTTGATCTCACAACCCTGATACTGAGTCACATTCTCTACTGACTGAGCCAGCCAGGCGCCCCGCAAATAGTATTCTGAAGTATTTCTTGCTAAGTAAGAAAAATCAGGTAGTTTATAAGTCCTGCTGTGTATAAAGTGGAACAGGGCTCGCCAAAGTGATGTCTTTCATTAACTACAGCAGTTGTTAAGCTTTTTGGTCTCAGGACCCCTTTATATTCTTTAATATTGAGGACCCCAAAGAGCTTTTGTTAATGTGATTTATAGCTACCGTAATTACTATATTAGAAATTAAGACAAAATTTTTAGAATGTGTTTAATTCATTTAAAATAACAATCATAACCCATTATAAACATTTTTATGAAGAAATGTTCCAAGACAAAACAAAAACTTAGTAAAGTAGCATTATTTTATATTTTTTTGTAACTCTTTAATAACTGGCTTAATAGAGTAGAGCTGGATTCTCATATTTACTTCTACATTCAGTCCATTACCATACATTGTTTCAGTTGAAGTGTATGAACAAAATCCAGCCTCACACAAATAAGTAGTTGGCAAAGGGGGGAATATTTTAATAGCCTTTCAGATAATTATGGATATTCTTTTTTGATACTTCTTTGGCAAGGAGTAGTTTTGTGAAGGTTAGCTGCACTGTGGAATAGAAACCATACCTGAACTGTCCTTATTACATGAAAACCCCTTGGTATGCAGCGGCAGTTTTTATGCATGCTTCCTATTTGTCATATAGAATATTAAAAAGATATGCTCTCAAGGTTGAGATTTAGTAAAAAATAATTTTTCTGCTTCATCAAGGACATCCTTAAGTAAAAACTGACTTTTTTTTTTTTTTTTTTAAATAAGTATGTGGCAATGAAGAATACAGTGATTGCTAGGACACTGATACCTCTGCCTTGGTTTGTGCCGAGACACCAGTAATTTTGTCCAGCACTGCCTTTGTACCATTGGTGCAAATGTCAATACAGTGAAAAGGTAAATAATATCTTAGTATTATTTTGAAAGTAGCTTGGATCTTACAAACCTGAGTCTCAGTAACTCTCAGGGGTCCATGGACTATACTTCAAGAACCACTGAACTAGAAAACTTCATGGTTTCTCACTAGCTGTTCTATTGAGTTTGGTTATTTTTTGAGAAAGATATGAAATAACTTCTTGTGTTTTTAAGGAATTGGCATACGTTATGGCTTTCCCAGGCTTGTCACAAGTTAAGAACTTGATAGTTTATCGAAGTTCCTTTAGGTGTCATCAAATAAAATATTTAGGACGATAGTGTTAGAATGCTATGGTGATTGACAGTGTGTTTCAGAATATTGTTTCATATCATCTGAAACATACAGGCTCCTTTATTCTTTGGATTGCTGTAACTGAATACATCTCTTTCACAAGTGTTTGTTGCTCTACTTTGTTTGAAGAAATAAGATTTCTATTTCCTGTTTCTTCCCTTCCATTTTCCCCAACGAGGGTAGGACTGGAGATGAGATTTCTCATTCTCTCCCCAAATACCATACATTTAAAAGACATTCTGCGGTGGGAAAGTTGATTGTTTGCTGTTTGTTCAACACCATGTTAAATGTCATGGGTCCCAAACCTTAAACAGTTTTTAAGGAATGCAGGGAGCGCTCAGCATCACTCTGTTGGTATGCTTTAACACCACACTAGATTAAAGGAATTCTGTGTAGCTGTTCAGATGTAAGGTATATTTATATGTGTGGATATGGAAACAAATCACCCATTTGTATTATTAATTTAAGAATGCAAGGTCTAGGGCGCCTGGGTGGCTCAGTTGGTTAAGCGACTGCCTTCGGCTCAGGTCATGATCCCGGAGTCCCGGGATCGAGTCCCACATCGGGCTCCCTGCTCGGCGGGGAGTCTGCTTCTCCCTCTAACCCTACCCCCTCTTGCGCTCTCTCTCTCACTCTCTCTCTCTCTCAAATAAATAAATAAAATCTTTAAAAAAAAAAAAGAAAGAATGCAAGGTCTAGAACTAAATACAGAATGTTCCTGTTTGTGTAAGAAAATTGTTTCTCTTTGTGTAGAAACAGATGTTTGTGTCTGTGGGCACACACAGTTATGCTTGTTGTATAAAGAAAGTTTCTATAAGGGTAAAAGCAACTTTTACAGTGGTTGACTCTAGAAGAAGAAACAAAGGATTAGGGTGGAGGGAAGGTAAAAATAAATAAAATCTTTTAAAAAAATCTTTTTTTACTCTATGAATTTTTAGTCATGTGCATATAATTATTTTAAAATAAATTAGTTTTTAGGGCGCCTGGGTGGCTCAGTCGTTAAGCGTCTGCCTTCGGCTCAGGTCATGATCCCAGGGTCCTGGGATCAAGTCCCACATCGGGCTCCCTGCTCGGCGGGGAGCCTGCTTCTCCCTCTCCCACTCGCCCTGCTTGTGTTCCTGCTCTCGCTGTCTCTCTCTGTCAAATAAATAAATAAAATCTTTAAAAAAAATAAATAAATAAAATAAAATAAAATAAATTAGTTTTTAAATGGCAAAAAAATAAATGTCGGGCGCCTGGGTGGCTCAGTCGGTTAAGCAATTGCCTTCTGCTCAGGTCATGATCCCAGCATCCTGGGATCAAGTCCCACATCGGGCTCCCTGCTCAGCGGGGAGCCTGCTTCTCCCTCTCCCTGCCACTCTCCCTGCTTGTGCTATCTCTCTGACAAATAAATAAATAAAATCTTTTAAAAATAAATAAATAAATGTCGTGGGAAGATAATTTATAAACTCACTAGTCAGTAAAGCAAAAAAAAAATACAGTAAGGCAGCATATAGTTAAAGTATAAAAATTGTGTTGCTGAGTTCAGCGTTGTGCTGAAGAGTCAGTTTGATCTGAATATTCAAAAAGGCTTCATGAAGGATTTAAGATGAGTCAGTAAGGCTAATAGAAAAGGGAAATGTTGTAGACAGAATATATCTGGATTTCAGCAAAGCATTTGATAAAATCTCTCAGAGTATTGTCTTAGACATTAGATAATTGGCTGAAATGTAAAATTTCTTAGATATTTGTTCTTGGTCTTAGGTATTTGTTGAATCACTGAATTGAATAAGTAGTTGAATGACCATAACAAAGAATGCTATTAATGGATCATTGACAGCTAGAAACCAAGTCCCTCTTAGGACCAGGGGTCTGACCATGGGCTTATCCTGTTTAATATTTTTAGCAGTAACTTAATTAAGGACAATCATTCAATATGCATTTATTGAATACCCCCTGTGATTTATATACTCCAATATGACAAAAGTAATTAAGATATTTCCTATTTATTAATCTCAAAGGGCAATAAAGGAAATGATCAGATAAACAAATAACTGCTGGAATATAAGTATAACACACTGTTCATATACAGGGTAAAGGGGTGGATTGTTTGATAATGCGAACTAGAAAGATCTCAGTATATTGGCTAGAAAAATTCTCCAAATCTGACTAGATAAAATGTTACACAAATAAATGCAACATCCTGCCTGTACATGGGTATAAAATGTACAGCGATCTAGTGTAACAACATGTTTGGGGAAAAAACAGGACTTCTGAAATTCCTAGTAGAATGGCAGAGTACATTACTTAAAATTCTTCTGTACAACACTCAAAAATGCTTAGTAAAATATTAAAATAATTCCTTTTAAATACATAGTCAACCTTACACCGAAAAAGTAAGGGAAGTCCCTTGGGAGCAAGAATTAGTAGGAAGATAGAGTTCCCTTTCCTAATGTATGGCAAACCAATTTTTCTGAAGTACCCTGTCACTATAATATAAGTAGATCTGTTAGAATTTGAACAAACATTGACAGGCTTGCAAGAAATAAGGGAATCTCCAAGTCCCCCAGCCCTGTTAAATAATTTCAGTGAACCCACCCAAACTGGAGTATGGGGAGTGAGTGTTGAAGTGAACATTGCTCTAGGGTCAAATGCCAAAACTAAACACTTGTTCCTACTGCAAAGTGAAGAGGATAATGCTGAAATTTCTGTGTTAATCCAGAACCCTAGAAAACAGAGTTGTTAGCTCTCCATGGCCACTAGCAGATTAAGAAAACATAGGTACTCAGGATTTCTACAGACTTATTTTGAGCAATTAGGAGTTTATATTATCCCACACACAGAAAAGGTCCCTGTAAATGAGTTTTGGCAGAAACTAGAAGCAACATTTTTAGATTACCCCATCCTCCCCCGCCCCACCCCAGGTACTGCAAATCATTAGAGACTTAAATTAAACTATGTTTGAAATCTTAACAAAGTAATGAATTTTTAAAAGAAAAATCAAGGAAAGAGTGATCATCAAAAATGACAAAGTACATTTGACAAAAAATCAAGTAGAATATGTTTAAAAATATAACCATTGAAATTTTTAACCCAGTGAATAGGTTAGTATATTTGACATAGCGAGGAAGAGAGAGAGCTGGAAGATCTGAAGTTATTATTCAGAATACAGCACAGGGAGACAAGCACAGGAGGTTAAGGGACATGGAGGACAGAATATCTAACATACCTAGAAGGAGAGCATGGAAGAGAGACATCTCAACAGCAACCTGGAAGCCAAAAGATAGGACAGAGAAAAATAAATGTCAACTTAGAATTGTATACCCAAGAAAAGAATCTTTCAAGAATGAAGGCATTATCAGTCATTTTTAGATAAACAGAAACTGAGTGTACCATCATTAAATCTTTAAAAACTTCTATAAGGGATTCTTAAGAAGGAAAATATCCTTGAAGGGTTTGGTTGTGTGAGAAGTAAAGGTGAGCAAAGAAATTGGTAAATATAAGCAAATCTAAACAAACATATGAAATAATAGTAATGTCTCATTTTTAGTACTAAAAACACAAAACCAAAATAATGGACAATAACAAATATAACACAGGAGAGAACTGATCATAGTTCATGTTCTAAGGCCATTGTGTTATTCAGGAGGAGGGATAAAGTATTGCCTAACTCTGGACTTTTTTGAGAGTGTGTGATAACTAGTATTGAGGAGAAAAATAGAATTCAAAAACTAGCAAACAAAAAACTTTTTAAATCCAAAAAATGGAAAGAAAAAGCAGAGAGAGAAGTAGGACAAATATAGCAGAAAGGAAGAAGGAAGAATGAGTCCAGGATACATTAGAAATCGCAAGTATTAAGTAATCTCAGAGTTAAAATCCAATTTGTCTGAGTGGACTAAAAATAATAATATAAAAGAAGTAAGCTTAACCACCACCCCCACAACGTGGTAACTTCCAATGGCTTTTAGATCTAAAGGTGAACATAAAAGAAACAAAACTTTAAAAAAATAATATAGACTAATAGTTTTGTGATCTTAGGATAGGAAAAGATTTGTTAAACAGGGCAAGCAAAATACTAATCATACTAATCAGGAAAATAATGATAAATTGGACTATTAAAATTAAGAACTCTTCCTCAGAGACACCATCAACAGTAGAAAAAACAATCTATAAAGTAGCGGGAAACAGTAACCGGTTTAAAAAAAAAGCCTTTAGAGATCAAAAAGTCACTAAATAACAAAAGATTCAGCTCTTGTATTTGTATGCATCTCATGAAATAGCTTCAGAATATATAAAACAATAACTAATAAAAGTATAGAGCAAAACTAAAAATCTATTATCATAGTAAAAAAAAGTCACTGAATCATTGATAGGGCAAAGAGCCAAAAAGAATAAAGCTACAAAAGATTTGAACACAAGTTAGGTTGGATTTGATGGAGGTACACAAACATGGTCTTTAAGCACACATGGAACAGCTGCAGAAATGAACAGAGTCAGGGCACCTGGCTGGCTCAGTCTGTAGAGCATGGGACTCTTGATCTTGGAGTCATGAGTTTGAGCCCCACATTGGGTGTAGGGATTACTTAAAAATAAAAATCTTTAAAGGGGCGCCTGGGTGGCTCAGTCAGTTGGGCGTCTGCCTTCGGCTCAGGTCATGATCCCAGGGTCCTGGGATAGAGCTTCGCATCAGGCTTCAAGCTCCGCGGGGAACCTGCTTCTCCCTCTCCCTCTGCCTGCTTCTCCCTCTGCTTGTGCTCTCTCTGTCAAATAAATAAATAAAAATCTTTTAAAAACTATTTTTTTTAAAAAATCTTTTAAAAAAAGAAAGAAATGAACAAGAATCAGAAAACTGCAGTGGTAAGTAGGCCCTGTAAGCCCAGAAGAATGAGCATGATGGATTTGAAAACCAAAGAGACCAAAGGGTTTGTATTGTGAGTGGAAAGTAGATTTAGAATTGATAGATTTCAAGTCAGATTGCTTACCAAATTTGAAATAACACTCACCCTAATATATTGATCTAAAATTGAAAATCAAGGGGTGCCTGGATGGCTCAATCTGTGGAGCATGTAACTTTTGATCTCAGGGTTGTGAGCTCCAGCTCCACATTGGGTGTAGAGATTACTTAAAGATAAAATCTTAAGGAAAAAAAAATGCTCTTTAAAATTCAAGTCCAGCCCTTAATTAGAAGCAGAACGTAAATTTCAAAGTACTTTGAAGGCTTTTTTGTTTCTTTTTTTGAAGGCATTTTAAAGTGTTATTTTTTATATATTAGGTTGAACCACGTAAAATTGCCACTTTTATAAAAGATCAAGAGTGGTTGGATATTTGGCATTTTCATATAGCTCAAGCTAATACAAGGTGAGGAAATGAACTTTTCTGGGTTTGTTTTTGGTTTTTTTATTCATCTTCCAGAAAAAAAGTGAGTATTAGTGAGTATTAAAGTATAATTAGTTAGTATTCAACATTCTATCAAAAGTATCTGTGCCAAAATCTTTGTGAATTTGTTTGTTTTATACTTCAGAAGATGTCTCAGGCTTTGGTAATGACCTATTCTCAGACTGGAAGGATATGGTGGGATTTTTTTTTTTTTTTTTTAAGATTTTATTTATTTGAGAGAGAGAGTGAGAGAGAGAGCGCAAGAGGGGGTAGGGTTAGAGGGAGAAGCAGACTCCCCGCCGAGCAGGGAGCCTGATGTGGGACTCGATCCCGAGACTCCGGGATCATGACCTGAGCCGAAGGCAGTCGCTTAACCAACTGAGCCACCCAGGCGCCCAGGATATGGTGGGATTATTTCAAAGAAACCATCTTGACTTCTCCAAGGATTCTTAAAGAGCCAGTACCCTAGAGAGTCTTGATACTTAATGTGTGGTCTCATACGTAGTTGTTTGAGTCATCACGAAGAAACACCGCCCCTGGGCCTGGGGACTTCTGGCAGCAATAGCAAATAAAGAGTCCTGAGATAGGAGCAGGGTCCTGAAAGTTCCCACAACTCGTTTTGCTAATCTCTGTATTCAAAACTCGAGATGTACTCTGGTTTCTGTTGAACTGTTGAATTATACTTTTCAGAAAATTTCATACATCGACACACTAGTTCCAGATATTAACATTCTAGGCAAAATGAGTTTATTTTTTTCTCACACTGTAAAACTTAATTTCCACATTTATAATTAAGTGACTTTTCTTTGTGTAACGCAAATCTTCCTGGTTTAACCAACTTGTTTTTTGGGATCCATTGTTGCTCCAGTAACTATAAAAGGCTGACAACAGAAGTCATCCTTAGTGCATTGCCTGTCCAGAGGCAATTGCTATAGCAGAGCCGCCTTTCTCCAGAGCCTACATATTAAATAACATGAAACTAACAAGCAGCTAAGATTCTTGCTGTATGCAATACTTCTGCCATCATCCCTACTCAGATGAAAGTATATTTGTGCATTCATTGTGCCAGAGTAGTTACAGACAGGTTTAGCATTTGAGAATTAATTTGTTAAAAGCAATGTGTTTGGGGGGAGGGGGAGGAAAGCAGTGTGGTGTAAAAAGTAGTGTTAACTGTGGCATTAAAGGCTAAGTGCTTCAGGACTCCCTTTCCCCCTGTGACAACTAAGGCGTCTCAGCAGCTGCTCTTAACTCTACCAGGAGTCAGGTAAAGCTTCTTCATGCCAAGGGCAAGGTTCTTAAAAAGCTGTCCACCTCAGTCTTTGAGTCTCATTGTCATTTATTGTTCAGTCCTAAACTTTACTGAGCACTGTTGATTATTTTTGGTAGGGAAATGCAGACAGAACTTTCCTTTATTACAGTTTGGGAAGTCTTTTAACTTTCTGAAAATGTATGGTTAGGAGCACTTTGCTTTAAACCTAATTACCAAAGTAGGAACAGGTTTAAGTTCCAGAAGGCAATTTTATAGTCATTCTTACTGGGATCTGGTTTTGGTTTGGTTTGGTTAAAAAAAAAAGCATACATATTAGATGTGTTTGTCTTTGGCTTAACTCACAGCCATATCCTAAAATACTTGTTTCTAAACAAGTTGGGCTAAATGGATCTAAAGTCATTTCATTTCCTTAGAAGTAGTTTCTTTAATCTCATTTGTCTCACAGGCTCTTACAGACATTTTCAAAGAAACACTTGTCTGGAGATTTAATTAGCATTTGTACCATTCGATGAAGGAATACTTCATGTTCCTAAACTACAGGAGTTGGTTTTTGTCCCTTAAAAGGAAGAGTAAATTGTTCTCCCCATCAGATAAGTAAGATTTGTTGGTAAGGTTATGTGGAGAGGTTTAGGTCACATCATGTCTGTTTCCCGGATTATTACTGTTGTTTTCATTTCAGCGGCTAGATTGTCAATTTCAGGTTCTCTTTACCAGCCTGCAGATGTCACATGGACTTTCTTTGGAAGTATCTTGTAATACGCCATTGTTAATTAAAAACAAAAACAAAAAACCAGCATTGGTTGGATGAATTTTATATGTATTTACACATATATTCCTATTTCTTTTTTTGTAACCTTTAAATTAACTCATGTAAAGTTTTATTTGCCTTTTACTTTTTAAAAAAGAAGAATAACTACCAATAGGATTTTAATATCCTGTCTTAAATTTGTATAGGAAATGAGACATATACAAGTACATAGCACAGGGATTAACACATAGTTGGTAGGTACCCAGCCAAGTGATGGTCTTTCCCTTTTGAGGACCTCATGTGTGTTGTCTTAATCTCTAGGGAATCCTTGTTAGGCGTCATAAGTAGATGTGCCCTCTTTGGTTAACTCCCTCACTTTCTAAACATTTGGCTCATTTTTTCACCTCTCTATGAAGCCTACCTTAACTACCCTAGAATACTATAACCTCAGCTCTTCTTCCTCCATCCCACATACATACACTCACTTTATCCTCCTTTCCTTGCTCCCTTTGTTTCTGTAGTAGTTATCGCCTTCAGTATACCCTAAAGTTAATGTACTGTGTTTATTATGATTTGTCTTTCCTCACTATAGTGTCACCTCCAAGAGGGCAGGGGTCTTTGTTTTGTTCACTGATGTATCTCAAGCATTTAGAACGGTGCTTGGCACATGGTAGGCACTCACATATTTGTCACTAAATGAATGAGTCCTGCTATCTATGTGATAGAATAGAGGTACCAAGTTGGGGAACTTCCAGAGTCACATAAAGAGTCTAAAGCAGAGCTGCCCATGAAACCTCTAGTTAAAACTCTCCTTTCCTGACTTTAAAATTCACTGTTCTTGGGCGCCTGGGTGGCTCAGTTGGTTAAGCGACTGCCTTCGGCTCAGGTCATGATCCTGGAGTCCCGGGATCGAGTCCCACATCGGGCTCCCTGCTCAGCAGGGGGTCTCCTTCTCCCTCTGCCCTCTTCCCTCTCATGCTCTCTGTCTCTCATTCTCTCTCTCTCAAATAAATAAATAAAATCTTAAAAAAAAAAATTCACTGTTCTTTTCTTTAGTCTGCCATTCTGCCCCTGTAGTCAAAATATTGATGCAGCCCTCCAGCATTTGATCACACTTGGAGAAGCCAGGAGCCATATAGATGTGTTATCAACTATTTTGTTTTGGTCTCCAACTACTGCTAATGTTTTTTCAGAGCCTCGTGTTCCCTTCCCAGTAGTTTTGGAAAACTACTTTTGAAGAGTATTTATGGAACTTACATTAAGATCTTAGGTTAATTATGAGTGTATAAAGTTGCAGTTAGTGTGACTTGTGTGTTGTGTATGAAAGAGGAGATCCCAGTGCTGTTTGAACAGTGAGAATCCTTGAAGGTGACAGAGACACAACAGAATCAAAATAGGAGTGACTGGTGATAACCCAACCCAATCTCAAAAAATTTAAATAAAATTGTTCAGTATCATCCCCCCCCATTGTTAGAGAGTTCCTTCTTGTTATTAGTGACCCATTTAGCAGATGTCACTTGTCTTCTTTTCTAGGATATCAAAATCCTTTGGCCTGCCTATTTTTTTTGAGAATTTAGCTCAGAAAACATATATCAACTTAGGATGTCAGAGATGGCAAAATACCAGTAGTCATTTCCTGCAGTAAGTTTATGAATGAAAACATTAGGACTGTCCAAAAATAATATTGGTATGTTGTACACACTACATTTTTTTTATTTGCACATTTTGTTATTTATATGTAACGACAGATCTTCTAAAATTTACGGTAACCGTGGTTCTCCAGGTGAAATGAGTATTGTTTTGGGTTTTTTTAAACTGAGACAAATGCATGATTAAGCTGCAGCAAGTTACAGAGAAAATATTTTCAATTGTCAAAATGTGCCAGAAATGTATTCAGAATTTTGAAAGGACAGAACATGCTATATAAAATAGAAGGCCCATAAGGCAAACCAAGATATATTTTGCTGATTTTTCTATATGTATGTAATATTTCGGTGGCAAGAGGTAATAAAAGTAACGGGGGTGCCTGGGTGGCTCAGTCGGTTAAGTGTCCAACTCTTGATTTTGGCTCAGGTTAGGTCTCGGGGTGGTGAGTTGGGCTCTGTGCTCTCCGGGAGAGTCTGCTTGAGATTCTTTCCCTCTCCTTTTGTCCCTCCCCCCACCCCCCACGCACATGCACATGTTCCCTCTCTCAAATAAATAAATCTTTTTAAAAAAGTAACAGTTAAGTTATTTTAAATGAATATTTGTTTAATATGACCTTATAAATCTAACTTTTACAGATTTTTCCTACATAGATCCTCTAGCTTCTCAGAAGAATATTTTTTATCAGATAGGTATAACGTGGATTCTAATTTAGATATGCAGAAGGGTGCCTGGTGGCTTAGTTAGTAGAGCATGTGACTCTTGATCTAGGGGTTGTTGAATTCGAGCCCCACATTGGATATAGAGCTTACTTTAAAAAAAAATTTTTTTAATTCAAAAAAATTAATTTAGATCTGCAGAGAATCACTGTCAGTTATATCGTCTTTGTGAATAGCGGTGTTTAATGCCTGTGTATTAAACTAGAGAATTTTAATCATTTTATTGCTTTGTCAGTTGAACCAGCAGGGTGAAAGCTAGGATATAAAATGTCATGTTTTATTATAGAACATTGGCTAGTAAACCAGACAATATTAAAATAAAATTTGAGGAGCGAAAGTAGCACTTTTAAACTGTCAAATTAGTTTTTGATAGACTTTATATTTTAATGTACTAAAAGAGCATTTCTAGGTTTACAGAAAAATTGAGCAGAAAGTTCCCACATACCTCCTTATCCTTTCCCACAGTTTCTCCTCTTATAAACATCTTGCATTACAATTGATGAGCCAATATTAATCCATAATTATTAATTAAAGTCCACTGTGTTGTACATTCTATAGGTTCTGACAAATGTATAAAACATGCATCCATCATTACTGTATCATACAGGATAGTTTTGTGTCCTGACATTCCCTGGGCTCCACTATTCTTTATCCCTGTACCCCCCCCCCCCCCCCGCAAACTCTTGGCAGCAACTGCTCTTTTTACTGTTCTGTAGTTTTGCCTTTTCCTGAATGTCATATGGTTGGAATGACACAGATAATAGCCTTTTCTGATTGGCTTCTTTCACATGGTAATACGTATTTAAGGTTCTTCCATGTCTTTTTGTGGCTTGAAAGCTCATTTCTTTTTATCTATGAATAATGTTCTGTTGTCTAGATATACCATAGGTTGTTTATCCATTCACCTATTGAAGGACATCTCAGTTGCTTCCAAGTATTGGCAATTCTGAATTAACCTGCTGTAAACACTCATGTACAAATTTTTGTGTAGACATAAGTTTTCAACTCATTTGGGTAAATACCAGGAGTGCAATTGCTGGATCATATGGTAAGAGTATGTTTAGTTTTGTAAGAAACCTCCAAACTCCCTTCCAGAGTGGCTGTACCGTTTTGCATTCTCACCAGCAATGAATGTGGATTCCTATTGCTCCACATCCTTGCCAGCATTTGGGGTTTTCAGTGTTTTGGATTTTAGCCATTCTAGTAGCTGCATAGAAGTTTGTCACTGTTGTTTTAATTTGCATTTCCCTGATAACATACAATCCGGAGCATCATTTCATATGCTTATTTGCCATCTGTATATCTTGTTTGGTGAGGTGTCTCTGTTCAGGTCTTTTGCCAAATTTTTAATTGGGTTGTTATTGTCGAGTTTTAAGAGTTCTTTGTATATTTTGGATACCAGTCTTTTCTCAGATATGTGTTTTGCAAAGATATTTCCCAGTCTGTGGCTGGTCTTTTCATTCTCTTAAGTAAATTAGATTCTGTTTGTAAATGCAATTTCTATCAGCCACGGAAATTGTAAGAACTAGCAACATAAAAAGAAGGGGGAAAACCCTAAGACTCCTGAAGTTCCCTGAATATTCACCAGGCCAGTCACATTTATTTGGATAGCCTGTTAGTAAAACTAAATATAAATGCTTTAATCTGAATCCTTTTTTATTTAGTCAGTGTAAAACATAATAATCAAGTTTGGTGGTTGGTGGCCAAAGATAATTGATAATTCTGCATTTGATCCCTTTCTTTGCTCTGTTATATACAATTAAGTGTTTAAATGGCACTTTTAATCTTTGGTTTTTTATTTTTTCATTTTTTATTTTTCAGTAGGCTCTACGTCCAACATGGGGCTTAAACTCACATCCCCGAGATCAAGAGTCGCATGGTCTACCGACTGAGCTAGCCAGCCACCCCACTTTTAATATGTTTAAATGATTCTATACAAAATACACCCAAAACTCTAAAGTTTGAATCTTGTACCAAATTGATATTAAGAACACAAAACTAAAATAATAAATGCACCCTGGCCCAACAGTATGCCTCTACAGTGTAACCTAAATTAATAACTCAAAAACAAATCGCTCTTGGAAACCAGGACTAAATGAAGAGAGTCTGTACAACTCACATAGTTTGGCTTCTTTAACCAAGAGGCTATTACTTTCTGACCTTTAGAAGCATGTTTGACCATGCTTGCTATATGGTAAAAATCATTAATAAATTTGTAATGAAAAAATCTGATGATATCAGGAAACAGTATCATTACAGCTAAAATTGTTAGAGATGTGGTTTGACACTCTGAACAGGAGTATTGAACTATTAAAGGATTGTTCTCCCTATAGATCTGCTTTTAAAAAATGAGGTTTCAGGCTGGCTTGCGACTCTTGATCTAGGGGTTGTGAGTTCAGGCCCCACGTCAGGTGTAGAGCCTACTAAAATAAGAGGTCTTAGGGAAGTGGTTAATATAGCAAAAAAGCTAATTTACAGGTGTGCTGTTTGTACTGCAAATTTGGGTTCCCAAATGCCTGGGTGTTGGCTTCCTTTTGTAAGGTGATATGCTTGGCCTACATAGTCTATTCTCTTACTCAGCCATTTTCATAGCAGAGTACATTGTTTTGGTCTTTTACTACTGTCAGCATGACAGAATTAAGTTCCATGAAAGGCATTTGAGAGACAAACAACCTTATTTATAAAGGAAGTGAAGGTGGCAAAAACCAAGTATATTGTTCCTTTTTTTTTCTTATTGGAACTCCATTTATAAATCATAGGGTGCAAAATATTTATGCCTAAAGCCTGTCACCAATTTCTAAAATGCTGTGAAGTACCATACGATGCAGTATTAATTTCAAAGCCACCCTTTAATGTTGCATAACTGCCTTTGTTCTTGGAACGTTAGCTTAAAATGATTACACAGTTCTATAGAAAAGCTTTTGGAAGTTTAAGAGAGAGTGGTTACTTTGTCAGTTGAGGGCTTTTCTACTTCAACATGGATTAAGGGGAAGTCTTAACATAAGAATCCTCACCCAGGTATTCTCCATGGCAGGAGGGATCTTAGTGATGACTTCTTGAGCCACTTTGCTTAAATAAGGCTGGTTGCTTGGATGGATAGCACAGTTATCATCCTAGGATCTCCCTCCACCGCCACCACCCGCCCTAGGGATTTCTTTGATGTCTCTCCAGTGTTGGCAGCTCCCATTTTCTGCATTCCGTGCTTACCTTTATATATGGGGTTACTCTTATTTTGATGTGAAGCACTTTCTTTCCATAGGAGCACGGGTGATAGATTGTTGTGGCTCTACAGGCTAGAAATAGCTTTGTTCTACCCTCACACTTGATTACTTGTTTGTATGGGGTAGGTATAATATTCTATGTTGTCATTTCCCTTCAGAATCTTGCAGATATTGTTCTGTTGGTTTGTTTCCAGTGTTGCTTTTGTGATGTCCAGAGCCATCTGATTCCTGATCATTTGTATGTGACCTCGCTTGGGTTTTGTTTTTATTTTTTGACCCCACCTCCCATCCTCCCACCCTCTGGGCAGATTGTAAAATCTTTTGGTCCTCAGGTCTCAGAAGTTTTACTTCAATGTTCCTTGGCTTGATTTTCACCTATGATGCTGGGCATTCAGTAGACCGTTTCCTTCCTTTATTTTTTTTTTTTTTTTAATTTTATTTATTTATTTGTCAGAGAGAGAGCACATAAGCATAAGCAGGGGGAGCAGCAGGTAGAGGGAGAAGCAGGGTCGCCACTGAGCAGGGAGCCCGATGCGGGACTCGATCCCAGGACCCCAGGATCATGACCTGAGCCGAAGGCAGATGCTTAACCTACTGAGCCACCCAGGCACCCCCCCTCTTTCCTTCTGGTAGCTAATGTTCTTCAGTTCTAGGAAGTTAACTTGAATTATTTTGTTGATAATTTCCTCTCCTTTACTCTTCTCTGTTTTCTCTTTCTGGAACTCCTGTTACTTGGATATTGGACCTCCAGAACCTGGTCTCTGATTTTATCTGTGCTCTCTCATTTTCCATCTCTGTCCTTTTACTCTGCTTTCTGAGAGACTTTAATTTTCCAACCTTCTGATAAAACATTTTATCTCTGCTATCATATTTTTAATTTCTAAGTCTCTTTTTATGTTCTTTGAATGTCTTTTCTTAGAGCATCCTGTTCTTATTCCACAGTTGCAGTATATTTTCCTATCTCTTTGGTGAGCTTAATATTTTTTTCTCCGCCCCCCCACCTTTATCCCTTTTTTTCTTTTTCTTCATGTTTCCTTCTCCCTGCACAACTTCCATTTGTTCCAGGTTGCTTTTTGTGTGCTTATTTAGATTGCAATTGCTAAAAGATAAACTGAGGTATATTAAAAGTTGAGAGAGTTTATTTGGGCAAAAATTAGCAAGCAGCATCCAATCTAGCAGACAGAAAGGAGCTCAAGTTGCTGCACAAAATGAAACACTTATAAGCAAGAAGGAAGTGGAAACAAGGAAGTCCTACTAGGCAAAAAAAAAAAAAAAAAAAAAGGGATTGGTTATTGCAAAGTTACTTTCCTTTAGGGGATGGCAGGGGTCTGTCAGGCAGATTACCTAACTGGTGCTGATCAGGTGACTCCTGATTCAAATGGTTTAAGATTCCATTCCTGGGAGAGCCAAACCTGTAATTCTCAGTTTGGTGACATGGGGATTAGCATAAACAACTCCATTTTGGGCCTGTTGTCTTGTTTTAAACACTGTCTTCCGGGCGCCTGGGTGGCTCAGTTGGTTAAGCGACTGCCTTCGGCTCAGGTCATGATCCTGGAGTCCCAGGATCGAGTCCCGCATCGGGCTCCCTGCTCGGCAGGGAGTCTGCTTCTCCCTCTGACCCTCCTCCCTCTCATGCTCTCTGTCTCTCATTCTCTCTCTCTCAAATAAATAAATAAAATCTTTAAAATAAATAAATAAATAAATAAATAAATAAATAAACAAACACTGTCTTCCATGTTAAAGGCCTTCTTTAGATTTCTAGTAATCCTTGATTATTTGCTCATAATCAAGATTAAGAGACTACAAAGCTGACTGGAAAACTGAGTGTGCGGGTACGGCTCCTTTGCTTGAAGCATCGCAGTAGGATAATCTGACTGTGCCATTTGTTGGGTAAGCCCTGCATCAGTCATCTTTGAAGTATTGCCTTTCTCAGGGGAGTATCTTCCACATTCCTGCCTAGAGAGTCCTGTCTGGACGCTGGCATTTCTGGGTAGAAGGAATCAAGTAGGGGAAGACTGCATACCATTCAATGTCCTTGTAATTGACCTGTTAGCTTTGTGGTGCCCCTGTCCTCAGATGTGCTTTTGAGTGGTTTGGTGTCTTCCATTCCAGAAAAAGAGGGGCATGCAGTGAGGGAAAGTATCTGGAATCAACTTCTCAAAAATATTTTCATCCTGTTCTTCCTTGCTTTCGCCACCCTACTTCACCTTAACATCTGAGCAGGGAGTACCGATCATGTTGGTTTTCAGATCTCAGTGACAAGGGATGTGGCTTTCTTGAGTCAGGTAAGTCAGTTACCACTGATTTTTCTGGATTCCAAAATTTTGTTGCTATTTGTCTCCTCTCCTATCTTCCCCATCCATGTAGGATTATGACTTTTAAAAATCCCAGTAGTGTTCTTTTAGTTGAGCTTTGGGAAGGAACAAAATTAGATGTGTGGTCAATCTGCCATTTTAATCCAGAGTCCCTTTAGAAGCTTTTTTTTTTTTTTTTTTTTTTTTTTTTTTTTAAAGATTTTATTTATTTTTTTGACAGAGAGAGACATAGCGAGAGCAGGAACACAAGCAGGGGGAGTGGGAGAGGGAGAAGCAGGCTTCCGCAGAGCAGGGAGCCCGATGCGGGACTCGATCCCAGGACTCTGGGATCATGACCTGAGCCGAAGGCAGACGCTTAACGACTGAGCCACCCAGGCACCCCCTTTAGAAGCTTTTAATAGTTAGACTTACCCATTTATATAAGACATTTTTATGAAGCTCCTATTATGTGCCAGACACTTAAACACACTTTTGTCTTTTCCATCTAGTGTGTTCATTACTGCTTATTAGCTAAAATCACAGTACATAAATAATAGAAATGCAGTTTCAGCAAACATTTGGGTCAGTTGTGCAAGAATTCTAGTAGGAAGTTATAAAAGTTAATAAATACCTCTATTTTGAGATAAATGCCCTTAAGAGTGGCAACATAGTCCACTTTCTGTGAGGAAACGTGTACTGAATACCACTTAATGATGCCAGAAATACGGTCAGACCTCATTATTCATGGTGGTTCTGTTGTATGAGTCACCAAGAACACAGAATTAGGAAATACTAGAACATCGCTCCTATAGGATGTACAGGGTTAGGTTCCTGCAGACCTCTGGTCACAGTATTTTCATCAGCCATTCAACCTGTAACCTTGGTCTTTTTCTGCTTCTGTTTAAAGACACCATATTTAACATGTCTGAGTGAAGCTTTACACATGTATTTTCAGACAGCCTTCTTGGCTTTGGAACACTGGACAGTACTTCAGCACTGTGCTTGAACCATTGTAAACAATAAACTCAAATATGTCGGCTATACTTACTTAAAAATTTTAAAATAATAAAATACTTCTCTCAAAAGAAAAATAAACAGCAGAAAGCACAAAACTGTGAAAAGCATGGCACTAAATAAACCACAAAAAGGATGCTTACACTTGTTCACTGTATGAGAGCTGAATGTTGCACCTCAGCTGAAATATGTGTCGAGTGACTTAAATTTTTCACCATTCTGAGTATGTCTGTGAATGACCACCAGATTGCTGCAAGTATTGATTTTGGGGTTACAAATTAATTTTAGCAAGTAGATAAATTCACAAGTATGGAATCCACAGATCATGAAGATCACTTGTATATCTTAGCCCCAATCCGCCTAGCTACCCACCCTTATAGGGAAGGTCATTTATAACCCCTCTAGAAGAAACAGTGCAGTTTTGGTTGTTTTTTGTTTTTTTTTTTTTAAGATTTTATTTATTTATTAGAGAGAGAGAGCACAAGCAGGGGGAGCACAGAGGGAGAAAGAGAAGTAGGCGCTCCACTGAGCAGGGAGACTGACGCAGGACTCTATCCCAGTCAGAACCCTAGGACCATGACCTGAGCCGAAGGCAGATGCTTAACCGACTGAGCCACCCAGGCGCCCCAACAGTGCAGTTTTTATATGCATTTATCCATGTGCTTCTAAAATGTTTTATTTTTTAAAGATTTTATTTTTCAGTAATCTCTACGTCCAACATGGGTCTCGAACTTACAACCCGGAAATCAAGAGCCGCATGCTCTCTACCAACTGAGCCAGCCAAGCGCCCCCAGAGTTTTCAATAGCCAGTGTAATTGATAATAGCCAGTAATGAAGTCAGTCATTAACAATCTACATAACAATACCTTACTGACTTTTACAGCCTCGTGAAGTATTTCTATTTAAAAGAAATAAAAACTAGTTTGAAAGATTTGAGTAACTTATTCATACTCCCACCGCTAGTAAATAGAGGAGTGGGGATTTGTCTGACAGCTAAGGTCTTAGTCATTACATTACTCAACCTCACCTCCAAAAGAATCCTTATTCTGCTAGGTCACTGAAGTTGTTTGTGAGTAAAGCTCCCATGCTATTGTGAGAGGGATGTGTGGGAGTGTTACCAAATTTATTTTTTAAGTGTAATTCTCTCTTTAAGAAAATTTGTCCTGACTGTGGCTTTCGTGATTATCTTAATATTTGCTTACTTTTAAATCTGATTTCCTTATTTAACTGAAAGAGAAAGAATAGTATATTACAATCACAGAATTTTAGAGCTGGGAGTGTCTTTTGAAAATAATATAATAAAATCCATTTATTTTACACACGAGCAGACAGAAACTTCAGGAAATTAACTTGCCCCAAGTCACAACAGTTAATTACTAAGACCAGTGTCCAAATTGCTTTAACTCTCCGTCTGTCTCCTCTCTGCCTAAGTTTTAAACAGATCCAGCAAAGAGTTAGTACCCAAAGTTATTAGCCAAAATCTATGGTATGCTCACTAGTTTTTACCCTTGAGATCTTGGAGGGAGCCACTGATAGTAGACAAAACTACATTAGAGCCCAGGGAGAAGGCACTCAGAGGCATGCAGGAGCTGTGGTGAACTACGAGAACCTGCCCGAGGCAAGTGTCATCTGATTAGCAACACTTGAAAATGCAGGTCCAGTATTATCAGATCCTTGAATTTTTCTTGGGAAGCTCGAAAACCAGATATTATTATGAAATACTGGCAACTATGTCTAACTTTAAAACCACGCTGTAAGACAAAAAACAGCAATGTGTGTGGGCCAGTTTGAGGCTACCAGTAGTTTGAAACCCGTGCTTTAGAGGATTCAGCTGACGCTGCAACTTTCATTCCTTGCTCCTGAGTGACAGCAAGAAGGAACCAAAACCAGGGCTTAGTGACATGCTAAATGAAAACACTTGAGTGAAGTTTATAAGTCAATAAGCCATTAAGTGACCAGGCACAGTTAATCTGTCTACTTCTTGAAATAGGTTGTTTACATGTATTTTGGCTGCCAATTACCCACAATGCAAAGATCTTACGTGTTTATTACAAGTTCGAATTGATTAGTATTTTGAGGCTAAATGTAGAATTCTGCAGTCTCATATGTTAGCAGACTTGCTGTCCTTATCTAATGCATGCAAAGCTCTGGCATAGTATTATCACTTGCTGGAAATACATATTTTATCTTGTTTTACGGCAGTAGACATTACACAGCATCTGCAACCAAAAAGTTTTACTCAGCCTCATAGTACTCTCAGACATAGAATGTCCCCCAGAAGCATCCAGAAGCCTTACCTTATTCATTTATTAAGAAAATAATGGAAGTTATGGTTCTGAAAGCATGAATTGATATAAAAGTACAGCATTCTAAATCTAGAGTGTACCTGTTGGTTATGATGAACTTCTTTTCCATGAATATCAAAAAGAAATATATGAGAGTGACTACCTGGAGAACTGTGGGAAAACTGTGGCATTCAACCATCTTTTTTTAAAGCTTCTCATTGAAGTATAACATACAGAAACATACAAATTAACCAGTTCAGTGGATTTTCTCAAAATGAACGTACCTGTGTAACCAGCACCCAGATCAAGAAATGAGCTATTTATCCATACTACTGTTGATGGACATTTGGCTTTCCATTTGGGAACAATTACATTTGGTGCTGCCTTGAACATTCTTGTACGTTTTTTGGGGGGGGGGGGGTTTGGTGGATTTAGCACAAATCTCTGTTGGTTATTTACACAGGAGGGGAATAGCTAGGTCATAGGGTATCCATATTTTGAGCTTTAATAGATGGGGGTCAATTTTCCAGTGTGTTTGCACCAATTCAGACTCCACTAGCAGCGTAGGAGTTCTTGTTTTCACATCCAAAGCAACACTAGATCTTGGCTTTTTTATTATAATCGTTCTAATAGATGTCTCATGTGGTTTGAATTTACATTTCCTGACAATTATTGTGATTGAGCACCTTGTCATTTGCTTATTGGCCATTTGTATATCTTGTAAAGTGCGCTGGCTTTGTAAATTTTTTTCTTTAACTTTTAAAAATAAGTAGTTTGCATTTATAAACATTCTCATGGGAGAGCTGGCTACTTTCCCCCCCTTGACTCCACTGCAACAAATAACATCTTAGAGATCTGCTGATATATGTATAAAACCATAATGGCTTTGGCCCATAGGATTGCCTTCTAGACAACATAAACAAGAGGAATCTTTTGTGGAATGTTCTTTTTAGGCCATTTAAATTATCAGCATTTACAATTGTTAAGAACAAAATAAAAGTAATAAATAGAGACATAGTTGTTTAAAATTTCATTTTTAGAATAGCCTTTTGCCTTTTTTGGTTTTTTGAATTGGTTTTATGAATTCTGATTGCAAACAGAATCAGCTGTAATATGTTACTAATTAGAAAAGTTTATTTAGAAGGAGAATGTAGCTCAAATCTGTCCTTTAAAGAGATACTTATCTGTATAGTTGTTGGGGGGTTTTCCTACTTACAAGTAATATATGGTCGTCAAAAATTCAGAAGTTACAGAAATACATAACATAGAAGTTGACAGTTTCCCATAATCTTACCTCCCAGAGATGATTGGTTTGTATTCTTCCAGATTTTCTTCTGTGAATTTGCTAACATATATCACAAATGATACACACCACATACAGCTTTGCCACTTGCTTTTTTAACCTAACAATTAACTGTTGTTACTGGATCTTTAGGAGTTTTAAAAGATATTATCTATGATAATTAGGTACTCATTATTGACAGAATGCCTTATTGAATAGATAAATAATAAAATGTAATTAGTAATTAATTTTATTAACCTTACTGATAGAGCTTCAAAATGGTTCACCTGTTCAGTACGCATCTTTAATTAACACAATGTTTTCCTAGTATACCAAAAAGTTCCAACTAAATGTAAATTAATGTAGTTTATGAGCAAGTTGAAACTGGTTTATTTTTTTCAGCAATTTTTTTTTTTTGTATACTTAAGGCATCCGAATCATGAAAATTCAGATCCAGAATTGGTAAATCTACTCTACATTTTTCATGAGAAATTCTCCGAATGGAGCCTGCACTTCACACTTTGTAATAGGATGGTGGTTTCTGATCATTTCAGGGGGTGCTGGAGGCTGTCAGATTAAAGATGTGCTCTACAGAGGACCTGCAGATCTGACTAGTCATCCAAGGGTTATGTTTGTTTTCTGTTCAGTACTGAGCATTATGGGACTGTTATCAAATCCTTCCTAAAATTGTGTATCCTAGTCTCTGATTGGAAATCTCCAAGTGAATTTTTTTTTTTTAAACAGTGAGGCTAATTTAAAAATATATACTGGTAGGCTTTTTAAAAAGCAGTATTTTACAAATTAAGATAAGTTCCCAAAGTACTCTGCTTTGTGGAGTAGTATAGCATCTAACCCAGGAACAATCTTTATTTTCTTCGAAACTCTTCAGGTTATTCTTCCTTATATTCTAAGGTCTATAGTCTCAATTGGTTGCACCTTATATTGAAATGAGAGTAAACGAGTTGCATTTTCTCTATTCAAGTTTAAAAGACTGTATAAAATAATATTGTTGCTAAATATTAGTGAAGCAACTTTTCTTTCAGTACCTTCATCTTAACTATCACTGCTGAAATCAGCGTGGTCAAGGTTTGGGGGTTTGTCTTACATTTCTTGTACTAAAGCCACACTTTGCTAGTGAAAGATCGCCTTCCAGCTTTGTGAAGTATTTCACCCAAATGTGCTTTTCTGTTCAATGAGACCAGATGGATGTTTCTTTGTGGACTATACATTTGGCAGTCTCAGGAATAGAAAATAGACGTTCTTCTCTAGAGGCTTTTCTGTGACGGAACTGGCATCACGTAATAGTTGTCCTCAATAAGATAGGTGGATGGGAGAAGGTTTAATACAGGTGTTACTGTGCAAAGGGGGGGAAATGCTGTGATGTGTTGTTGCTATCCTAAATGTGAAGTACCACTTTTAATAGCTAATCAAATAATTGTAGGATAAATTGTTTTATCAGGGTCCCAAAAAAGGTGATTCAGAATAATCTGTTAGATTTGCTTTAGAAACATTAGGATCCAGAAGGCATAAAGATAAATGTGTCAGTCTCCTCTCCTTCCTTGGGTAATATGCGTAATATTCCCAAATAAAATGACTGTTAACCCTGTGGTTTTTAGATGTTTTCACTAATTGTTTGGGAAAACAAAATTGTTTCCCATTCGTTCTGGAAACACAGAAACAGGGCTATAGTTCTTCAAACTGTTTGTGTAAATGGTCAAATTGCTTTTTTGTTTTTTAAACAGATTTGTTTCCTGAGCTGAGAACTCATTAACAGACTTACCCTGCAGTATGTTTTTGTCTGCTGAATTAAAGCAGATCAAAACAAAACAACCACCGAGAAAGCCCACCATAACCTGCATGTAGGGTTTTAGCAGTAAGGAATTACTGGTGACAGATGCCTAGCCATTGTCATGTGAACAATTTTGTTGTAATAAACATAAACAAGAGATGCACTGGGGGTGCTACCAGAACTGATTGATCAGACTTTAAGGAGAGTCATTATACCTTAAGCAACATGACTATGTAGGGAGTATCTGTTCAGGATATTGGAAAGCTCCAAGTGTGTGGTGGCTGTGGGGTTATGAGGCAGCTGCTGCTCCCTAATACCTAATACCAGATTTTATAGCTATTTTCAGTTTTAGAAGTCATGTTCTGCTCATGACTTCTGTGTTACCTTTTCTTTTTTTTTTTTTTTTTTTTAAGTAATCTCTACACCCAACATGGAGCTCAAACTCACAACCCCTGGGATCAAGAGTCGCATGCCCTACCAACTGTGCCAGCAAGGCACCCCTGTTAACCTATTTTTAAAATAATTCTTTTCCTTTTTTTTTTTAATCATTTTATGGGGTGTGGGGAGACCCAGCCTGCTAGGTTGAAACAAAACCTTGTGAAGGAGATTTAATCCCTTGCTTAGGAACGTGGGGATTTAAAATTAAACTGATTTCATTTGTCAGTAAGATCTTGGGCCAATATTGTAAGCGTATCACTTTCACTTGTGTTTATGGAATATATGTAATTAATTTGCCTTATCCTCTATTCCTTGTGTTCATAAGCTTTTGAAAAAATCAGGTACTACTTATGGGACTTCACTGAGATCTAACTTTTTTGTAAGTGCAATTTCCTCTGTGCTTTATTTATTTTTTTAAAGATTTTATTTTTTATTTGACAGAGAGACACAGCAAGAGAAGGAACACAAGCAAGGGGAGTGGGAGCGGGGAAGCAGACCTCCCGCTGATCAGGGAGCCCTGTGTGGGCTCGATCCCAGGACCCTGGGATCGTGACCTGAGCCGAAGGCAGACACTTAAAGACTGAGCCACCCAGGGGCCCCTCCTCTGTGCTTTTAAATTCAAGAAGGTATTAAGTGAGACTCCTGGAAGTCAGAGAGGAACAAGTTAAACATAAGGCTAATCAGAGTCCCAAGATGTTTTAAAGGGTGGGTGGGTGGTTTTGTTTTGGAAGTAGGGGTTGTCGTGTCTGTTATTGGGGAGCTCTCTGAAGTGAGAACTGCTGATCTTAGAGTGTCAGTATTTGTCTTTCTTGTTTCCTTTGGGTTAATGTTTGAAATTTATTAATCAGGTTGAGTAAAATAGGTATCCTGTCCTAAGGGCGTTCCTACTTCGTGGAAAAGCTGTGATTTATAAAGTAACACCATAATGAAATAAAGCGATCCTGAAAAGCCTTGGGCAGACAGGTAGTGTAAGAAATTTTAGGCTATTTACCCGGGTCAGTTTGTTTAATTATTACTGTTATTATTATTTCTGTTCCTGTTGCAGTTGTCATGTCTAATAGTAGGATCCATCATCCCACATACTGTTTAAACCAAATCTTGCTTGCTACTCTAGAAAATAGGCTCAGATTTCTTCTTAAAGTCCAAACCATTCCTTTGAAGACTAACAGATGTTTGCCCTCCTCTTCAGTCCGTGAAAGGTGACAGTTAAATGAACTCTTACTGGTTTCTTTCCTCTTTGCTTTTCAACACCACGGTCAGTGGAAGTAGATTTGCATCCCTTTCTGCCATCCCTTTGGGTTTTTGACTGAAGCACACACCCATCCCCTTCCTGCCTCCCTGGAACTGGTTCAAGATTTGGAGAGAAGGGTTTGTTTGGGGGCGTTTCCCTGGTCTTATCTCCGTCTGAGCATATGTGAGGGTTGCATTTATTTTGACCCTTGCACTTTAAATTTGGAACTGAAGCAAGAGTTTAAAGTACGACAGGAGAAGAGAGTCTGCTGAACTTTAAACATGAGGGACCCAGGGAGGAAGGTGCGTACATGCATTCTGAAGCTTTCTCATAGAGGTCGGCCATCTTTATTCGTACGCATAGTTGTGAGCCAGTAACTACTAGGAAAAGGGAAAAATTTTAAATTACAAAAAGATCTATGTGACACTTATATTGTGTATTTATGTGCTTAATTTTCCAGCAGTGCCTCCAGTATTGTTTTGAAATTGATGGCAGAACAAGTAAATTCTGAATTTTTATTTGAAAGCCTTTTGGAAAAGCTTGGGAGGTTGGGTATTTGCAAGGGAAAATGAATGTATCATTTGTGATTGACCTCCAACAGAATGACTAAAAATGTATGGGTATTTTAGGTGTTTTATCATTTTGTCTTCTAAAACATAAAATTTGAAAAGCTGTAAGTGGTTATTATTAGATAAAGGTCACCCAGATTCTCCTCAGAGTTGAGAAACAAGTCTCTCTCCATTGATTAGTACTTACCTTCATCTGGTGGTTTTGTGCACAGTACGTTGTATATATAGTAGGCCGGACTGATTTCTTTCCTGACTGATCTTTTCCAGAGCCTGGCCCAACTAGAGAATCTGTGCAAACAGCTTTATGAGACAACAGACACAACCACTCGACTCCAGGCAGAGAAAGCCTTGGTCGAATTCACCAACAGCCCTGATTGCCTGAGCAAGTGCCAGCTGCTCCTCGAGAGAGGAAGTGTGCGTAAGATTTGAAAACTCCTGAAGGAGGAGAGAGGTTCAGGAAAATATATTCCAAGTTTAAGGGCGGATTGGGATAGCTTGTGTTCCTTAATCCTTCTAGGTGCCTCTCTGCCTTCTTAATTTCACCTTTAAAAAGCACCATCGCTAGCTGCCAGGTTGACAGTGAAAGGACACACAGCCTCCTCCTCAGGAAAATCTCATTGAACATATACTTTGTTCTGTCATTTTTCATCTTGAATCACATTTCTGGGACTTTCTGTTTTTCACACTTAAGTACCACCTCGGATCCTTTACAAAGGAGCCAGAGCTGTATACGAATGAGCCTTCTTACCCACAGAGCCCATGTCACCGTGCAAGCTCCCCAGTGGTCACTGTGCTGTCGCCTCTGTACCACAGCTGCTGTTTACTGCCTCGGAGGCATGGGGGGAACGTTCCACAACGAGAACCACCAGAGGTTCGAGCTTTTAAAATGCAATCAGAGCCTCTTGGAGCTTAAAAATGGCAGTGCAGTGGTCAGTATAATGCTGTCAGTGAGACCTCGTTTGGTTAAATTAGTATTTGGGGCAAGATGGCGGTCTTAGGAAGGCTAAGAATCCAGCCAGGGTATCCTGCAAGGGCCCGAGAGTCAGAATCCCAACTAGACCAGCAGCTAGCACTCTTACTTCAGACTGGAAGGACATGTGGAAAGAACAAAAGCAGTTAATTTGTTTTGAAGGTAAAATTCTGGATGACTTCATGTTTGAATTTTCATTGACAGTGTAACAGTATTTGTTCGGTTGGCTAAAAATTATCCTTTAGTAGCTAAGAGAGCTAACTGTTTTTCCAAGCATCAGAAGGTTACAGAGCCCTGGTCAGAGACTATATAGTGCTCTGTTCTGTTTTCGCATGTAGTATGTTGTAAATTTCTTTCCAGTCCCTTAGTTTTAGGGTTTGACCCACTTATATTCGTATATTTCGTGCTCCGGGAGGTGCACAACCAGCTCTTCCAGGTGACTCCCACTGGAGCCCCACAGTATCATCGTATCATCTTTGACCCTGTTAACTCCGGATCCTCATGTTGACAGTCAATAAATAAAACAAGCTGCAGTAAAACAGGATTGGTGCAGTACTAAAAACAATCATAGTGGAATCTTCCTTTTAATCTCTATTGACTTCTTAGTGACGTAGCAGGTTTATTGGAATTGTATATAAGAACCATTTAGATGTTGCATAATGTCTAGTTACAGTTGTATGCTGTATTCTACAGTTAGAGTAGCCTCTCATGCATTATTAGTGATTTGACACACCTGCTCTAATCAGTTTAAACCATGTTCAGGGGTGTTGAATAAAAATCACATGTCAAAGTCACTTTATAGATTTTTTTTCTTAAGCATAAATTTTTTTATAACTGGTGGCATTATGCAGTGCCTGTGGATAGCCTACTGTCTTAAGGATTCTTAGTGTTATAGGAAATTATCCTTGACCCTTAATTAAATTATTTTAATAGTCCTGAGTCTGTCCCTGTTATATAGGACATTATCGTAATAGAGCCACCTAGAAGAATTTGCACATGGCACTTTTTTATACATTATGATCAGTTAGAATACCGGAATATTTTATTCTCCATAAGGTTAAAATTCATAAAATCCACATGTGAGAATATGATAATGCTGTTCCCTTGCATAGGGCATAATTTTTCTTTCTCATAAATAATTGGTATAAATTTACTTTAAAACTAGCATATACATCCCCCAAAGCTGTACCTGATTGATAGCCGTGCTGATGTAAAGATATAGGTTAGGAATTAACTATATAGCATAATGTAATGGCTCCCTCTAATGCTGCTTTAAAAAAAAAAACAACTTTCTAATGGTATACTATAGCAATATTTTGAGTTGAAACTTTTTGAAGCATCACTATAACAAGGCTTTTGACAGAAGATTTCTTGGTTTAAATGAAAGAAAAGATCCATCTGCTAAAGATTTGTCTTCTTAGTATATTTCTGAAATGATCCTCTCTAGCATGGGCCCCCTCTAAGTGATGCAGAATCTGCCCTGGATTCAGTTCAGTCAGGCCATTCACTTCATACTGCACCTTGTTCATAACTGAAATCAGCTCAGTGAACATAGACTCTATGTGGGACTCATTTTTCCTTAGACCCTCTAAAATGCGGAGGATCGACTATTGCAAAACTGATTAATATTTCTTGAATCTCAGCATAGATCTCCAAATAAAAAAACCTCATGACTGACTAACTTAATAAAATTGAATTCTAAGTCCTTTTCCCCGTCTTTCCACAGTCCTCTTACTCCCAGTTACTGGCAGCTACATGCCTTACAAAGCTTGTATCACGCACAAACAACCCTCTACCATTGGAGCAACGCATAGATATTCGTAAGTAGAGAATTGATCTGTTTTCAAGAAATTAGTTTGTTTAGTGATGTGCTTAGTAATAGTTAAATTTATGTTGCTTGTTTGATAATGTTCTGGAATTGGTAAGCATACAAAATATGTAGAATCCAGGTTCCCCCCTTGCCCCCCAGAATTTGGGGCTTTTGAAAGTAAAGAGGATCTTATATAATTATTTCTAGATAAAGTCTTAAGTCATCCCTTTTGTCGTCAAGAGGTTTCTTTCGTTCAGTCCTTACTGCCACTAATAACTAAGAAAAATGTTGTTAAGGATTTTGAATTCTGGGCAGGCATGTTATTTAACTATCTAGTAGTAGATTCAAGGCTGCCGTACTCCAGGGTCTTCACTGTGACAAGTATAAAATCCTGAATTGGAAAGCCTACTAATCTTAAATTCAAAGTCCCATTTCTCAGTCGCATTAAGAATTAAGGGAATACAGCAGAAACAAGAATTAAGGGAGTTTAGGGGAAATAGGCTAAATTTACCATTTCTTGGATGTTTAATATATTTAAAGATGTGTGGCCTTCCCTGGCAGAGCTTTCTGTTATGCAGAGTTTTTTGTTTTGTAGGGAACTATGTGCTCAACTACCTTGCCACTCGGCCAAAGTTGGCTACTTTTGTGACACAAGCACTTATTCAGTTATATGCCAGAATCACAAAACTGGGCTGGTTTGACTGTCAGAAGGACGACTATGTCTTCAGAAATGCAATCACAGACGTCACAAGGTTCTTACAGGTATGATGTATATATCTGATGTGATGTAGTAGGAATGTGAGAAGCAACATGTATATGCTTATATAGTGATCTACTTTTTAAAAATTACACAAAATGGAATTATTTTGTACATTCTCTTCTGTGTCTTTTTTGCCTTTAATATTCCTTGGCTTTACATGCTTACATGTCAGCACAGACAAACTCTGGTTTTTCTAATGTCTGTATACTATTCCAATCTGAAAATACCATCGCTTAATAACTAATGTCTTATAGGTGGGCATTTAGTTTAGTTCTATACTTTGACTGTTAAGTAAACACTTCAGTAAGTAAGTTAAGTAAACCTAAAATATATATACACCTGTCATACTTGGAATAAGTGTGTTTGTAGGGTGAATTCCTAGCCTTGGAATTATACGGTCAAAGGGATATGTGTATTTTGGGCTTTCAAAGATATTTCCAAATTATCCTCAAAAAAGGTTGTTTCCTACAACAATTAAAAGAGTGCCTGTCTCTATACCTCCACCCCAGGAACTCAGCTTTTTTATTTTTCAAATTTAATAGGTAAAAAGAATTAGTATCTCAGCATTTGAGTTATGAATGAGACAGAACAAATTTTCATATGTTAATTTACTACTTGTTTTTTTTTTCTCTGTAGAACTTCCGATTTATATCTTAAAAATCTGGAGTTCTTTATCTTTTTCTTATTGTTGTATGTGGTCTCTTTGTGAATTATGTTACACATCCACTTGTCACTTACCTTAAATGTATTTTGCCAGTTTCTCTTTGTATAATGGGTACGGTATAATGCTTATGACTTTTTGAAATACAAAAGGTTTCAGTCTTGATGAAGTCAGATTTAGCAGTCTTCCTCTGTGGCAGTTATATTTTATGTCCTGCAAAGCAGCAGTTTTAAACTACAATTCCTCGCTGCCTTATCTGGGCAGTTTTAATAGCTACACAGGACGCTGCCACGTCCAAAGCGCGGCTGCGCCGCCATTGCTAAAGTCTCGCTGCACACACCAACTCGTGCCTCACGTTGTTTTTACCAGGATAGTGTGGAATACTGCGTCATTGGCGTCACTATTTTATCTCAGCTAACCAATGAAATTAATCAAGTAAGTGCTACAGCCTTCCTCATTGAAGTAAGTGCCATATTTTTTCTTAGTATTGGTGTTTTCTGCTATGTGTGAGATGATCTTTTTTGGCAGTTGTGTGCTTTTGCGGTAAGTGATTAATGCCCTTTGAAACAATAGTTCCATTGGATTTTCCTCTGTACGTGCAGCCTACCTCGTTCTTAACATCCTGGTCCCCTTCTGTCTCCAGAACAGCTCTCCTTGCTGATATTAATGTTCGTTGTGCGAGATGAGAGCAACAGGCCTAAGTCAAAGCCTTAATAAATCACTGCTTTGCTAATAAAAGAGAATGTGTTCAAAAAGGGGATCACAAAAGTGGAACCAGACCGTTTGTGTGCCACTTCTGCTAAATACATTAATATGTATTTATAACCCTTTAAAACTCAATTCCCATGTGCTGCTATTAAAGACTTCTCTGGTGGTATTTTTGGAATGCATAAAACATTCTGCTAAATACCAAATAATTTTTTGAGTAGTCCTTCTTGTCACAGGTTACTACAGAGGAAAACACCAGTGGCTTTCTTTTGCTCTGGCTATTATTTTTTTTAGTCATTTACTTTTGTATCCAGCTAAAATTTTGTAATTATTGAACAGGCCAGTATTAATATTAGTTGTGACTTCTCACCCTTCGGTCACCAGCTGTAAATTACATTGGCATCACTGTTGCTATTGCGCGTATTTATGCAGACCTTTTTATTAACCCTGAGAATTTTAACTGTGAGGTAGTACTGTTTTAAATGCATCAGCTTCTAGCCATTTAAACTCTGGAGTCCATACTGTGTTCTCTGTCACATGCACTCCCCACTATGGTCAGTAATTATCAAAATAATAATAGCTTGTACTCTTGAGTGACTACTGTGCAGCAGACGCTGTTCTGAGCACTTTACTGATAGCAGCTAATTTTATTCTCACCGTAGTCCTGGGAGGTAGGTTCCATGGCTGTTCCATTTTCTAGGTGAGGAACCTGCAGCACATAAAGGTCAATAATTTGCCTAACGTATCCCAGTTAGCAAGCAACAGTATCTGAATTTGAACCTGCATAGTCTTATTCCAGAGCCTGTGCTCTTAACAAATAACTTATTACTGAACCACTATTACCTTTGTAATACAAGAACATGCATTAACGGAGAACAGAGATTGTGGGGTTAATGTTCTCCTCTTCAAAGCTTGGCCCCACGAAATACACCAATGCTGATATTTTTTAAAACTCCAAAATTTTATTTGTCTTTCTTAATGGAACAGTAGAAATGTGTGTAATGTACTTAATGTGTGCAGTTATTCTCTGTAGTATGATCAGCATAACCAATTATATATGGAATATGGTATATAATCTGGCAGTGCCATATTATCCAAGACATTTATGATAATACAGTGACACTGAAGCTAGAATTGGGGGATACTTTGAACCTCTGCAAAACTTAGTTTTCTGTTGTTTTTTTGGTTGTCAGATTTAAATCAGAAAGCATATTTCTGTTACCAACCCTGTCTGAACTTAGAAATAAAATCAAGGGGAGGGGTGCCTGGCTGGCTCAGTCAAAGGAGCATGTGACTCTTGATCTCGGGGTCGTTAGTTTGAGCCCCATGTTGGGTGTAGAGATTACTTAAATAAATAAAGCTTTAAAAAAGAAAATCAAGGGGAGTCCATAACTTGATTGTCAGAAATCTTGCTGCATTCTTTAATGTGCCAACAGCAAATGCGCCCCCTCCTGGATGAATTGATTGGTATATAGAAGAGATTTAAGCTTTCAGTAGGTGGTTGGACTAAAAATTCCCTTGGTAACCTTGAAATCCCTTTATTCCACTTACTGAAGTGTCTGTGTGTCAGGAATAGAGGGCGTACTAAAGAAGTAAAAGACAGAGTTCTTAACCATAAAAACCTTTAAAGTTTGGCTGAAAAGAGGGGCGTCTGGGTGGCTCAGTCATTGGGCGTCTGCCTTCGGCTCAGGTCGTGATCTCAGGGTCCTGGGATCGAGCCCCACGTCGGGCTCCCTGCTCAGCGGGAGGCCTGCTTCTCCCTCTCCCACTCCCCCTGCTTGTGTTCCCTCTCTCGCTGTGCCTCTCTCTGTCAAATAGATAAATAAAATCTTTAAAAAAAAAAAAAGTTCGGCTGAAAAGAGAGGAACAGAGGAAAAAGTGAGAGACTGATGCTGCCCTTCAATTAAGTGCTCACTTCTGGGATAGAGACTACGTGTTGAAATAGGTTAGAGAAGGCAGAGGGTGTTATGGGCTGTTGTCAGTTATCCTAAGTTCATGGCTGTCAGTTAATAACTGCTTTGGAAATTCTGTGGCAACTTTAGTCTTGAGTGGATTGTTTACCAAGCTTTGCCACTGTCTGTTTCTGAGACTGAGCCACAATACAACATGCTAGTAATTATTAGCAGTATCTGCCAGCAATTGGTTAAATTTTACCTCCCTAAATGCAGAGGAAATTAAAACTTTACAGTGGAGATGCTCATCCCTCTTTCTGTCTTCCGTCTGTAAGCTGTAGACCTATCCTGCTGTTAGCAGCTTATTGTCCTTTGCATCCTCTCATTATACGTGAGTTAACAGTGATTTAAACATTAAAAATGTATTTTTATGTAAGTTGGTTTTATTGGAAATCCTAGTTTATTTAAAGTCTATATGAAAATTTTTTTTTTTTTTGCAATTAATTCTAAAACTTGGATTGGTTTATCTTTTTGCACAGGCCGACACCACGCATCCTTTAACCAAGCACAGAAAAATAGCCTCTTCCTTCCGAGACTCATCATTATTTGATATCTTCACACTTTCCTGCAATTTACTAAAACAGGTGAGATTGTAGATTGGGTCCTGCTTCCCAGTCCCCTTTGAAAGGATGAGAATGAGTGGGGATCTGTTAGAGTTCAGTTCCATGCTGACCCCTTGAGAGTTGGTGCAGCCCTAACCATCACCATCTCTCACATGATGCCAGTCTCCGAGATGTGGAAGAAAGTGCCACACTGACAACTGATTTTAGAGAGGGGATTAGAATTGCCTCATTTCAGAGCCGTTCCCCTAAGCAAAGCACAGTAAGTGAACACGTATCCCAAAGAATCTAGTTTACCACGAAGTTTGGGATTTTGTTGTTTGCTTTTTTTATACCCACATAAAATCTTTCTGCATGGAATAAAGGCATGTTAGCTTTATGGTGTTTGGATTCTTAGCGCTCTAAAAGCAGGTTCCGACTGCATTGTTAGCATACTGAAACAGGCCGGCTCCCCTGCCCCCTGCTGAGTTACAGGCAGCACATAACCAAGCAACATCTGTAGGGAAAAGGAGATTTTGAATTTTTAACATCCATTTAGATTTCATAACCTGAAGGGGTAGACAGTTATCACATAAGGAAATTACCTGTTTTAAAACAGAAAATGGGTGTTGAAGTTCATTTAGGGATGAGTTGAACTAGGAAAGAAATGCTCACCTGTGAGTCCTACCCATTTATAACAATCTATAGGGACCTCCCCATAGAAAGCTAAATGGGGTTAGCCTCTGGCTGTTCGTTCATTTTGGGTTTGTTTGTTTTGGGTTTTTGTGGGGTTTTCTGTTCTTAGTCTCATTTTCCATTATGTCATGAGTTTTAGAAGCAAGTTTAGATTCTTTGTGTTGTCCCAGTTAATGATATTTAGCTTTTTCCTCAATTACCTAGTTCTATCTCAGAACTCCCAGACAGTCCTCGGGTTGGGCAAGCTACCTAGCAAAAGCTATTATACCCCCTGAGGGGGGAAAGCTTTTGAGAAAACTGAGGATTGACTCCTCCTGGCTGATACCATCAAAAACAATTAGCCAGCTAGTCACTGAGGTCACCAGCCCCATCTAGAAATACCTAGGATCTCATAGCAAATGGAGTAACCATCCATCCCATATTGCTTCAGAATCCTCTGTGGTCAGTATGTCTACAACATGTAAAGAATACATGTCAAAAGGGGGATTTCTTTAAATACCAGTTCCATGTTTTTATAGTAAATAAGGAGCTAGGATTTTCATAGTGACATTAAGGTGACAGAAGTGCAGCCTCTTTTGCAGGGGAAACATCACTTTATTGAGTTGAAATACTGCCCTCCTTTCTGGCTTAACAGCCTTCTCAGGAGTCTGGCACCAAGCTTGGAAGAGGGGAGTGATTGTTTGGGCTCATTATGTGGTGATTTTTACAGGCTTCAGGAAAGAATCTAAACTTGAATGATGAAAGTCAGCATGGCTTGCTCATGCAACTGCTCAAACTCACTCATAACTGCCTAAACTTTGATTTCATCGGCACTTCTACTGATGAGTCCTCAGATGACCTGTGCACAGTACAGATTCCCACCAGCTGGAGATCAGGTAGGAGCACTGCACCAGCAGGAACAGACTGCTGCTCAGCCCCACACCATGTCTGCGGGATGGTCTAAGGAACCCCTGGCTAGCCCTCGCTTGCTGTTAGAGAAAACTTAGAAAGTCAGTCAGCATCTGTCTTAATACAGTGAGGAAGAGGGTGTTGGAGGAACCTTACAGATCCCTCAGCCTGGGAGATCTTTTTTAATTACTGGGTTACTAATGGATGTGAGTTTGACCTTCTTGCATTCATCACCTAGAGACTCCTGTGATCTTACTCATTTGAGGTCATTTCTAGGTTTAAACACGAAATCAAAGAAAAGGACTTGTGCTTATGCTTGTTTTTGTGTTCTTCAGGATCAAACATCTTGCTTTGAACATAGTCCTGACTGTCTTAAGTTCTCTGAGAATCACAAGAATGAATCTGTTCCTTAGAGGAGCTAAAACCTAGTGCTTTAAAAAACAAAAAAAAAAAGGGAAAACCAAAAGCCCCTCTTAGCTTATGACTTGAAAGGAAGTAAACCCTGTGAGAAGAAAAAACAGAGGACGCGCCCCTAATACACAGTGCTATAGGCATGCCACTAGCAACGAGTGACGTACTCAGTAACGGCTCCTCTGTCTTTTTTCAGCGTTCTTAGATTCTTCAACTCTGCAGCTGTTTTTTGACCTGTATCATTCCATCCCTCCTTCATTTTCGCCTCTGGTGAGTCAGGACTACAGTTTCTAAAGCCTAACCTACATCTAGAAAGTAGCAATGGTGAATGAGCCTTATGCTCGTTCATTTTGTTGTACAAAATCATGCAAGTAAAGCATAGAAATGCTAGGGTTAGTTATCTAGCCTTTTGTGGTAAAACGTGTGGCCTAAACGTTCTCGCAATAAAGTCTTAATTCTCTTTAAATTATTCCTCTCTAATGACAAATTGCTGCAAATGTCAAGCTCTTCTGGTCTCATCTTGAATCTGACTTTATACTGTACCTCAAACAGCCACAGGCTAGAATGGGGGAGTGGGGCGGGGTGGGGATTCAGCTTATATTGTCTAATTGAAGATTATTCTGCCCAAGAAAATTTTAGAAAAATCCTTCAGGCACATGTTACATAAGTGATAAATGGAAGCTGTAAGGGGAAGGCAAATTTGTGTACTATCCTGGATAACATTAGAGAACTCTTGGAAATGATGCATTTCTCCTTTAAAGCAGTTAATTACCCTCCTCAAATCTCAAAATTCATCCAGGTCCTGAAAGACATTGGCCTAGTATTTCACACTGTTTGGTGTAAAATGCTACCATACAAAACACACAGATAAGACAATAAAGTAATGGGTGTTTTACATAGTTTTCTACAGTAGGCTGTTTTCCTGGTTATTATGGTACTTTTCCAAATGTAGACCTTAGCTTTAGTAGAAACGTGAGTTCAGTGTTGTTTGTATCATTAAGTTTACTTCAGGAAAAGGTAGCTCACTCAAGAGAGGTAGTTCATAAAAGGACTCTTAGTAAAGATGTGGGCAACACTAAGGGAATCCAACAAGGTGAGGTGAGGTACACCCTCTAGAGGGTGCAATAGTGGGAAGCCCCAGGGGGCATGGGGGAAACCCTGGAAGGAGCTAAAACTGTGTCTTAGGGGAGGGCTGGGCAGCACAGGGAGAGGGACACTGCCAGTCATGGCCCAGCCAGGGGTCCAGAGGGGGTGCCTCTTTTCTTCCTGCCCTTAATCTCCTTCTAGTACTATCCAGTGGTTGAAGCCTACTAGAGGCAAGAGGGCAGCGGAGCTCTGGCTGTTGGTGGACAGAAGTCAGCCTCCCAGGGAACAGAGCATGTGGAGAAGGATAGAAGACAGATCTGGAGAGGCAAACAATATAAATAGCACAGTGTGGAAAAGGTAAAATGTTTTCAGTGTAAAGCCTATTCTTTTCAGGACACAGTTCTAACTTGGTTATTTCATTATGGCAAAGCCTAATTAGCCAGAAGTCTTCTATTTATTTATTTATTTGACAGAGAAAGAGATAGCGAGAGCAGGAACACAAGCAGGGAGAGTGGGAGAGGGACAAGCAGGCTTCCCGCTGAGCAGGGAGCCTGATGTGGGACTCGATCCCAGGACCCTAGGATCATGACCTGAGCCGAAGGCAGACGCTTAATGACTGAGCCACCCAGGTGCCCATGATTAGCCAAAAGTCTTAATGAAACAGAGAAAACTAAATCTAAACTAAAACTAATAAAACAGAGAAAACTAGATCTTTCTATATCGTGATAACTTCCCACTATTGCACCCCCTAGAGGGTGTACCTCACCTCACCTTGTTGGATTCCCTTAGTGTTGCCCACATCTTTACTAAGAGTCCTTTATGAACTATCTCTCTTGAGTGAGGTACCTTTTCCTGAAGTAAACTTAATGATACAAACAGAGAAAACTAAATCTTTACTTAATCTACAAATTGTATGGTATTTCCAAGCCTTAAGTATATATCTTAACAAGAATCAAAGAAGCCATTGGGTGGTCAAAGAATAATACCTAAATGAATTTCCACACTATGAATTTAACTAGTTGTTATGGTAACTTGGATTTAATGATCTTTTTTTTTCTTTTAATAAAGCTGTTTCCAGTATCCTCAGCTGCACTCCCCTTGATCTTTCTATATCGTGATAATAGTAGCAGAAGTTGAAAGAACAGAGTTAACAGCATATGTAAAGAAGAATATTCTAGGAGGGGAAGGAGGGAAAAGATAGTATGGAGGAGCCATATCATCTTTTTAATCGGTTGTGTTTGGTTGTGCCTGCTTTTAGGTATTATCCTGTTTAGTACAGATTGCCTCAGTAAGAAGATCCCTGTTTAACAATGCAGAGAGGGCCAAGTTTCTCTCACATCTTGTTGATGGTGTTAAACGAATACTGGAAAACCCACAGGTAAGATTTTTGAGAATTTATTATTTGAATACATATTTAAATATATGTTGTGTGTGTGTGTGTGAGATTAGTATGTGCCTCTCTGTTGAGTCAGAAGGAAATCCATCTAGAGGCCACACTTAGCAGAAATCCTAGAGAACAGTTCAGTGTGTCATTCTCAGAAGATTTAAGTGAGTCTGTATCTGTAGGCAGATTCTTTTTTTCTTTTTTTTTTTTTAAGATTTTATTTATTTGTCAGAGCACAAGCAGGAGGGGAGCGGCAGGCGGAGGAAGAAGCAGGCTCCCTGCTGAGCAAGGAGCCCAATGCGGGACTCAGTCCCAGGACCCTGGGATCATGACCTGAGCTGAAGGCAGACGCTTAACTGACTGGGCCACCCAGATGTCCTGTAGGCAGGTTCTTTTTTTTTTTTTTTTCTGTAGGCAGATTCTTGAGAGTTTACCCAAATGAGGAGTTTGTATCCTCCAGCGTCAGGAATGCAAGAGTTAGGGGAAAGGATCACTTTGACACAGGAAAATAAGGAGAGAGCGCTAGTCATTTTTCCCCCAAGAAATTAAGAATCTAGAGTTTGGTTTTTGTTTCTGTTTTCCTTTTTTTTAATATACATTATTTACCCAAGTGTGTAGGCCTGCTTTTAGGTGGGAAGGGAGATACTGCCCATTTAGTATTCAATCCATAACTCGATTGCCCTTTTTGTGTTTTTCAGTCTCAGAGATTCAGCCAACACCTACTTTTTTTTAAAGTACCGCTTCTCTACACTAGGAAGTACCAAACAAGCATTTCATTTTTAAATATGCTCAGTTCTGGGGGCGCCTGGGTGGCTCAGTTGTTAAGCATCTGCCTTTGGCTCAGGTCATGATCCCAGGGTCCTGGGATCGAGCTCCACCTCGGGCTCCCTGCTCAGCGGGAAGCCTGCTTCTCCCTCTCCCTCTCCCCCTGCTTGTGTTCCCTCTCTCACTGTGTCTCTCTCTGTCAAATAAATAAGTAAAATCTTAAAAAAAAAAAAAAAAATGCTCAGTTCTGTCCCTCTTTTTAATAATTCTTTTTTTTAACTAAAGTACAGTTGACTCAGAATGTACATTAGTTTCAGATGTACAACATAGTGAAACAACTCTCTACATTGTTATGCTTACCACACAGCACTATTATATTCCCTGTGCTGTACCTTTCATCCCCAGGACGTCTTCACTCCATAACTGGAAGCCTGTGCCTCCCACTCCCCTTGGTCCATTTTTGGCCATCCCCCCATTGCCTCCCCTCTGGCTACTCTCAGTTTGTTCTCTGTATTTATGGGTCTGTCCCTGCTTTTTTTGTTTGTTCATTTGTTTTATTTTTTAGATTCCACATATAAGTGAAATCCTGTGGTATTTGTCTTTCTTTGTCTGATTTAGTTCACTTAGTATAATACCACCTAGGTTCATCCACGTTGTCACAAATGGCAAGATCATAGTTATTTTTATGGTGGGGTAATATAATACATTGTATGTATGTGTATGTGTTCTATATACACATATATGGAACATATATAGATATATAAACCTCTTCTTTAACAATTCATCTATCAGTGGACACTTAGGTTGCTTCCATATCTTGGTTATTGTAAATAATGCCGCAGTACACATAGGGTTGCATATATCTTTTCAGATTAGTGTTTTTGTTTTCTTTGAGTAGTTACCCAGTAGTGAAATTACTGGATCATATGGTAGTTCTATTTTTAATTTTTTGAGGAACCTCCATACTGTTGTCCACAGTGGCTGCACCATTTTGCATTCCCACCAACAGTGCACGAGGGTTCCTTTTTCTCCACATCCTCACCAACACTTGTTCTTTCTTGTCTTACTAATCTAGGAATTAAATTGTTATAGCAATGATGATATAATGTAAATAAACATTTGTGTAACTTTGCCACTGAAGTATAGTCTTATTTAATGATAAATTTGACAGATGTAAAAATGAAAATTTCATCATCTCTGATTAGTGGGAAGCAAACAGACCAGCCACATCTTCGATTGTACCCCTTTTCCGTTATTAATCCACTTTACAACTTTAGGCAAGTAATGTGATCCTTCTGAGCTCCCATTTCAGACTTGGAATTGAGGCTAATAATTTCATCTCACAGGATGATTGTTATGAACAAATGAGATAATAGGTGTGACCATCTCTTTTAAAAGTGACTTTGTAGGGCGCCTGGGTGGCTCAGTTGGTTAAGCGACTGCCTTCAGCTCAGGTCATGATCCTGGAGTCCTGGGATCGAGTCCCGCGTCGGGCTACCTGCTCAGCAGGGAGTCTGCTTCTCCCTCTCCCGCTCCCCCCTCTTGTGCTCTCTCTCTCTCACTCTCTCTCTCAAATAAATAAATAAAATCATTAAAAAAAATAAATAAATAAATAAAAAATAAAAGTGACTTTGTAAAAAATTGTTTTTAAATATTCTACAGATGTATCATTCTAAGTGAGGACCTGTAGCTGAGAAGTTTAAGTAGATTCTCCCCTCCCCTTATGCCATCCCCAATGTCATTCTGGAAGTATAGTGCATCACATGTTACATTTTATTTTCCTCCTGTGCTGTCACCAGAGTTTATCAGACCCAAACAATTACCATGAGTTTTGCAGACTACTGGCCCGATTGAAGAGTAACTATCAACTGGGAGAATTAGTAAAGGTGGAAAACTACCCTGAGGTCATCCGATTGATAGCTAACTTCACAGTGACCAGCCTACAGGTTTGTCTTTGCTTGTCTTTCTCTTTCCTACACATTGGAACCTCTTCTCTTGCTCATTGATTTTAAAGTTAAAAGAATACGGGCATACCTCATTTTAATGCACTTCACACATACTGCGTTTTTTATAAGTTGAATGTTTATGGCAACCCTGCATTGAGCAAGTGTATCGGGGCCACTTTTCCAACAGCACTTGCTCACTTCATGTCTCTGTTGCATTTTGTTAATTCTCGCAATATTTCAGACTTTCTCATATTTGTTATGGTGATCTGTGATCAGTGATTATGACTCCCTGAAAGCTCAGGTGATGGTTAGCACTTTTAGCACTGAAGTATTTTTTAGTTAAGGTATGTACGTTGTTTTTTGAGACAATGCTATTGCACACTTACTATAGTATAGTGTAAAACTTTCTTACGTGCACTGAGAAACCAAAACACTCATTTGACTCGCTTTATTGCAGTGGTCAGGAATCAAACCCGTAGTAATATCTCCAAGGTGTACTGTATTCCCTTCTCCACCCACCCCCCCGGCAAAAGTGAATATCAGTATAGGGCAACCCTGCAGAGTAGTTATTGCATCCTGCTCATTTGCCTTACATAAGTGCAAGGAGTTTGGTTAGAGGAACATGTGGGAATTGCAAGGATAATATTTAGAGTATCACTCTGAAAAAGGCAAGATTGGAATGGAGTGAGACAGAAGAGTCAAGAGAGAGAGCTAGTGACCTCTCTTTCTTAGTCGTGTAATATAGGACAGTGGTTCTCAAATTTTATGGCTTGCATCAAAATCATCTGGGGAGTTTGAAAAATACAGGTGCTTGTGTTTTACCCCCATAATTTCTGCTTCACTAGATCCAGGGTGGAGCCTTGGTGTCTCTGTGTCCAGCAAGTTCTCCAGGTGATTCTCATGGATACTAATGTTTGAGAACCATTTACACAAGGCTTTCCTTGTGGGAAGGCTTACACAACCAGCGTAGAACAGCTCTTTTTATTAGATGCTTAATCTCTGAAATAATAATAAGCACATTGGATGGATGAGTTGTCATGCACAGAACAGAGCCCATAAACATTTATCCTTTTTTTTTTTTAAGCCTTTTTCCTTTGTGTGAAGTGTACAAAAAATGAGAAATGTGCCTCCTGCTCTTTTGGTTTTCCTTAGCACTGGGAATTTGCCCCAAATAGTGTGCACTATCTCCTGAGCCTATGGCAGCGGCTGGCAGCCTCTGTGCCATACGTGAAAGCCACAGAGCCCCACATGCTGGAAACTTACACTCCTGAGGTCACCAAAGCCTATATCACATCCCGTTTGGAATCTGTGCACATCATCCTGAGGTAAGGAAACTGGGACAGCTGCCTGGTGTCAGACTTGCCAGAGGTCAGACACCCAGTTGGCAAAAGCGCACTTGACTTGGGCCTCCTTGGAGCTGACGCCGTTAATGGCCGTTTCCTCATGTCAGCCCCGAATAGCAGGTGGAGCATAAAATCTGAGCGAACAGGCTTTCTCTGCAACATCCTCATTCATGTCCCCGTTTTCTGCCCTCCTTAGCCATCTCTTTGAAATCAAGGTATATCAGTATTCTGTTTGCCCTTGCTGATGATTCCTTTTCAACATGACAGGAACATTTATAACCAATAGATGATAAGAATTATGTGTAAGTTATAGGTGGTTTAGTTTCCTGAAAAAGAGGTGGATAAATAAGATGACACAGTCCAGAGATTACTAGCACAAGTAGAATCCTGGGCAGCTGATTGCCGATCGCATTACAAGAATGCATGGTTTCTGTCTACCTTGACTGTTAACTGGACCAGAAATCTATAGCTAAAGAAATGTTAGATCCTTTCAGAAATGACTTATATAAAGTGAAGTTATTCTTTGTTTAGGGACCTGTCTTTTAGGGGAATTGACTTGGACTCTGAAGGTCTGGGTTTTGTTGTTTTGTTTTTTTAAATCAGATCTTAATTGGCATTTAATTGTCATAAGAGTTATAGGCTCAACTGTTAACGACTTAAATCCTTTCAAAATGCACGTGTTTGTGAAGTCCACTGGAAAGCATTGTTCTATCAGCCACATAATTTCTGTTCTTAAGGATTCAGCTGGTCTCAGTGAGGCGTTGTTGAGGAGTGGGTGCAGGTGTGGGCTTTGGGCCCGGATAGCCAGTTAAGAGCTGTGTGCTCCTGGGCAAGGTTATTAAAAGGATTAAATTACTATGTTCTGGCCCAGTGTGTGGACCACAGTACACACACAACTGTGGACTCTAGTAATGGTCGTGGTGGTGCAGCTGTTGGGTTGTCACACTGTGATACAGCAATAGACGAAGAGCTCAGAGTCTGACACATTCCTAGCTCTAGGAGCCGATAGATAAGGTAGGACCTGGTGTGGATCCATGGTGCCTCATCTGCGAGTCTGAAATGCAAGACATGAAAACTAAATTTTCTCTTAAGTTTGGAATCAAAACTCATTTGGTGGCAAAATTTTACATGTGCTAATATGAGACCATTTAGAGCCTTTTTTAAAACTTCTGCTTTGTATGATCATTCCTGATGGTTATATATTTTGCTACAGGAATATTGAAGTTGATACACCAGAGAGTTCATTGAGGGTTCATATCACGTGGTAGAAGCATCATATTGCTTCTTTAAAATCTGAAGATCTCTGAATTCTAAAACATATCTGGCCACCATCGCCCCACACAAGGACAGGATATTTGTAGTCCCAAAGCTTATTAGAGTCAAGAACAACAAGAGGAGCTCCTGGGGTGAGAAGCATAGGACTGAGAGGGTCGAGGCAGACTAATGTTAAGGGAGCAGGAATTCAGCTTAGAAGGCTGGACACCAACTCACAGAGTGTATCTGAAGAAGACGGACGTTAGGGTGAAGACCCCCATCTTCCCACTTCTGATATTCCTTTCTTGGTAAAAGGTAGTGTTAGGCTGTGGGCCTCTGCCATTGGAAACGGTGGCTAAATGCAGAAGAACGAGAGCTGTTGTGGGGAAGTCAATGGCATATTTTAAGAGAGCGCCTTCCTTCCTCCCTTGGGAGCAGGGATGGCCTGGAAGACCCTCTGGAGGATACCGGCCTGGTGCAGCAGCAGCTGGACCAGCTGTCTACCATCGGGCGTTGTGAGTACGAGAAGACATGCGCACTCCTCGTGCAGTTGTTTGACCAGTCTGCCCAGTCCTATCAGGAGCTGCTGCAGAGTGCCAGTGCCAGCCCGATGGATATCGCAGTGCAGGAAGGTGAGTGGACAGTGCTGAGGCCTGAAAGGCGGGGCTGTCCGCACCCCTTCACTCACTGCCACCTCTCTTTCCTACCTGCCCCCCAAAAAGACTCTTCCATCATCCATCGCCTCCATCTACACAAAAGAATATTATGAATAAATGCCACAGGGCTAGGGAAGAGTAACTGAAATCGTGTCTACATGGATGTGTTTAACTTCAAGAAAGTACTGGACTCTAAAAATAATGACCTTGTCTGATAGGGGACCGTTGGTTATCTAATGAATTTCCCCCTCGGCATCACCCTTACCAGAGCAGGGTGATAGCTATACTTGGTAAGAAAAGTTAGACCTCATGGCTTTACCATAGTGTTCTTAAGATGACAGAAGCTCCTAGTAAGAAACGCACCTCACTGTGAGGAAATTTCTTCAATGAAATGACCACTGGAGGGGACACTAATAGGTCTTCTTCCTGTTGCAGGAAGGCTGACGTGGCTGGTTTACATCATTGGCGCAGTGATCGGTGGCCGGGTTTCTTTTGCCAGCACTGATGAGCAAGATGCTATGGATGGCGAGCTCGTCTGTCGGTAGGTGCTCTCACAGAGGCTTTCCATTTCACTGCTTTGACCGCCACCTGTTTGGGTCCCAACATCACAGGAACTTGGCATGCTTCTATGCTTTCCTCCCCGTTTATAGAATATAATCTCATGAAGCTGATTGCCCATGAAAATGAAGGACTGTTACAGGTCCAACTTCAGACATTTTATAAATACAGCAAAAATTCTACCTACAGTCTTTACTGAGAAAACACTTGCAGTAATTCAGCAAGGAAATGATGGATACAGAATTAGGAAGACCAGAGTAAGGAGTAGCTTTTAGTCTTAAGGACAGTATCTCAGAGTTAATGAAATGTAGACTGCTTTTGCCATAGCAGAGTAAGACTAAGAGGAAAATATTGTTCTTCAGATATCCTCAAATATGAAATTAAAGAGTTTCTACAGCCTTTCAAATCTCTTGACATTTCAAATCTCTTGACATTTCAAATCTCTTTTCCACCTAGAGGATTTCAAGTTATTATTTTATATCTATGTAATTCTCATCCATCTTTCTAAAAACCTATAAATGAACATTTAACGATTTCTAAAAATTCACCTAACAAAGAAATAAAAAGGCAGGATTTTGGGGGTCCCTGGGTGGCTCAGTTGGGCGTCTGCCTTCAGCTCAGGTCATAATCTTGGGGTTCTGGGATCCAGCCCCGCATCAGGCTCCCTGCTCAGTGGGAGTCTGCTTCTCCCTCTCCCTCTGCCCTTCCCCCCAACTTGTGTTCTCTCTCTCTCTCTCTCTCTCTCTCGCAAATAAAATCATTTAAAAAATAAAATAAATAGGGGCGCCTGGGTGGCTCAGTCATTAAGCGTCTGCCTTCAGCTCAGGTCATGATCCCAGGGTCCTGGGATCGAGCCCCGTATCGGGCTCCCTGCCTGGCGGGAAGCCTCCTTCTCCCTCTCCTACTCCCCCTGCTTGTGTTCCCTCTCTCGCTGTGTCTCTCACTCTCTCTGTCAAATAAATCTTTAAAAAATAAAAAAAATAAAAAAATAAAATAAAAAGGCAGGATTTTTTAATACTCTGCCACAGAGGTTCTTAAACCTTTTCATCAGGACCATTCACCCTCTTAAAAAGTATTGAGGATCTCAGAGTTTCTGTTTATAAGACTAGCTATCAATATTTATTGTATTAAAAAATAAAACTGGGCCTCCTGGCTGGCTCAGCCAGTGGAGCATGCAACTCTTGATCTCGGGGTAGGGAGTTCGAGCCCCATATTGGGTGGAGAGATGACTTAAAATGTTTTATAAAAAAATTTAAAAACTGAGAAAATTTAAATTTATTCCCTTAAAAATAACAATAAACCCCATTACATGTCAGCATAAGTAATGTTTTTTTAAATATTTTTCAAAAAAATTAATGAGGAAAGTGGCTTTGTTTTAATATCTGGCCCAGAAGTCAGCTGGATTCTCTTATGCGCATCTGCATCCAGTCTGTCATGGTGTCACAGGTCCAGTAGCCCCTGGACAACCCACTGTACCCTCCTGTCAGAATGCAAGTAGAAGGGCAGATCATGTTTCAGGATGGTGTGCGAACAGACTGCAACCTTGGGGAAATGCCACCCTGAAGGGTTCTGAACTTTCAGATGCTCTCCTTAGAGATAAAAACATTTTAACATGATGCCTTAGAATAGATTGGTTCCTAGACATTTCAGTCCATAATTCTTATTCTGAAAATCCCCATTTTTGTCTTATCAGATGCCCATCTGCCCTTAGGTGCCTTAATCCTGACAAAAGTCTCCATGGCATGTCACACTGGCATTTTTTGAAGAGTTGAGCAAAGATTTGATAAGAATGAAAGCTAATAAGCTTTCTGATTTCAGCAGCCTGGTGTGATCCTGTGTGTGTGACATAAATTGAATATAGAGAATGTCTTGTATCCTGGTTCTCACACTGAGCATTACAACATCACGCCTGAGTCTAATTCACTCATGATACGTCAAAATGATAGTTTACCTGTTCTGACATCATCAGAATGACAAATGACTCACTTGTAATAATAACATTTTATTCATTCAGTATTTACACACTTTCACTCCAGTATGCTTGCTTTTGCGGGGGGGAAGGTGCAGGGAAGAGGTAAAGGGATGAAGTCACGGGTAGCATATCTGCTCTTGGTCTCTGGAACTTTTATCTGCCCATGGACATTGCCCTTCATGTGTCCATTCCCTTCATGGCTCTGTGAGAAAAAAGATTGAGAACCACGGGCTTAGTGCAGTCTCCCTCATTTTATAGATGAGGAACTGGGACTTAGAAAATAAATTGCTTTACTTATGGTCTCACATAAGTTTCAAGGAAGACCATTACCCCAGTGCCAGTGTTTTCTTTTGTTTTGTTTTCCCACTATTTTTAAGCCAATTACTAGTTCTGCCTTAGTCTGTAGTCTTGGTGGACTGGAACTTTTAAACATCCAAACATCATTCATACTAATTCTTCAGCTGTGGTTCCTGTGGGGCAGAAATGGAGCATTCTGTTCTCTCAGCAGAGCATTGAGCCTGCAGAGAATGCCTTTCAGATAGGATGGGTAAGGAGAGGAGATACATAGGACTATTTGAGGGTAGGTTGGATTTTCTAGAGTGACCAGGATATCCTGCTGTTGAGAGAATCATTGCTGTTCTTCCTCTAGGGTGCTCCAGCTGATGAACCTAACAGATTCTCGCCTGGCTCAAGCGGGTAATGAGAAGCTAGAATTGGCCATGCTGAGCTTTTTTGAACAGTTTCGTAAGATCTACATTGGGGACCAGGTGCAAAAATCCTCTAAGGTAACAGGATCTCAATTGGCTCCACTTGGTTGTCACTTACGTAATTGCTGGCTGAGAAACATCTGATAGCAGTTCAGACACAGATTTTAGTATTAGGATGGTCCAAATGTCTCTTCTTCATCTGTAGAATTTTGAGAGATTCATTAAAAAATTGGGTCCATTTCTGTAATGTTCCACGGGCTTAACAGATGGCCAGTCAGAACATCTGTTGGTTTCAACATTGGCAGTTCTCAGTCTCTGTCCATGAGTTGATGTTCAGAGCAGCAGAACGTTTTGACAGTCTTTGTACTCTCAGGGCTGAAGGGGACTGATAAGATAGCTGAGCCTCTCTCCAGTATCAAGTAACACTTAGAAACTAGCTTATTATCCCTGCAACAAAGACCTCCCCACACTTCTGTCCGTTTTCTTCCACATCTTACCCCTGAATAAGGACAAAAACAGTGCTGGGATGTGATTTTTCTAATCCATATTTTCTGATTCCTTTCTCTTCCCTTAACACAACGCCAGCTGTACCGCCGACTCTCAGAAGTTCTGGGCTTGAATGATGAGACTATGGTCCTAAGTGTCTTCATAGGAAAAATGTAAGTGTTTGGCTTGCCATCAGCAAGAGTCCCTTGCAATCCTGTTGCAACTGTAAAATGTGATCTTGGCATTATGCTGCCAGTGCCTTGGTATTCCAGCATTGATCGTTTGCGTCAGAAAATTGTGCATTTGAGTGTGTGACAAGCTGTGCTTAGAGATATGGCCCGGCCCCAGAGCATTCCAGGCTTGTACAGGCAAGGATTTAATTTGTTCATGTGGAATCTCATCTCTAGCTTCTGGAATCACCGGTGAAACCCTGTCATGGCATTAGCAAAATGGACATCTCTGCCCCAGTGATTGGTTCTCAGCCTCTCACCCAATCACCCTGCTGCCAAGGATGCCCACAGTGGGCATTCACTTTCTGGTGCTGATTTCCACTAGGTGTGCCCCCCCCCAAGGAGGAGAGCCCCACTTTAAAACAGGCTTTTCCTCTCAAGAAGCATCCACACCCTTTGAGAGTCTTGAATCTGCAAAATTGAGTGCTATTTGAACTGTCTTCAAAGTTGGAGCTCCTAATTGGCCCTTTTTCGTTTGTTTTGTTTTTGTTTTTGTTTTTTAAGTTATGCCCCTTTGTTCACATTTTCCCCTTTTTAGGAGCTCAGTATCTCAAAGCACACACTAGGAGCCAAATATTTTACCCAGGGCTGTGTGCAAAGTGACATTTTGCCCCCTTCCAGCCATCCCAATCCTAAACACTCATATCCATGAGCTGGTTAATAATTTAAGATGCAAAAAACAAAGGGGGTCTAAAGGACTCTGCCAGCCAAGAACCCGGAAGCAAGGGCTACTAGAATTCTGCAGCTGACAGTGGATGGTGCAGGTGCAGAATTGCATACGTCTGCATGTTATCACTGCCGCAGAAATCTCTTACCCTTGCTGCAGAAATCAGCCCTGGAGTGCCCCAGAATTCCAAGGGCCTGGGTATGGGCCAGTGTAGCTTTGGAACCAAGTAGTGAAGATTATCTGAAGGATAATTTTTCTAGTCAACCAAATGTAAGTACGGAGATTTTATACCCATTTTTTGTGGTTGTGATGTCTGTGAATTGGTGATGCAGATGTGTGGTGACTCTTGATGGATGATTTTCTTCTTCTCCCAGCCCTCAAGGAAACCAGGCAAATCAAAAGTGTCTCCTGCTTTTTTTTTCTTTTTGTCCTCCAGCATCACCAACCTGAAGTACTGGGGCCGCTGTGAACCGATCACCTCCAAGACACTACAGCTTCTCAATGACCTCTCCATTGGATATCCTTTTCTAAGTCAGCTTCTGTGCACAGCAGGAACTGTGGCTTGCCATGGTCTTAGAAATCATGGCCTCCTGCTGTTTTCACTTTCATTTAGTTTTATATGTGCTCAAGTATCTTCCATTCTCCTAGGAGCCAAAGGCAGTACCCACACAGAATCCAGGGATAATTGCAGACTCCAAATATGAGCCATCCCACAAACCATTTCTACAGATTTATCCCTGGTTATCTCTAAGATCCAGAAATGCCCAGCAGATCTGTCCGATCAGTATATACTCTGTAGCCAATATTTTTACATCCTCAGTGATACAGAGTCCATCTTGATTGTCTGTCAGCCTTTTGGTAGAAGCAGCCTGATTCCAAGCTCTGCAAGAAAAGTAGTGGCTATACTCCCTCTTGACTTGACTTGGACCAAGTCTGCTATAAAGTTTGAATTGCTCTGAGACAGCCTTCCACAACCAGGGGTCTGCAGGAGACTAAACCCTATAAAAATGAGTGACTTTTTTTCTGTTATCCCAAAGATTGTACATAGCTAGTACTATTCTAAATGCATAGGAGAGAACTTAATTCACCACACACAATTGATGCCTCAGGCAGGGAATTAGGGCCTAATTCGCTCTTAGAAGCCCCAGTGAGAAAAGCTACCCTAGGATATTCATGATTCTTGGGGGAAACTGGTGGGTTTTATCTCTTCTCTTACAGATATGAGTTTGGTATGGGTATTCTGTCATTGATCAGTTAAATACTGCTTAGTAGAGAACACATCTTTTTTCCATTTGGCAGGTGTCATTTTCAAGTGTTTAAGGAAAATAAGATAATCTGGGTATGGAACTCATAGTCAGGAAAGAAACTGTACTTACTTTATCCTAGAAAGCTGCATTCTGCATTAAAGATTCCTCATTTGTACACACTTTCCTTGACCTTCTTTCTTTGTCTTCACATACAGTAGTGTAAGGAAACTAGTGAAGCTTAGTGCGGTACAGTTCATGCTGAACAATCACACGGTGAGTGATTTAGCACCTCTTCCTGGTTCTCTCCAGCCAGCCACACACACACTTCCTCAGCCATATAAAGGGGGTGTTTTCATTTGAGGTCCATAGTGCCCCCCAAGCCAGAGACTGCTCCCTGACTCCCTTCACACTGCCAGATCACACTTAACTGGCATCTGAGCTGCTCTTTAGGAGCCAGATGATCTGAGTTGTGATGATGTGCCTACTATTATTCATACGAAGATAAATTAGTTGTAGACAACAACAATAATCCAAAAAAATTTTTTTAATCCCCCTCATACTCTTAAGACAATATAGCCATTAGCTTGAAAAGGCTCCATAATTCTGAAATTCCTGGCTTGCCTTCTGCCTGTGACCCATGTCTTTATCTTTTTAACTTGTCTTCTTTTTTTCAATAGAGCGAGCACTTTTCATTTCTGGGTATTAACAATCAGTCCAATCTGACAGACATGCGGTGTCGGACTACCTTCTACACAGCACTTGGGCGTCTCCTCATGGTGGATTTAGGTACTGCAATAAATCCTAGAGGCTCGTGCAGTAGTCTGGCACTGTGCTAAATTTTTACTTGAGCATAGAAAACTGGATGTTGGGGAGGTCTTTCCTGTTGTTTCAATAGTAAGAGAACTGTCTGAAATAACAGTCTGATTTCACCAAGAGCACACCATGCTATCACGGTCCCTGTAACTGGAAGAGAAGAACAGTATGTGCCAGAAGTTTCATCTGATGTGCAGTGGTTTTAAAACCTATTCATATTTCTCCTCTGAAAGTTAAGAGAATTGAGAGTCCTAAATGCATCTTGTTGGCCAGATAACCCCTCCACCCCAAATGAAGGCGCAACCTACCTAAGACCATCAACAGAACCTTCCATGCCCCAGTTCACTAGCACATGTGAACCCGCAGGGCTGAAGAACCTTTCTAGCTCTGTTGTGATATTAGCAGTTTTGGATCAACTAATGACTGAAACTCAATGCTGTCATCCTCATTTTGAGCTGTTTAAGTTTAATCCTACTACATAACATTAAAAACCTTCTAGCTTTATGGAAGATTAGTGAGAAGAGAAGTGTGAAGAGAGCCTCCACAAGCACCTGATTCAAGTATGAGTCCATCAGGTTCTCATACACCAGACTCAGTCCTTTCTCAGCTGACTGTTAGCTCTCACTTAAGAAGTAAATAAAAACATAGTATCTTGTACACATATGAACCTCTGGTATTGTGGCTCGGTGTCGGAAAAAAAATGTGGACGTCCCTGGACAGGATGATTTCTGCCTCTTCTAGTTTAAAAATGATCTATTTACATTTCATTCTGAAATTACTGCTAATACCCGTGGGGATTAAAGGGCCCACTTGAATTATCCTTGGGTCTGCTCACCTTTCAAACCATCTTATTTTCCTTGCATACACAGCTTTGAGTTTTTTATATTGGAGTCACAGCCCGGGCTGTTTCCCTTACAGGAGAGGATGAAGATCAGTACGAGCAGTTCATGCTGCCGCTCACAGCAGCGTTTGAGGCTGTGGCCCAGATGTTTAGCACTAACAGTTTCAACGAGCAAGAGGCAAAGGTGAGTCCTTCACCCACTGGCCAGCTTCTGCTTTCTGGCAACCCGACAGAGACTAGATTAGCTAGCGCTGCAGAAAATAGTGCTCGTCCATACATTTCCCACTGATTTCACTTTTTAGGTAATCTCTTGGACTCCTGGGATTTTGAAATAGAAGAACCAGTAGAGACATACAGAGTCTTATTTTTATGCTAAAGTGTGTTCTTAAGCAGCACTTAGGAGTTTTTGTCTACATTTTCAAATGTGGTAGCATAAAGTTGTATATTTTTCTATTACCTTTTTAATCTGTGTTGTATCTTCAGTTATGTTCCCCTTTCATTTTTAATACTGCTTATTAGTGTTTTTCTCTCTTTTGATCTAGATCAGTCCTGCCAGAGATGTGTTTATTAGTCTTGGCAAAAATAAGTTGTTTTTTTTTTTTGCTTTATTTAAACTCTGTTTTCTGTGTTTTCTATTCTATTTCTACTCTTTATTTTCATATATTTTCCTTGGGGTTTCTCCGTTGTTCTAACTTCTTTTCAGCCCTCCTTCTTTCCTGATGTAATCATTTAAAACTATAAATGTCCCTCTAGGTATATTATTCCACACATTGGTATTGGGTGTTTTTTTTTTTTTAATTGTAAAAAAAAAAATGTAATGTAAAATTTACCAGCTTGACCATTTTTAGGTGTACAGTTGAATAGCATTAAGTATATTAACATTGTTAATGCTCTAAGTCTTCAGAGTCTATAGTTTTTATATGTAACGTTTTCATTATCATTCAGTTTTTTTGTATTATCTGATTTCCATTAAGATTCCTTCTTTGACAGGAGTCATTTAGAAGGCTTTGTGAATTTCCATATATATGGAATTTTAAAGTTACTTTTAGTTATTGATTTCTGGCTCTCAGAATTATCATTTCTTGATTTTTGCTCTCTTCATCTTCACACACACCTGCTTTCCTTATCTATAGGTCTCTGCACCAAAACCAGAAGACACTAGGCTATTAATATTTGTAGGACTTTATTGCAGTGTTCATAATGACACTGAGGCTGAATTACAATCGCCAGATACCAGGAGTATTGCCCCGAAAATGCCAGGCTTTACCTAATATTCTAAAATTCTCTTTTTTTAATCATTAGAAAGCCTCTTAGTTTTCTGTCTCCAAGTCATCAGGGAAGTTAGAGAGCAACACTACTTTGTCCAGCTCTCTCTCTTCTCTTTATACCAGTGTCTTGAGATAGATACCATTCAAAGCTGAGGTTAGTGTGGAGCATGGCAGTAACTTGAGCTAGAGTACCAGCCAATACCAAGGATAACTGAAGGATATCAGTGAATAACCGCCCTTTTCATCACTTTAGTTCCATACAAAGCAAGTAAAATTAATGAAAAGAACCATTTTGGCCATGAACTACAAGCATGATCCATGTCTTTGTTACACTTCATGTAATAAGTCTTTTAGAATGTCCATGTCTTAGACTTGGAAACAGCTTATGTATCAGTTTAGGAACAGAACTTTGCTTAAAGCAGGCTGTTATGTTAGCAGAAGTGCAATCATTTTTGACAAGTGAATCAGGACACCCAAATGTGCCATGTCCTTGAACCTGTTGATGACTGTTAGCTTTTCAAAGCAGTCTTACTGCTTTTCAAGGCCCGTAAGACAAGTAAAAGTTCTACTGAGAAAAAGCAGTGGATTTGGAGTCTTGATGGTATGAGTCTTAACCCTGGCCCTCTTGCCACTTAGCAGCGTGACTCTGGGCATGGTATCTGACCTCTCAGGCTGCGATCTCTTCTATAAAAGCGTAACTTCACAGCTCCAAGATTTGACCCATCGGTCTTATTTCCAGGCACCCCAGCCAGAGGGGCAGGTAACCTGTAGGCTTCTTTGTCTTCCTCCCAGCAGGGTCTGCATTTGATTTCCTATGGCACCGGTGCCTTTGTAATTAGTTGTGGTACTGGACCTTTAGGATATATAGTCCTTCTGCCTCTTCTGTAAATGTTTTGGCCTTTTTTTTTTCTTTTTTTCTAACTCTTCTTGAATCAAGCTTTTTTGCTTTTCTGCTTTTTACATATGAATTATCACATTAGTGTCTTAAAACTTTATCAACCTCTTGTTTTGCTATGATGGACCAGGAATCATTGCTTTTCCTTAGTATATAACAAGCTTCCAAAACTAATTATCCAAGTGAAAAAGATTCCATCCTAGTATGGAAGAGATCAGTTCAGAATATCTGGGAAGGAGTATTTGTTGAATGATAGAAGAATTTGATTACACATTTGTGACATCCCCATTGAGTAGTTATATGTTTGGTTTTTCTTCTATTTTAATATATTTTTGCCTTCTACTACAGCGAACTCTGGTTGGTCTCGTAAGAGACCTGAGAGGGATAGCTTTCGCCTTCAATGCCAAGACCAGCTTCATGATGCTGTTTGAGTGGATGTATCCTAATACAGATCAGGAAGGCTTGCCACTGAAAGCCTTAACTGGAATGTGGATGGGCAGTGGAGGCATCAGGGAAGGGAGAGGGGGAGGATTAGGGAGGCAACGAAGGCAAGGACTTGTGCCCAAAGACCTGCCCTGTGTCTTGTAAGCTGCCGTTCCACGGTGGCCTAATGGCAGAGGGCTGCCTGCTCAGGTCAGAGAGACGGGGAAGTGAGTGCAGTCATTTCCCACGTTCTCTTCTGGGTCCCAGATGCAAATGCCTGTGGAAATGCTGCACATGAAGTTTGCTACAGTCAGAAAAAAGAGACATTTCAATCTACTAAAATAAGACAGCTTTCCTAGGAATGAGAAAGTCTAACCTTGTTGAATTCATAACCTTGAACAAATCCTTTCAAAGCTGAGTGCCTCTGTTTCTCCAATAGTTATATAACAGAAATAGCTTATTTCCTATCATGTCACAGAAGGGAAAGGAAGATAAATTAACAATGAGATACATTATTCTCTTCAGAACAAAGTCATTATGTAAATGACAGTGCATTATTATATGCTTATTACAATTCCAGGAGCGTACAGTCACCTTAGCACCTTCGGGTTAAAAGACTGCAAGATTAGCAAGCAGAAGACAGGCAGTTGGAGAACTTTCATTTGACAGTTTGTGCTTGGCCAGTGCGGAGAGATTACTTTCAGTTCTGTACCTTTCTGGATTTAGAATCTTCCTTAGCTTTTCATGTACAGATATCCATCCTACATGCCAATTCTCCAGCGGGCAATTGAGCTCTGGTACCATGATCCAGCTTGTACCACTCCTGTGCTCAAGCTGATGGCTGAGTTAGTTCATAACAGGTAAGCCGGACGAAGATTTTCAAAGGACACAACTGCGCTTTTATATGAGAGAATTCTGGGACAATAGATTTTAGCTCGTGTTTGGTCAGATTGTGGAAGATAATAACATTTCACTGCTTTCAGAATTTGAAAAACGTCTCTAAAAGTTAATGTGTATATATATGTTTTGGTTTGTTTGGAAGAAGGGTGTCCCAGCCACACAAAGTCATAGCTGCTTGCAGGAAATAAGTCACTTTGGAAAGAGTCTCAAGATAACCCATTCTTGGGACGTCTGGGTGGCTCAGTCGGTTAAGCATCTGCCTTTCGCTCCTCAGGTCATGGTCCCAGGGTCCTGGGATCGAGTCCTGCATCGCGCTCCTTGCTCAGCAGGGGAGCCTGCTTCCCCCTCTGCCTGTAGCTCCCCCTGCTTGTGCTCTCTCTCCCCCCCCCCCGACAAATAAATAAAATCTTTAAAAAAAAAAAAAAAAAGATGACCGATTCTTACGAGAGGTGAATCTGGCAACCTGTATTCTGACTTCCCCGCCCACATATAAAAGTTAACATTTAGTAATAGTGTCATGTCCACCACATTTCAAAGTTCACGTTTCAGAGGGACAATTGAGAGTAATGCCAGACGCATTAGAATACCCTGTTTTAAGAAAGGTGTCTGTTCTGCAAATTGCAGCTGGATGGGTAAAGACTTACTTAAGAAGAAAGTAAGACACACTTCCAAAATACTAAATTTTAAATTTGCCCAAGAATTTAGGGATGGAGGAAAAGAAAAATCCACCCCCTTGACTTCACTAGAATTTCGGGTCCATGTATCTGCCTCTCATGGCACTCCTAAGAGAATTAATTTTTAAAACTACTTTAGTGAGGGGGTAGGTAATACTCAAAGAGCCGATAGCCTCCCGGGAGCCTCACAGTCAAGAGTTATTCATTTCCAGAATAGATATTTGAGAGCATCTACTCTTTGCCAGCCACTTTCCTAGCCGTTGTGCCAGACAAAACCTCTCCCCTCTTAGATGTTACATTCTGGGAGAACAAACAGTAAAACAAGCATGGAAAATGATTTCAAATAGTAGTAAGTGCTGTGAAGAAAAAAGTTAATAAAACAGGGAAATTGAAGGAGAGGAGGGAGAATCGACCTCTCAGAGAAGGTGATGTTTAAGCTGGGATCTGAATGACAAGAGAGATTCTGGTAGCCCTGCAAAAATAAGGGGAAAGAGTGTTCTAAACTGTGAAAACTGCAAAAGTCCTAAGATGGGATGAGCTCACTGGGACTGGAGACAGAAAAACGCCACAGGCTGGAGCTTGGTGAATGAGGGAGGCCATGGGAGGGGAGGGCTCAGTCAGGCAGGCCGAGGCCCAGCCCTGTAGTGACTTAGTCCAGCAGGAGTGAGGAAGGCACGCACACTCTCATGCCAGCGGGAAGCTGCTGAAGTATTTGAAGCACGGGATTAAAACGACCTTGTTGACATTATTACCATGTGAAGAAGGGGACTGTAGAGGGGCAAGAGTGGAAGCAGAAGAACATACAGGAAGTGGATAGATTCAGGGCATGTTGTAGAGCTAGACCTTGATGGATCCAATGTGGGGAGGAAAGGAAAGAAGAATCAAGAAGGACCCCTGGGGGTTTGAGGCTTTAACCAACCAGAGTCAATAAAAAGACCAACTAGCAGCTCATTAAAAGGTGGCGCAAACCAAAGAGATGCTCTGGTCCAGGGAACAGTCAGGAACTCAGAACTCAGAAGTTGTTTCAAATGCTTGCCTCACCTACTTTTCTCTAGTAGCAGTCCCAGTCCCTTCACCTCTTTTCTTCTTATCAAGTGGTAACAACGTTTGTACCCTCCCGTAGTTGCCACCGAAGCTATAAAGGTAAACATAGGTTAATGTCTGAAGGGTCGTGATTTAGTCCTTCTAAGAAATGACTCACAGAAGCCATACTTTAATCAAAATGGAGAATTTTAAGAAAGTAGTTTCATCTGCTGCCTCACTTTTCTTTTCAGTGTTTTCAATTTGAGAAGCAGAACTTGAGTCTAGCATGTGAGTCTTCAAGATAGAAGCTCTGTCACTGGTTAAATATCTTTAACTTGGTTACTCTACATTAGGATAGGTAATCTGCACATCTTTGTGCAAAAAGAATCACCCAGGGTACTCAGATGAGAGCCTGAAGTTCCCCAGTCTTCCAGTAGCATACCTCTGACTTTCTCTGCCTCTGTGTTCTCTGCTCAGATCCCAGCGACTCCAATTTGATGTCTCTTCCCCCAATGGCATCTTACTCTTCAGAGAAACCAGCAAGATGATAACAATGTATGGTACGTGCTTTAGAGGAGCAGAACCTTGGGGGTGATTTCCAGCTCAGTCACCACACTGTATGCAGTGTAGACTAGCCCTGGCGACAGCCAGGACAGTATGACAGGGCCCCTGGCACCAAGGGCCTTTCGAATAGGAGGGTTGAGTTGGTGACCTAAACTATCAGTAATAATGTGGTTGAATAAATGTATGTATCACGTCTGTCTACTCAGGCAATCGCATCCTGACACTAGGAGAGGTCCCAAAGGATCAGGTCTATGCACTGAAGCTCAAGGGCATCTCCATCTGCTTCTCCATGCTGAAGGCAGCCCTCAGTGGGAGCTACGTCAATTTTGGAGTCTTCCGTCTCTATGGAGATGATGCCCTGGACAATGCTCTACAGACCTTTATCAAGCTGCTCCTCTCTATTCCCCACAGTGACCTCCTGGTAAGTGTTAAGCTTTATTGACAGGATCCGAGCCCCTCATCATATTCAGGTGTTTTTGGTTGTTTTGGGGTTTGGGTTCTTTTGTTATTTTGCCTGACACTATAATTGAATATTTCTCTGGAGAACTATAAGCTAACTCCAGCTAGCTCTTTTGTCTTCCCATCTGAAGGGAACTGAGCTGTTTCATTTAAGATCTTACTCCCTGTTGAGGTGCCTGGGTGGTGCAGTCGGTTGAGCGTCCAACCGTTGGTTTCAGCTCAGGCCCTGATCTCAGGGTCATGAGATTGAGCCCCACGTTGGGCTCTGTGCTCAGCGGGGAGTCTGCTTGAGATTCTATCTCCCTCTCCCTCTGTCCCTCCTGCTTATGCTCTCTCTCTCAAATAAATAAATCTTAAAAAAAAAAAAAAAAAAAGGCTTGCTTCCTGCATATTGAGGTACACCATGCCTAAGTTGATTTCTGTCTTCTTCTCCCACAGGACTACCCCAAGCTCAGCCAGTCTTACTATTCACTACTGGAAGTCCTGACCCAGGACCACATGAACTTTATTGCAAGCCTGGAACCTCATGTCATCATGTATATTCTCTCTTCCATTTCTGAAGGACTTACTGCACTTGGTGAGCACATGGATTGTTTGGTTTTTACCATTTAACAGAAAGGGAGAACTTTGCCCCAGTATCCGAAAGTGTTACTGCTTTGGGGTATATGTATGACTCATGGATACATTCTCATCTAGAAATACTTATCGACCCTATCCTGAGGACCAAGCACTGTGCTAGGCACTAGGGGTACAGTAAGTATTAATAACCACAGTCCCTGTCCTTTAGGAGCTTTTTATCTGGTAGATGAAACAGACATGTAGACCAGTGCCTATTTACTGCACTTACCTACTTCTGCACCACAGTGGGGGTGAGGAGGGAGTGCTGTGAGAGCTATCAGGAAGAATACCTAAACTTCTGGTGTTGAGAAGTGGGGTCAGACAAGGCTAGCCAAAAGCATTGATAAAAAACCACGGGCCAAAAAGCTGCACAGGCGTTAGCAGGTTAGTGGGGAGGCTTCCTAGCAGCAGGAACAGCAAGTACCAGCAGCTGCAGGCAAGAGAGAGTCAGGAAATCCAGATGCCCAGCACATTGGTGCAGAGAAGCCAGAGAGGGGTGGGCGGGGCAAAGCCGGAGACCACCCAGGGGCCCTCATGCGCATCAGGGTGTTGGATTCTTTTTTTTTTTTTTAATTTTATTTATTTATTTGAGAGAGAGAGAGAGAAAGAGAGAGCGCACATGAGAGGGGGGAGGGTCAGAGGGAGAAGCAGACTCCCCGCTGAGCAGGGAGCCCGATGCGGGACTCAATCCCAGGACTCCGGGATCATGACCTGAGCCGAAGGCAGTCGCTTAACCAACTGAGCCACCCAGGCGCCCAGGGTGTTGGATTCTAACCTGAGGACAGTGGAGGCTATGGAAGGCACTCACACAGACAGCTCCACGGGTTGTTCATCCTACTCCACCTGGTTCCTTGTCAGCCCTTTTGTTCCTAGGCTACCATCGAGCAGTCTCAGTAGGTATGCATATATTCAGAGAAAGAATACATTTTTTTATATTAGGCTGAGCAAAAAAATAGGATTAAGTCACCTGTAAGATAATCACGATATATTGCAAGTGCACATAAAATGACTTTTGGATTGCCTGCTGTGGTGAGTTACACCTCCATGCCCCTTCTTCCATAGGCATTTACTTCCAGCAGGTGCAGAGCCATACCTAGGACAGTCCAGCCAAGGGCTCCGACCCTACTCTGGAAGGCTATTTTATAGCTTCTTGAAAATCGAGGGACCTCTGCATAAACAGAAACAGAAGGGTTGACTCTTTTAAGGGTTCATCCCTTAGTCCTCTGGCCTGTGCCTCACCTCGTCAGAGCTCTGTCAACAAGCCGTGCCGCAGCGTCCCCTTTGTAAAATGCATAGATGAGTCGCAGCTTCCCCCCCCACCCTTACCCACCACACTCCCCGCAAAATGCTTCATAGATAAAGAATACGGTACCTCTAACAGACTCTAAATGTCGATAGACTGTATGAAGCTGGGTTTAATGACCTCCCCCCAGTAACTCAGACTTCTTGGATTCTCATCACAGCTTGTCCAGTTATTAGCAGTGTGATCTGGAGGCGAGTCACATAACCTCTTCAAACTTTGGTTTGTTAAAATGGAACAACTACCTCCCGGAGTTCTCAAGAGGGTAAATTAGAGATAATATCTATAAAGTCTTTAGCAGAATATCTGGCACAGTAGAAGTACTTGCTGTATGTAAAGTATTCGTTATTTTTTATGAAGCAGAAGACATGCATCTGCACCACATTGAGCAGTAATGTCGATATTATTAATTAATATATTGTCTTATTACCACACACTCACTTTCAAACTTAGAATTGGGCCTTGCTATATGATGAGGGTGAGAGGTCAACAGAAAGCACCCAAACACAGGCCTTAAATGAGCTGGGGACAGTTCCCAGTCTGCTGGGGTACCTCTACCTCTACCTCTACAGGCTCTCAGCTAAGGGCAACCCCTTGGCTGCCCATGTCACCATCAGCAGCTCCATACCCCGGCTCTAATCCACCCCTCCCTCTTTCTTCCAGACACCATGGTATGCACAGGCTGCTGCTCTTGCCTGGACCACATCGTGACATACCTCTTTAAGCAGCTGTCACGGAGCACCAAGAAGAGGACGACACCCCTGAACCAGGAGAGCGACCGCTTTCTGCATATCATGCAGCAGCATCCAGAGATGATCCAGCAGGTAAGGAACGTGAGCGTTAGGAGGCAGTGTGGGGTATCCGGCAGTGGAAGAACCTCTCAAGAGAGGAGAGGCCAAGCAAAATGGGGAGGCTGACATCTCACCAGCCTCATGCTGCCGAAGTGAAGTGTATGCCTTAAAATTGCAGTGGATTTTGAGTTTGCTGAGTAATCATCAGATATTAAAAAAATCTGGGAAGAAAAACAGGTTCTGAATTGTTTTTCCGAGCGTCACACCAGCCCCTGTGCCTCGGACCTGTGCTCCTTCCACGACGACGACTGTGGCCACCCGTTGCCGTAAACGGAGCCTGAGTTAGCAGTTGCCAGCTGTAAGGCTTGTACTCCCATCTGCAGAGTGGCCACAAGAGTACGGGATAAAAGGAAATAACTGACCACACAGATCAAACCATATGTTTGCCATTGCTTTATTTGTATGAGGCATCTTTCCAGAAGGAAGATTTGCCTTGGGTAGCTACACACTAGATCACTGCCTCAGATGCTCCATTTCCAGATGCTGTCAACGGTGCTGAACATCATCATCTTTGAAGACTGTAGGAACCAGTGGTCAATGTCCCGGCCCCTACTTGGCTTGATACTACTTAATGAAAAGGTAAGAGAGCCATCTCCCTGGTGCCCAGAGCCAGAAGCATGGGTAGACACATGTTTGGCTGTCATTTTCCAGGGCACTGTGAGAAAGGCTATAGGAACACCCCACGATGGTGAAGCCGAGGGAAAACGGCTCATTTTCTGAGCATGTACTGTTCATGCTTTGAACAGTACATAATCACTGAACTGTTAGAAGTCAGCATGTGTGGCAATTCAGACAAAGGATGAGGAAGTGTTACTAGAAGAGAATATACCTGGAGAGCAGACCACCAATGACCTAAATTCTAGTTCCAGCTCCACCATAAACAAACATAAGGAAGTCTAGAGAGTCCTGTAAAAGAACCTGGATCAGGGGCACCTGGCTGGCTCAGCTGGTAGAGCAAGTGACTCTTGATCTCGGGGTTGTGGGTTCAAGCCCCACACTGGGTATAGAGATTACTTAAAAATAAAATCCTTTAAAAAAAAAAAAAAATAGAACCTGGATCAGATGACCCTTAGAGTGTTTACAAATTTAAAACTCTTTGATTTTTAAGTAAGATAAAGATACATTATCTTGCAGCAAATACTTACTTGAATCAAAAAAGGTACCCCATTTTGGTAGATAATTCTGTGTTTTGGAGAACATCCCTTCAACCTTGCAGATGAGGGAGGGCTAATCCCTATCTCCTCTCCTTACCCTGTCTCACTCCTTGCCCCACAGTATTTTTCTGACCTAAGGAACAGTATCGTGAACAGCCAGCCACCAGAGAAGCAGCAGGCTATGCATCTGTGTTTCGAAAACCTGATGGAAGGCATCGAGCGAAATCTTCTTACGAAGAACAGAGACAGGTGAGTGTAGGGGGCCCTGCAGAGAAGTCCTAGGCAATTTCTCAAGTCATCGAAACGGGAGACTCCTTAAGAGTCTTTTTTTTTTTTTTTAAGATTTTATTTATTTATTTGACAGAGAGAGACACAGTTAGAGAGGGAACACAAGCAGGGGGAGTGGGAGACGTTGAGAAGCAGGCTTCCCGCTGAGCGGGGAGCCCGATGCGGGGCTCAATCCCAGGACCCTTGGATCATGACCTGAGCCAAAGGCAGACGCTTAACGACTGAGCCACCCAGGCACCCCTCCTTAAGAGTCTTTTAGAGACCATCTTAAAGCAGTGCTGTCCAGTAGAAAAGCAGGCCACATATGTAACTTTGAACTTTTTAGTAGCCACATTAAAAAAAGGTAAAAAGAAACAGACAAAACTCCTTTTAATACATTGTATTTAACATATGCAGATTATCATGTCAATGTGTAATCCATATTTAAAAACTGAGAATTTTAACATTCTTTTTATTGTACTAAGTCTTTAAGATCCTGTGTATTGTACACTTAGCAGGGCATCTCAAGTCAGATGCTAGATATTCATTTGAATTACTTGATTTGTATTAAGATTTCATAAAATTTACAGTTGACAAAGTAGATTCCCATATTCAGGTATACCAGAGGTACTTAGAAGTTGTCTAGTTGTCAATTGAATATCAGGCTTTTCTGAATTAATGCTTAAATTTTATTTTTTTTAATTAATTTGAAAAATGGTATTTTAATTTAAAATTAATTAAGGTACAATTGGGGAACTGAATTTTAACTTTCATCTAATTTGCTTCAGTTCTTCAGTTGAACTGGGCACACTTCAAGTGCTCAGTAGCCCTGTGTGGCGAGTGGCTACCATACTGGACAGCACAGTGCTTTAGCACAGGTCTCCGGCATTAAGCATTGAGTGAGACAGCCTCATTCTCTTCATGCCCTCACTTTGGGAGGGTTACTTCCCACCTCTGTCAGATTCCTTTTGTGCTGCCAGGAGCCCAAGGTGGCCCTCAAAGCCCCAGATTTGACCAGATCTCAAGGTCTGCCGCAAGGTTGTCAGGTTGAAAGGGTTGCAAAACTAGCCCACCTTTCCCTTAAGGTCTGAAGACTGAGGTTAACTGACCTTAGAAACAGATGCATACGTTCTGCCTCTCAGTAGCCGCTTCTCTGCCAGAAATGTTTTAGTCCAAGACCTTTCCCCTCCACCCTCCTCCCCCAACCTACATGCATCCCCTCTGCAGGTTCACCCAGAACCTGTCGGCATTTCGTCGAGAAGTCAACGACTCGATGAAGAATTCCACTTATGGCGTGAATAGCAATGATATGATGAGCTGACACCTCCTTGGACTCTACCTGTACAGAGCAGCGCCCTTTGGTCTGGCCCAGAGGGGCAAACAATTACAAGGGAGAGGGCCTGGCTGACCCTGGCTCCCTCCTCCAGGGGTGTGGGGAAAATGGCAGAGTCACCTGGCTACTTCCCCAGGGAATAGGGGTGTGAGTGCACTCACTAGGGGGCAGGGCGCTGCTGGTTCCTGGGGGTTGGGTGGGAAGGGTGGTGGGAGGAGATAGAGACACAAATGTGTGAGACTCCAGCCCCTCCTCCTGGGGCCACCCCAGGGGGCGGGGGGGAACCCCCAGTGTCCTGCCACAACCTGCCTTGTATAAACATGTACATTTTTTCATAACATTTTGAACAAGGTTTATATTGACTCAAGTTTAAAAACAAAAAGTGTGACTGAAAAATTTTTACAGAGTCTAGTGCACCAATGCTGATGTGAGGGGTTGTGTATGCGAGTGAGGAAAAAATGTGTATTCTGGTGGCCTGAAGCTTTACTGGACGAGGATGTGTGAACGTGCAGAGATATATTTAGTGACACAGTGTAGAGAGGCAAAAAAAAAAAAGTAAAAATTCCAAATGTATATTTTTTCTTATTGCCCTTTCCTTGCCCCCAAAATTATCACTTCCTGTTACTGTATTACCCTTGTTATTAGGAACTCTAAGCCATGTGGAGCACCATCCTTCCCCTTCAACCATAGATGCTGCCCTAGGTCCCTCGGCCTCTTGCAGTGACAGACAACTCCAGCTAAAAGTGTTTGGTGTTCTAGCTTCATCCTTTTTCCCACTTTGCTTATCCTCATCCTCAGACAGATGCCTCTTGCTTTTACAAGTCAGATGTAATTCTATGATTTAGGGTTCTCGGTCTCTGTAAAGGTAGAGACCAGAGAGAAGGAATTGAGCCAGCTGCTCTCCTGGTGAGCGATTTGGATGAGTCCACCAGAGGCCCAGTTGCGTGGCCGATAACTTTGAGTCTTCCCCAGCCCTTGAGGCAGTGTGTGTGGATGTGTGCGCGTGGATATTTATATATGTACCCTGCACTCGTGAATGTATGAACTGGAGGAAGTTACTACAGCGGAGGGGTTCTTAATAACAAGGTCTGCCTAGCATGAAGTATTTAACAATCTCCCACCCCTTTAAAAATATACATTTTTATAAAATGAAAACCATAATAAATGTTTTGAATATTAAAAAAAATTAACCTACAGAAGAAAATTAATGGAGAAAGCTATTTGCCTTGTACTTTTTCCACAATTGCTGCCGCTAGTTGTACGCATCTCTAGTTCAGCTCTTGCCCATGGGACACTCATCATCAATTAGGTTTTATCTTTATTTCTCTCCTCTGGCCCCAAAAACAAGCCTGTTAATTTTTTTTTTTTCCTTCTCCTCTGGCGACTGTGTGGTGAATCCTTTCTTGCGTGATCAGGTTGCGGATAGACTTGTAAGGGTGTTTGCTGCATACAGTGTAAGCATTGTGACCGCCAATAAACTTCAATGGTTTCTACTGACCTGGCTTCAGCAATCAAGTCTAGTGTGTCTATAGGGACATGTCTCACTCTAAACACACAAAGATGTTTGAAACATGCATTCGTAAAAGCCAGTGGATGACAGGTGCCTCTCGCCCTTGTAAAATTAGCTTCTCATTCAACTAAGTCTGACTCGATTTCTTTTACAAATATGATTGTTTTAGTTGAGACAGATCTATACAGATAGATATACAGTGCTGCTGGCCACAGGTAGAAAGGTGAAGCCACGCTGCCTCTTCTAGGTAATAACATGGCAACCAGCAGAGAAGTAATAATTGCAGAAAGCCCAGTTTTGTTAATGTTCCTTTTTTTTTTTAAGATTTATTTATTTAAGAGAGAGCACACAGGTGAGCAGGGGGAGGGGCCAAAGGAGAGGGAGATAAGCAGACTCCCCACTGAGCGGGCATTGTGACGTGGGGCTCCATCCCAGGACCCTGAGATCATGAACTGAGCCAAAATCAAGAGTCTGACGCTCAAATGACTGAGCCACCCCAGCGCCCCTTTGTTAATTTTCTGACCTCTGCCCTCTTACGAGGGCTGGGCTTCACTCGTGAGACCCTGACAAGCTCAAGGATAAGTTCTCTCCCTGTACCACTTTGCAGGCCTCATGGGCCAGAATTCTCAAATGAAGAACACTATAGTTAATGAGGACTATTTCTCATCCCCATACTATGTAGTACCTAGATATAAGAGAACTTAATTGCCAGGAACATTGTATCTGTATCTGTACCTTAATGTAGATTTATATCCAGTGAATCACAGGCTCTAGAGTGCTACTTAAAAAAAGAAAAAGATTTATTTATTCACCTTAGAGTGTGCACAAGTGGGGGAAGGGGCAGAGGGAGAGAAACTTCCAGCAGACTCCCTGCTGAACTCGCATGAGATCACAACCTGAGCCAAAACCAGGAGTCAGCACTCAACGGACTGAGCTACCGAGGGGCCCCTAGATGCCTCTCTTGCCCACCTTATCTAGATATCCTGATAACCTTTTCTTTGCTGTTTCAGTGTCCTGGGGACTGTCTTGATCCTAAGTTATTTTGAAGGCAAAAATTTGTATTCTCAGGGCTAGAAGGCAAGTAGAATTGATTCATCTTAGCCAAGTCTGTCTTTAAGCCTAAGAGAAATATAAAATGGTCAGGCTTCATTAATAGGCAAAGCACTCCAGTCACATGGCCCAGTGACCTGGAATTCTAATTCTATAGTAAATAAGATAAAAAAACAACTTTCTCACGGGTACTTGAAGAAGAACCCCTCTCCCCCCAACTATCTTGAGATGCTGCTTGATCAGCAAAACCCCAGACCCCTCCTTTCCCTTACACAAAAAACAATTTCAGAGGCAAGAAACTCACCGTAGATGGTGGCCTCCTCGTTGCAACCCTAAGTGCAGTCCAGTCATGACAAACCGCCATAGTTAAAATCTTCCACAACCACATCAAACTTTTTAAACAGTGAAGGTGTTCCTTTCTTGGCAGTTAAAAGAAGGGGCACCCAAAAAACAGCCAAGTAGGAAAATTTTTTCTGGTCAAATGATCAGCAATGTAACATGATCCATCCTTTAAAAAACCAGTTATCTTTAAACATTGGTTTCCGCCAAGAAGTCATGTGGAGGTTTTATTGAGTTAAAACATGAGTTTATTAGTTTCTAGGCTATCCTGGGCACTACGGTTATCAAGTCAAGTCTTCACACAGTGTCTCCTGACACAGACTGTACTTACGTTGACAGAACACCTGAAGTCTTTGTGGCAGAGTACTAAATTGTATTATGGATGTACGTGTTTTTTTGTTGACTCTGCCCAAATAAGGGTTATTTATTCCCAGTAAAGTATAGATCAGAGGAAGAAGAATTTGACCAAGGGTCAAATTTTTACATTTTTAGATTTTAAGAAGTAATGACTTTCACCCAATTGTTAATTTTCTAATGACAAGTGACAACCTACTAAGAAATAAGAGTTTTATATTGTGCAAACATGAACTTTTCTTAAGAACTTGTGTTTTTTTTTCCACCCAAGTGGAAGAATGTTCTAGCACCTTATGAAATTTCAACCACGTGCAGACACAGACCACCTTCCAAAAATATTCACGGTCATGAGGTAAGAGGAATTGAGTGTAGACAGCCAAAGCACCTCTCTGTATCCTATTTGCCACCAGCCAGCCCTCCCCCAACCCAAGATTTTTGGCTACATCTACAAACACACCTAAGTTGTTTTCTAATGCTGCCGCCAAAGTGCCAAAGCAAAAAAGGAAAGCAAAGATAATTACAGGGAACCTGCAAAAGCCCTAAGTCTGATAATAAGGCCTTGAAAAATGTAAATGGTTGTGACTTTTAAAGTCCTACTTTAGATATTTCAAAAAATAAATTTGAAAGGATAAAAATGTACATAACAACCGTAATTAATACAACTGCCAATTAAGTGCTAGGTAATGTCTTAGGTCTTAGAATTCTTGCCTCTTGTAGCTTTTCTCCCGGGTCCATTACATCTATTTTGCAGTTTTTAGATCCCCTGGAATTCACTGGTCAGCCACTTTGGTGTATTTCAGGAGCAGTGGGTCAACTAAACAAATCAGCTGCCAGACAATGGGACATCATATGAGCAGAATGGAGGAGGGGATCAAGCTTAGACTATTATCCCCCTTCCCCAGAAAACCCTTATGGTCTTCAGGGCAGCCTGACTGCTGCTGTCTGTTCATTCATCAAATACTTAGTATCCACTTCAGGACAAATACCTTTTTGATGGTCAGCAACAGAAAAGGAAACTCAAAAGCAAAAAACATTGGCAAGGCAAATTCATTTCCACTCTTCGGCATAAAATCCCTCAACAGTACAAACTGACTCCGAAACATAGTGAACAGTACTTAAAACACTTACACAAGCACCATACACAATTATATTTTTAACTGTTTGATAATCATGAAGACAGACTTCATAATAGATTTAAGCATACAGCATCACCTAATGGGCCAAACCACCCCATTAGCAGTTACAAAAGACTGAAGAGTGACCAGTGGGGAATCTCCTAACCCTTGCTACTGGGTAACAAATTAAGTCCAGGCATGTCTGAATTCAAGGTTTGAAGGACAACCAAACTCAGGAAAAAAAACTGACTCCTTATCTGAAGCTCAGAGGGGCCACTATAGAGAGTCTGATATTGTAAAAGGGTGGGCGAATTTAAGAGCAGTATTCTCAAAGCCAGAAAACCCAAGCTCTCCTCAGCTCTTAAAGACTGATTATACTGTGCAATGAAGGTAAAGCAAACTCTAGAAGCTGAACTAACTCAACTGGAAAATCAATTAAAATGAAACCACTTTTAAGAGTATAGCAGACCATTATCGTTTTTATTTATCAGAAAGCCCATGCCCCACCCTTTAACACCTGGCAGGCAGGGATAGGTGCCACAAAGCATATCAAGTTACCGACTTTGCCAACCAGACTACAAACGTGCAGCAGAGCCCTTCCATTCAACTACACGTCTGCCACTGCCATCTCTGCCTCCACATCCTACCTTGTCTTTCCCCCGTCTGCACAACCGTCTCTTCTCAGTCTAAATTTCCATGCCCTTTGCCCATCTACCCTTTTAAAGACCCAAAGTAGAACCCCATTCCCTCTCTGAAGTCGCTCCCTATTGTCCCTGTCCCAAGTCTTATAGCCTACTCGGGTTTATTTGAGATATTCCTAATCCTCACTCTCCCCGCCTCAACAACCAAAATGTGCTCCTTACGAGCGGGGACCAGATGGTAAGGGGGCCGTGAAGAGAAAGTAGTTGGACTAATTTGGGTGAAGGCCCAGCAGACAGGGCCCCCGGCTGCCTGGTGTGGGCGAGCTAAACGCAAACGTTGCCACAAGCCTCTACTGAAAGGAAAAGAGCAGAAGCTGGTGACAGCTCCCTGACCTCGCGAAGGAAAACGGTAGAGTTCACTCCCGACCCCGCACTTCTGCCCCCAACAAACCGCCGCGCCCCGGAAAAGGTTCCGCGCGTTCCTTCCGTCCTCGTCGCGTCTGCGCACGTAGGTCCTCTCTGCCGGCGCGTCTCCTCGGCGCCACCGTTCGCTCCGCCTCCGCTGCCCTGCGCAAGCGCAGTCGTGACTCCTGACTGTTCTCGAGCCCTGGGCGTCGGGGCTGGAGGGATCGTTCCTGGGGAAGGTGGAATTGGGCTGCGGCGGCCCCTGGACCCCCACCCAGCCGTGTGCCCGGTAGGGGTTCGAGTTCACGCGTGCCATGGCATCACACCCAGTGTCCGCGGTAGTAATCATAGAGGCACTGTTCAAGGACTTGGTCCCTGGGTGGGAAGGACTCTGGAGTGGGCAAACGGGCTGAAAAGGATGATCGTTGGCGGCTCAGTATACCCTGGGAGTGCGAAAGAGGGCCTCCCCCGTCCCCCACGTCGAGCCCTAGCAGAACGAGTCACTAGGAAGAAGGCAGGGAAGAACACTCACAGTGCCAAAACACCGAAGCATGAAACCTTGTATCTTTATAGAAGTTGCAAAAATAATACGGTTGGAGGGGAAAGTGTAGCTAGCTCTATACGTGTCTGGTTGAGGGGTGGGGCACCAGAGGTTGGGATTTGATCCGAAAAGCCTCAAGTTTCCAGAGGCTACATTACAAAGCAGGCTAATGACCAGTCTTTGTTGAATCGACCAGCTGGTGGGTAATGAGGATTTGAACCAAGACCCAAGACAAGGACTGTTGGGTGAGAGTTGAGAAAGACTAGAGAGATAGGGGGTGGAGGTTGGAATTAACAGACTTTGGATGTGAAGAGTAAAGGATAGAGGATTCTGGTAGGATTCCCAGGTTCTAGAATGGAGCAGCAGCTGAGTCAAGGCAGAGGAAGCATGAAACAGTATGGGGATGAGTGCAGAGCTCTTGGTGAACCTGAATGGAACTCTGATCTAAGGAGACTTCCCTGCTCTTGGACAAAACATCAGAAAACAAGGGGGAACACTTCCCAGTCATTTTATAGAAAAAACATCTCCCTGATACCAAAACCAAAGACATTAAAAGGAAAAAAAAAAAAAAAAAAGCCTTTAGACTAATAGACCTCATAAACGCAAAAAATCTTAAAATATAAGCAAATTAAATCCAGGAATATATGAAAAGGATAATACATCATGACCAAATGGGATTGATCCTAAGAATGCAAGGTTGGTTTAAAACATTCAGAAAACCAATAAATGTAATTAGCTGTATAAACAAAATGAAAGAGAAAAAGCTGATCATCTTGGTAGATAAAGAAAAAGCACGTGACAAGATTCAATACACATGAAAATTCTCAGCAAATTAGGAATAGAAGGAAACATTCTTTACCAATTAAAAGCTATCTACGAAAAGCCTACCACCAACAGAATGTAATAATGAAAGACTGAACGGTTCCCCTAAAAATCAAGAACAAAGAAAGAGTACCTCCTTTACCACCTCAATTTAACATTGTACTTGAGGTCCTAATCAGAGCACATAGGCACTTAATTAATTAACTAATTAATGGTTCACAGATCAAAAAGAAGTGAAACTATTCACAGATGTCACGATTTGGGGCTCAGAAAGCTACTGGAACTAATAAGCGAATTTAGCAAAATCACAGAATACAAGGTCAGTATAAAAAACCAACTGTATTTCTATATACTAAAAATAAGCTATTAGAAGATGAAATTTCAAAATATATACTATTTGTTCTAGCATCCAAAAAACATGAAATACATAGGAATAAATTTAACAAGCTATGTGCCAAACTTGTACACTAAAATCTATAAAACATTGCAGAGCACAATCTTTAAACAACTGGAAAGATCATAACATGTTCATAGTTTGGATGACTCAAAATTGTGATGTCATTTTCTCCCTAAATTGAACTATGCATTCAACAAAGTCCCAATAAAAATCCCAGAAAGTTTTTTTGTAGAAACTGGCAAGCTGATTCTAAAATTCATTTGAAAATGCAAAAAAAAATCTAGAATAGCCAAAACATTTTTGAAATAGAAGAACGGAGTTGGAGGGCTCCCCTACCTGATTTCAAGATACACCATAACGCTACAGTAATCAGTACTGAAGTGTTGGCACTAGGGCAGACAGATCGATGGGACAGAAAAAAACTCCAGAAATAGACCAATATGTACATGCTTAATTCATTCTCAACAAGAGTGCCAAGGTATTTCAATAGGCAAAGGGTAGTCTTTTACAAAAATGGTGCTGGAGTAACTGGGGATCCACTTGAAAGAAAAAAAGAAATGAACCTCGACCCTTACCTAACACCACACACAGAAATTAACTTCAAATGGATCACAGATGTAAAAGTAAAAGTTCAAACTACAAGATTTCTAGAAGAAAATTTAGGAGAAAACTTTCATGACCTTGGGTTAAGCAAAGATTTCTTCGAATACCAAAGCCATGTGCCATAAAAGGAAAAAAATTTATTGGACTTCATCAAATTTTAAAATGTCTGCTCTTCAAAAGATGCCATTTTAAGAAAGGAAAAGACAAGCCATAGGCAGGAATAAAAAAAACTTTGTAATGCATATACATGACACAACACAGGTATCCAAAGTGTATAAAGAATCCCTACAATTCAGTAACAATCACCCAAAATAGACCAATTTTTAAATGGACAAAATATTTAAACAGGTATTTTGCAAAAGGAGATACACAAGTGACCAGTAAACACTTGAAAAGATGCTCAACATCACTTGTCATCAAACAAATACAAATAAACAGACGTCACTATATACATCCACTAGAATGGCTAAAATTAAGAAGACTGACAATGCCAAGTGTTGATGATGAATGGCCACTGGAATTTTCATACATTGCTGGTAGAAATGCAAAATGGTACAGGAATTCGGAAAATAGTTTTACAGTTTCATATAAAGTTTAATATATGCTTACAAAATGATCCAGCAATTTCACTCCTAGGTATTTACCAAAGAAGAACTAAAACATATATCCATGCGAACAAAGACTTGCTCTCTAATGTTAATGGCATTTTTATTCATAATATATGTCTAAAACTAAAAACTACCCAAATATCCATCAAAGGATGTATGAGTCAGAGACGTATCACAAGGAATTGGCTCATGCAGTTATGGGGGCTAGCTACAGGTCTGAAACCTGCAGGGCAGGTCATCAGGTAAAGCAAATTGGAAGGTCTCTGGCAGGAACTGAAGCTGCAGTCCACAGGCAGAACTTTTTCAGGGAAACCTCAGTTCTGCTCCTAAGGCCTTTCAGCTGATTGGATCAAGCCCACCCCTATTACTGAGAGTAATCTTTATATAAAGACAGCTGATTATTGGTGTTAATCACCTCTCCAAAGTGCCTTCACAGCCACATCTTCATTAGTGTTTGATTGAGTAAGTGGGTATGATAGTCTAGTCAAGTTGACACATAAAACTGACAAGCAGGTGACTGGGTATACAAATTGTGGAATACTACTCAACAATAAACAGAAACAAACTACTGATAGAAGTAACGGTATGGATAAATAAGTCTCCCAACACATTTTGTTCAACAAAAGAGGGCAGACGAAAAGACCCTGTAGGATTCTACTTATTTGAAATTCTAGAACAGTCAATAATGATCCACAGTGTCAGAATAGGTAAGTGCTTGGGGCGCCTGGGTGGCTCAGTCGTTAAGCGTCTGCCTTCGGCTCAGGTCATGATCCCAGTATCCTGGGATCGAGCCCCACATTGGGCTCCCTGCTCTGCGGGAAGCCTGCTTCTCCCTCTCCCCTCCCCCTGCTCGTGTTCCCTCTCTCACTCTGTCTCTCTCTGTCAAATAAATAAATAAAAAATCTTAAAAAAAAAAAAAAAAGAATAGGTAAGTGCTTGCCTGATGCCAGTTAGACATTAGGGTGAGGATTCTGCCTGCAAAGGGAAACAAGAAAATTTGGGAGAGTGATGGAAATTATAACTGGACTGTGGTGGGGGCTACCCAGCTATATACATTTGTCAAAATTCATCGAAATTATGCACTTTTTAAAAGATTTTATTTATAAGTAATCTCTACACCCAATGTGGAGCTTGAAACTACAACTCTGAGGTCAAGAATCACTTGCTCCACTGACCGAGCCAGCCAGGCACCCCAAATTACACACTTTAAACGAGTGCATTTATGTACATAAATTATTTCTCAGTAAAGTTGATGTGTTAAAAAGGGGGGGGGGGAGCTGATTCCTGCACAGCAGAAGCTCCAATCAAGGTTCCAGAGAGATATGTCCAGTTCCTATAGCACTATTTTTGGAAAAGACTATCTTTTCCCTATTGAATTACCTTGGTACTTTTGTTGAAAAGCATTGAACCTTATATGTAGGTGAGAAGTTTCCTGGATGGGAGTGAAGGATAAAAATGCAATCAGATCAACTATACTTCATGAAAGAAAGAAAGAGAGAGAGAGAGAAAGAAAAAGAAAGAAAAAAAAGAGAAAGAAAGAAAGGAGAGAGAAAAAGAGGGAGAGGAGAGGAGGGGAGAAAGGGCAGGAGAAGGAGAGGAGAGGGGAGGAGGAAGGAGAGGGGAAGGAAGGAGAGAAGAAGGGAGGGAGGGAAAGAAAAGAATTTAATCAGAGAGATCCCTAGTTATTTCTGACTTCAGAGATGTCACATGAGCCAGAGAGACGGGGTGTGGTCGCTGGAAAGCCTCCTCCTCTTCACTACCCCTACCCCGCCGAAACAAACATTTAAGAGCTGCCCTGTGCCCCATGAACGGCTGTTTGTTCAATGACTGGTCCTCATAAAGTGTGTCCCACGGTGTATTCCTCACCAGCTACCACAGCAGCCTCTCTGGTGACCAAACTCCTTCCCACCCCTTCTTGGCCATGGGAGAAATCATCCTTCTGGAAACAGGGCTCTTCTCTGGGGACCATAACCCTGGGGGACCGGCCCTCCTGGCCTTGGAAAGGGCCCACACCTAGAGGGTAGGGAAAGGGCAGGAAGGACGGCGACGAGCAGGAAAAGCCTTAAAGCGGCTTCCCATGGGGCGGCGAGGCAAGCCTAAGCTCGGCGGTCTCACCCAGTAGGCCTTGGTGAATCCCCAGTGGTCCTGAAGGTGCTGCTCACGGCTGGTCCTGCACCAGCGGCAAGCAACTTCACCTGGGAACCTGTTAGAAATGCAAATGACCTTGGCCCCACCCAGCCCTCCACCGCCCCGCGCCGCGGAGATGGGACCCGGCCCTGCGCTTTAACAAGCCGTCCAGGTGCGCCGAGGCAGGAAGACGAGGAAGGAATGGCAGAGCGGAATGGGGAAAGAAGGGCCTCTCCTTTAAGACTGAGTCGACGCCCCCGTGCTGCCCCTTCGCGAGCCCCCTAACAGCCTGCAGTGGGCGGCGGCGCTCAGGTGGGGCTGGGAGGAGGCCGGAGCGCGGGAGGCGGCGGCGGGCGGGCGAGAGGGCCCGGCCCAGGGGAGGGACGGCCGGGACCACGACGGCACCGACGGGGCTCCCAGAGCACCCGAAGGGCCCGCCGGGGCGGCTCCCATTCCCTCTCCAGCCCGGGCGACCTAAGCGTCGAGCGCCCCGCTCCGCTGGCCCCGGGACTGCGCCGCTGTACCCGCCGGGGGCTTGGACTCGGGGCGGCGGGGCGGGATGCGGGTGGCCGCGCTGGGCGCCGGGCGGGCGGGGGCGGCGGGCCCGGCCTCGGCTCACCGCGGGCGCCCGTTCCGCACAGCCGCGGGGACCCCGGCTCCCGCGCCCCGCGGCATGAACCTCAGCAGCACGAGCAGCGCAGCAGAGAAGGCGCCCAGGGCCACGCTCTGGGGTGAGTGAGGGCCCGGCGGCTCCCGAGACCGGGGGGGCGCGGGGAGCCCCTCGGGGAGCCCCTCCCCTGAGCCGGCCCGGCCCCCTCGCTCCTCTCCCTTCGCAGGCTGTGAGCTAAACCAAGAGAAACGGACTTGGACGGTCAAAGCCCAGAAGGAGGGGAAGCAGGACTGTAAGCTGTTGCTCAGTACGGTGGGTGCCTCCCCGCAGGAAGGGTGGTCGGATGCAGCCGGGAGGGACTTGGACAGCTGCGGAGGGCCAGGGGGCACTCTCTGGTCCCAGAAGGTGGAACAGGGTTGCCCTCCGCTGACGAGGTGGCCTGTCTCCAACCGCTCTCAGATTTGCTTGGGGGAGAAAGCCAAAGAAGAGATGAACCTCGTGGAAATCCTGCCCCCAGCCAGCCAGGAAGACAAGAAGACCAAGCCCATCACCATTGCCTCGCTTCAGGCGTCTGTGCTACCCATGGTGAGCCTTTCCCCGCAGGCTTAGGGAGACTGCCTGCCCTGGGGCGCTAGGAGGGCCTGCTCAGGCCTCACCCCCTGGGTGGGGATGGACAGACACCAAGGGGGGTTAGAGTCGTTCTGCAGTAGGGCAGTCCTGCCTGAGAGGCCGTATAGCCCATGACCGAGAGCCCTGGACTTCGGAGGCAGAGAGCCCTATTTCCATCCCAGCCCACCCTTTACGAGCTGTGTGACCTTGGGCAAGTTAACCGCTTTTCAAAATCACGTTTTTAAACCTTTTGATGCTGGTGACAGGACACCGTTGATGACTTCCATACTGATTGTGTATCCAGAAATTCTTTTTCTAATTATCTTGAGTTCTTTATGCAAATCATCGTTGTTAACGGCAGTTTTTGTGTCTTTTTTAATCCAACTACACGGTCTCGGACCTCCAGTATAATATTAAGTAAGATTATAACGGTAAATGTCCTTGTTTCATTCTTGATATATATGTATATTTTTATAGATTTGTTTATTTGAGAGAGAGAGAGCAAATGTGCATCAGCGTGGTGGAGAGGGAGACAGTCTTAAGCAGATTCCATGCTGAGCGGAGAGCTGGATCTCCTGACCCTGAGATCTTGACCTGAGCTGAAACCAAGAGTCGGCCGCTTCCCTGACTGAGCCACCCAGGAGTCACTATATGTATATTTTTAAAGGAATGCTTCTAATGTTTCTCCATTAAGTATGACATGTTTGGTAGACACCGTTTTTCAGGTCAAGGAAGTCCCCATCTAGTCCTGCTCTCCTTTTTAAAATTGGGATTTCTTCATTTTAATCATAAATGGTTAGCAAATGCTTTTCTATTCAGATAAGCATAGGTTCTTTCTTTAACCTGTTAATGTGGTAAGTTATATTAATAGAATACTATTCCGTCAACTTTGCATTCCTAAAATAAACATTATTTGATCATACTATAAATTTCTAGATTTGCTTTGCTAATATATTAAAACTTTTTTTAAAAAACTTATATGCTCATAAGTGAGGTTGACCCATAAACTCCTTATCTTATTTGGGTGTCAAGGCATACTGGCCTCATGAACAGGGGGATGGAGTGTTCTCTCCTTCTATGTGGTGGAACAGTGAAGGTAAGACCAATATCATCTGTCCCTGAAGACCTGGGAGACCCATCTGTAAAACTGTCCTTAAACTTTTTTTTCCCTCTATGAGATCTCATTCATTGGCCAGGGTTTTAAAGACCATTTATACAAATGAAGACTCTGATACTTATTTCTGTAAACCCACTCTCTCTTTCTCTCTTGCTCCAGATCCTCTGTCCAGCTTAATGTATTTGATACCTAAGAGATAACCCATACTTAACAAATCCAAATCCAAACTCTTGATTTTTATCAATAATCTCTTCCCCCACCCCCAAACCTGATCCTCTCCCAGGATATAATTACTCTTCCAGTTAATCAGGACAAAAACCTCCTTCTCAAACACCGCGTATCACCAGCAAATCCTGTTGGCTCTACCTTCAAACGTACACCAACCAGTCTGACCACCTCTCAGCACCTCCCTACTATACCCTGGTCCAGGTGACCATTACCTCTTGTTCAGTTTTATTGCAGGGCCTCCTACCTGGTCTACCTACCCTTTACCCTTGGTTCCTTATAGTCTATTCCAGGGTTCAACATACTCCAGAATTAAACCCAGCCCACTGCCTGTTTTTGTAAATAAAGTATTATTGAAACACAGCCACACGCCTTCATTTATGTATTATTCATGCCTATTTTCACTTGGTAACAGCAGAACTGAGTAGTCTCCGCAGAGACCATATGGTTCACAAGCCTAAAATATTTACCGAATATCTACAGAAAACTTTTCCCCAACTCCTGATCTATTCTATGCACAGCTGCCAGAAGGATCCTTTTAATTTCTTTTTAATACTTATTTAAGTAATCTCTACATCCAATGTGGAACTCAAACTAACAACCCCGAGATCAAGAGTTGCATGCTCTTCTGACTGAGCCAGCCAGGCGCCCCCAGAAGGATCCTTTTAAACAAAAGTCAGACCACATTGCTTCTCTACTAGAACACCTAGGTCAGTGGCTTTCCATTTCACTTCGAATGAAATCCAGGATCCTTTATGTTCTGGCCTGCAGAAACCTCTCTTAATCTCAACCTTTGCTACTCTCCCCTCCCTAACCCTGCTCAAACCACACTGGCTTTCTTGACTGTACCTTGAAAATTCCAAACATACCCCTTTCTAGGAGTCTTGCATTTAATGTTTCTGTGAGAAGGACACACTTGCCCCCAACTTCAATTCAACCTTTGCTCATATGTCCTCTCACTGAAGAAGTCTTCCCTGACCACAAACAGCACCCCCTCTTCCTACCCTTCAATAATCACTTTTTCCCCCATGGGACCCATCACTGGCTCAGTCTTCATTTGTGCTTTGTCTTTCTCCCCAGCCAGGATCTAAGCCTCAAGAGAGCAAGGACTCTGCCTGTTTCGTTTACTGCCTTCACCATAATGCCTATAGAATAGTGCCGGGTATATTGTGGAAACTCGGCATATAGTGAATGAGTGAGTAAGGAAGTGAACAAACTAGGTGGGACTGGTTTGATTTTAAACTATTGTCATTTATTTAGTAGTTTTGGGTCTCAGTGTTTCCATTTCTTTGAGTCGTTTTTTTATATCTGCTTTATTGAGATATAGTTTATATGCAATAAGATTCACGGTGTTGGAGCGCCTGGGTAGTACAGTCCTTAAGCGTCTGCCTTCGGCTCAGGTCATGATCCCAGGGTCCTGGGATCGAGCCCCGCATCGGGCTCCCTGCTCCGCGGGAAGCCTGCTTCTTCCTCTCCCACTCCCCCTGCTTGTGTTCCCTCTCTTGCTGTCTCTCTGTCAAACAAATAAATAAAAATCTTTAAAATATATATATATATATATATATATATAATATATATAAGTAAATATATAAACATTTATACATAAAATATATTTATATATTTATTTATGTATAGATATAAATATATAAAATATATATTTATAAATTTATATATTACTTATATATTATTATAATATAATTAGTCTTTAAAATATATTTATTTATTTATTTATTTCAAGTATTTTCTCCTAGTACATGGCTTGCTTTTTCATAATAGTTTTTTTGAAGAGCACAAGTTTTTAATTTTTACAAAGTCCAATTTGACTTTTTTTCTCTTTTTTTTAAAATATTTTATTTATCTGTTTGAGAGAGAGAGAGAGAGAGAGCATGAGCAGCGGGGAGGGGCAGACAGAGAGGCAGGCTCCCCGCTGAGCAGGGAACCTGATGCTGGCTCAATCCCAGGACCCTGAGATCATGACCTGAGCCGAAGGCAGCTGCTTAACCAACTGAGCCACCCAGGCGCCCCTGACATTTTTTTCTCTTATGGTTCATTTTTTTAGTGTCCTGAGAAATCATTGCCTAAACTGAGGTCACAAATGTTCTCTTCTAAGTTTACTTCTTGAAGTGCTATTGTTTTAGCTCTTATATTTAAGTCGATGATCCATTTCAAGATAATTTTTTTGCATGGTATAAAGTAAGGACAGTGAAACATTTTTTTCCAAGTTTCTATCCAGTGCTCTAGCACACATTTTTTTTAAAAGACCATCCTTTCACTATATTTGTATTTGTTGGCATGTTTCCATAAATCAATTGCCCATATATGTATGCAGATATTTCTATATTGTTTCATTGATTGATTTTTTACCTTTACTTTCGTAACAGTGATTTGATTATTGTAGTTTTATAGTGAATCTTAAAATTAGTGTGATTCTTCCAACTTTGTTGGTCTTTTCCAAAAGTGTGTTGGTCCTGAGCATTTCCAGAGAAATTTCAAAATAGGCTTTCTTTAAAAATCAGTATTTTGGGATTTTGATGGAGGTTGTATTGAGTCTATAAACTGCTTTGAGGGGAATTGGCATCTTAACAATTTTGAGTCATTAGTAATTGAACATATGTTTCTCTATTTGTTTAAGTTTTTCACTTTTCACTCTAACATATGTCTTTAACTTAACTTTAACTTTTCCTACTAATATTTTATAGTTTTCAGGGAACTGGTCATATACATGCTTTGTAAAATCTACCCCAACATACTGCATGATTTTGGGTGCTTTTGAAAATGGTATTAACGTATTTATTGAAAGATAATTCATGTACCATAAGCTTTGCCTATTAAGGTAAAATCAGATGGTTTTTGGTAAATGAAAGGTGATGTAACCATCACAATCTAAGTTTAGAACATTCTCATCACCCCAAAAAGTAACCCCATACCTACTAGCAGTCACTCCCCATCCCCCAGACCTGCAGCACTAGGCAACTGTTAATCTATTTTCTGTCCCTCCAGATTGGCCTGTTCTGGGCAGTTTATATAAATCATAAAACGTGTGGTCTTTTGTGACTGCTTCTTTCACGTAGCATAATGTTTTTAAGGTTCATCGGTGTTATAGCATATAACAGTACTTTTTTTTATTGCCAAATGATATCCATTGTATGGACAATACCCCATTTCAGTTATCCACTCAGCAGTTTATGGAATTTGTTTTATTTCTACTTATTATGAATGCTGTTGTGAACATTCATGTACAAATTTTTATATGAGCACGTGTTTTCATTTCTCTCGAGCATATACCTGGGGGTGTAATTGCCAGGTCATATGGCAGCTTTACATATATAACATTTTGAGGAACTGCCAAATTGTTTCCTAAAGTAGTCACACCATTTTACAATCCCACCAACAGTGTGTGAGGATTCCCATTTTCCGACATCTTTCAATGCTTGTTATTGTCTGTAATTTTGATTACTCATTTTATTGGGTGTGAACTGGCAGTTCAGTGTGGTTCTTTTTTTTAAGGTTTTATTTATTTATTTATTTATTTATTTATTTATTAGAGAGAGAGAGAGAGCAGGGGAAGGAGCAGAGGGAGAGGGACAAGCAGACTCCACACTGAGCATGGAGCCCAACATGGGGCTTGATCCCAGGACCCCAAAATCATAACCTGAGCTGAAATTAAGAGTCGAAGGATGCTTGACCTACTGAGCCACCCGGGTGCCCCCAATGTGGTTTTGATTTGCTTTACCTAATGACTTATGATGTTGAGCCTCTCTTCATGTTTTTATTGGTCATTTGTATATATTTTTTGGAGCATTGTCTATTCAGGTGTTTATTCATTTTTTAAAATTGCACTTGAGTTTGATATTTTAATATTTGTCTTCTTTAAATCGTGTGAGTTTTCATATACTCTGCATACAAGCCCCTTGTCAGATGACTTGCAAATATTTTCTCCCATTTTCTGAGTTGTCTTCTCACTTCTTGATGCTATCATTTGCAGCACAGAAGTTTTTACTTTTGATGTAGTCCAGTTTATGTTTTGTTGCTTATCCTTCTAGTGTTGAATCTAAGAAACTGTCACCTAATCCAAGGTCATGAAAATTTGCTCCAATGTTTTCTTCTAGGAGGTTTATAGTTTTAGTTCTTATAGTTAAGTCTCTGATCCATTTTGAGTTCATTTTTGTATACAGTATAAAGTATGCAAATGGTGAGGCACCTGGGTGGCTCAGTCAGTTAAGTGTCCACTCCTGGTTTCAGCTCAGGTCATGATCTCACATTCATGGGATCAAGCCTGCATCCGGCTCTAGGCTCAGTGTGGAGTCTGGTTCATATTCTCAGATCCTCCCCCTCTGCCCCTCCGTGCTCGAACTTGCTCCTGCGTGCACTCTTGTGCTCTCTCTCAAATAAATAAATAAAATCTTTAAAAAAATGTTTTAAAAAATAAAACAAAATAAAATCTCTAAAAAGAAAAAAAGAAAGAGGGGCCCCTGGGTGACTCAGTTCAGCATCTGCTTTCCACTCAGGTCATGATCTCGGGGTCCCAGGATCGAGCCCTACTAGGGCTTCCTGCTCCACAGGGAGTCTCCTTCTCCTTCTCCCTCTGCCTGCCACTCCCCCTGCTTGTGCCTGCCCACCCTCTCGCTAGCTCTCACTGTCAAATAAATAAAATCTTAACAAAAAAAAAAAAAGAAAGCAAAAGTATGCAAATGGTATTTTTAAATGTCATTTTATTGCTGTTCAGTAGTAGTGTAGTTATGTAATTGTTTTTGTATTATCTGACCTTGCTAAACTTGCATATAAGTCCTAGCACCTTTTTGTTGATTCCTTAGAATTTGTTATGGATTTATTCATGTTATCTATGAATAAAGTAGTTTAACTTCCTTCATTTCTTTTTCTTGCCTGCCTTCACTGATGAGGACCTCAAATATAATGCCGAATAAAAGTAGTAACAGCAGGTCTGTCCTTGCTTTTTTCCAGTCTTCTACCATTAAGACAGATGAAGGACTTTTGTAGATGTCCAAATGAGGGTGAGGATGTTCCCTTCTAATTTCCTGAGATATTTTGTCATGAATGGATGTTGAGTTTTGTCCAAGAATTCTTTTCTGCATCTATTGAGGTTATTTTTTCCTTTATCCTGTTACGTGGCAAATTACATTTATTGATTTTTCAAATTTTATTTCTTTTAATGTTTTTAAATTTTAGGGTATGCTCCATGCCTAACATGAGGCTCGAACTCACACCCCCGAGATCAAGAGTGACATGAGCCAGCAATACATAAAAGGACAATACATCATAATCGAATGGGACTTATCCCAAGAATGTACAGTTTTATATATTGCTGAATTCCATTTGCTAATATTTTATTAAGGATATTCATGTTGGGGTGCCTAGCTGGCTCATGCCACTCTTGATCTCAGGGTTGTGATTTTGAGCCCCATGTTGGGTATAGAGATTGCTTAAAATCTTAAAAAAAAAAAAAAAAAAAATATTTGTGTCTATATTTATGAGCAACATTGGACTGCTGTTTTCTTGTCATTTCTTGTTTCTGTCTGGTTTTAGTATTAGGGCAATGCTGGCCTCATAAAATGAATAGGAAGATACTCTTTTCTGTTTTCTGAAACAGTTCATGTAACTTTGGTATTTTTTTCTTAAATGTTTTGGTAGAACTCAAGTGTGAAGCAATCTGGTTAACTACAACTTAAATTTCTTTAATAGATTTAGGACAATTTGGGTTGTTTCTTCTTAAGAGAGCTTTATGTCTTTCAACAAATTTTTCCATTTTGTTCAAGTTGTCAAATTCATTGGCATAGAGTTGTCCATAATATTCCCTTCCTTTTCTGTAAACTCTGTAGTAAACTCTATTCTTTTGTTCCTGATAATGGTAATTTGTGTCTTCTCTCCCATTTCCTTGTACAGTCTGGTTACAGGTTTAATATTTTTATCCATCTTTTCAGGAACCCGCTTTTGGTCTCAACTTTTCTCTATTGTTTACCCACTTTTGTATTTTATTGATCTCTGTTCTTTATTTCCTTTCTTCTGTCTATTTGGATTTTAATTTGCTCTTTTTCTAGTTTTTTAAAGCAGAATCTTACATTATTGATTTTTTTTTTTTTTTTTTTTAGACCTTTGGTCTTTTTCTGATACAAACATTTCATGCTATGATTTTCTTCTAAGCACCTTTCTGACTTCATCCCACAAATGTTGATAAGTACAGTTTTCATCTTCATTCCATTTAAATTATTTTATAGTTTTCTTTAGCCCCTGGGGTATTTAGAAATATGTATGTCTTTCTAAGATTCTCACATTGATTTCTAATTCTGTCTCATTGTGGTCTGAGAAAATACTCTATATAATTTCAGTCCTGTGTTCTGACTTTTGTGACCCATAATATGGTCTAGTTTGGTGAATATTTCCTTAATGCTCAAAGAATGTGTGTTCTATGGTTGGATGTATTGTTTTATTACTGTCAGTTATATCAAGTTGGTTGGTAATTTTGTTGGAGTCTTCTGTATCCTTATTCATTTTCTGCTACTTGATCTGTTACTGAGAAAGGACTGTTGAAGACTTCAACAATAATTATGCTTTTGCCTATTTCTCCTATCAATTATCAGTTTTTACTTCATGTATTTTGAAGTTATTTTATTAGGCACGTATACATCTAGGATTGCTATATCTTCTTGGTTAATTGATCCCTTTATTATGAAATGTCCCTCTTTATCTGGGGTAAATATTCTGAAGTCTACTTGGTCTGATTAATTTAGAACATCTAGCTCCCTTTTGGTTAGTGTTTGTGTGCTATATTTTTCCTATTTTTTTTATTTTGTCATTTTACTTTTAACTTCTGTATCTCTCTATAAAGTAGGTTCCCTTTAGATACTGTATAATTGAGTCTTCCTTATTTAGCCAATCTGGTCATCCCTGCCTTTTAATTAGAGTATTTGGATTGTTAATATTTAAAATAATTATCAACAAGGTTGGATTTTAACCTATTGTCTTGCTATTGGCTTTCCTATTTGTCCTATCTGTGTTCCTTTCTTTTTTTTCTGGCCGCCTTTTGGGTTAGCTAAGTGGTCTTTATGATTACATTTTCATCTCCACTGTTGGTTTCTTAGATATACCTCATCTCTATTATTTTTTTAGTGGTTGCTCTAGAATTTATAGATGCATCTTTATTTTTTTTTAAAGATTTTATTTATTTATTTAATTGACAGAGAGAGAGAGACAGAGAGAGAGGGAACACAAGCAGGGGGAGTGGGAGAGGGAGAAGCAGGCTTCCCGCGGAGCAGGGAGCCCGATGCGGGGCTCGATCCCAGGACTCTGGGATCATGACCTGAGCCGAAGGCAGTCGCTTAACCAACTGAGCCACCCAGGTGCCCCTATAGATGCATCTTTAAATTACAACAGTCTATATTCAAATAATATTATACCACTTCATGAATGATATGAAAATCTTGCTACAGTATACTTCATTTCCCATTTCCCATCCTTTGTGCTATTCTTGTAATAACTTTTATTTCCACATATGCTATAAATCCCACACTACATTGTTAATACTTTATTCACTACCCTGAGATCAAGACCTGAGCTGAGATCAAGAGTCAGATGCTTAACCGACTGAGCCACCCAGGCATCCCTTAAGTTTTTATTATTTTAGTAACCTGTACACCCAACATGGGGCTTGAACTCACAACCCCAAGATCAAAAGTTGTACACTCTTCCGATTGAACCAGCCAGGCACCCTAGACAATCTATATTTTAAAGAGATTAGAAATTAGAATAAAACGTTATGTTTACCATTTCTGGTACTCTTCATTCCTTTGTGTAGAACTCTAGGTTGACTTTTTTGCCTTCAACACTTAATAACATTGCTCCATTGACCTTCTAGCTTGCATAATTTGGAGAAATCTAGTATCCTTGTCTTCAGTCCTCTTTATGCAATGTCTTTTTTTTCCCTCTGGCTGCATTAAGATTTTATCCTTATCACTGGTTTTGAACAATTTATAAAATGCCTTGAGGTTCATTGAACTTCTTAAATCTGTGGTTTCATTGTTTTCATCAAATTTAGAAATTTTGGGGCGCCTGGGTGGCTGAGTCGTTAAGTGTCTGCCTTCGGCTCAGGTCGTGATCCCAGGGTCCTGGGATCAAGCCCCGCGTCGGCTCCCTGCTCAGCGGGGAGCCTGCTTCTCCCACTCCCCCTGTTTGTTTTCCCTCTCTCGCTGTGTCTCTCTCTGTCAAATAAATAAAATCTTAAAAAAAAAATTTAGAAATTTTTTGGCCATTATTCTGCAAATATTTTTTTCTGCTCCCCACTTCTCTCTTGGGGAGTCCAATTACAAGTTTATTAATTGTGTTCAAACCTACCTATTTTGTCTCCCTGATCTATCAATTACCAAAATGATTTGTGTTAAAATTACCAATTATGATTGTGGATTTTCAGTGGATTCCTCTTATAATTTTATTATTTGCTTTATATATGTTTTTCAATTAAAATTTTTAGATAATTGTAGATTTACATATAGCTGTAAGAAATAATACAGAGAGATCCCTATATATTTGCCCAGTTTTCCCCAAGTAACATTTTGCAAAACGGTAATATAACATTGAAATGAGGATATTGACATTGATACAATCGAGCCATCTTGTTCAATACAATTTCATCACCTAAGTTCATATATTTAGCACCAACGGGGCAGGGAGACAACAGGGATCCTTCAAAATACCCTTTTATAACCACACCCACCTCCCTTCTGCCTCCTGTTCTATCCCTAACCTCTGGCAACCACCAACCTATTCTCCATTTCTAAAATTTTGTTCTAGAAATAGTATCATACATATGTAACTTTTTTGGAACAGGTTTTTTTTTTTTTCCTCAGCATAATCTCCTGGAGTTTCATCCAAAATGTTTTGTGTATTCTTTTTATTGCTGAGCAGTATTCCATGGTCTCACTGTACCACAGTTCAACCACTCAGTGTGGAAACACTGAGCTGATTCCACTTTGGGGCTGCTGTGAACATTTGCGTAAAAAATTTTATGTAAGTATAACTTTTCCTTTCTCTGGGATAAATTCCCAAGAGTACAATTGCTGGGTCATATGGTGGTTTCCTGCTTACTTTATTAAAATGCCAAAGTGTTTTCTAAAGTGGCTGTGCCGTTTACATTTTTACCAGTAGTGCATGGGTGATGCCTTCTTCTGCATCCTCACCAACATTTAATGTTGTCACTATTTCTGTTTTTAGCCATTCTAAAATGGGTGTCTCGATATCTCCTAGTGCTTTTAAGTTGCATTTCCCTAATGGCGAATGATGCTAAACGTCTTGTCATGTGTCTGTTTGCCATCTGTGTATTCAGTAAAATGTCTGTTCGTGTCTTTTGCCCATTTTTAACTTGGATTGTTTTGTTACTGTTGGGTTTTGCTAATTCTCTATAGATTCTAGACACTAGTCCTTTGTCAAGCCTATGGTTTGCAAATATTTTCTCCCCAGTCTGTGAGTTGTTTTTTTATCCCTTTCCAATGAACTTTTTTGGAATAAAAATTTTTAATTTTGTTGAGGCCCATCTTACCAGTTTTCCTTTTATGACTTTTGCTGTTAAGTCTAAGAACTCTTTGCCTGCTCCAAGGTCACAAAGACTTTCTATGTTTTTTTGTCCAAAAGTCTTATAGTTTCATGTTTTGCATTTAAGTCCACAATCTGTGTAGAGGTAACTGTGGTAGAAGTTGTGGGGTTTAGGTCAAGCTTCATCTCTTTGCCTCTGGACGTGCAGTTGCTCCGGCACATTCATTGAACAAGCTGTCCTCCTCCCTTTAACCAATCGTGCACCTTCGTCAATAATCAGTCGCACATGTCTGTGGGGGTCTATTTCTAGGTCTTCTGTTTTATTGATCTTTGTGTCTCTCCTTCCAGTACCACACAGTCTTGACACTGTAGCTATAGTCTATGCATGTTTAGTCTACGTTGTTGGTGCATATGATTTACAGAATTATCTTCCTGGTAAACCAACGTAAGTTTTTCATCCCTAAAAATGCTTATTGAATTCAAGCTTACATCATCTGCTATTAATTTGTTTTCCAGTTTTCTCTTACAAGACCAGTGCTCTAACCCCTGAGCTATGGAGCCTCCAGTTTTCTCTTAATATCCATTTTCCTTTATTCTTTAGTAATGGAATTCATGACTTTTAGCTGGCCACAGGCTACTGAGAATAAGGCATGGCCATGAAGTTCTGGCCAATGGAATGTAAGCAGAAGTGGTAAAGTGTCCTTAAAGAGAGATCATGTGACCATTTTTATCCCTTCCTCCATCCTGCTGGCTGGAATATGGATGTGATGGCTAGAATGTGAGCAGCCATCCTGGACCGGAAGGTGGAAGCCATATATTAAAGATGGCGGAGTAACACAATAGGAAGAGGCTGCATCCCTGATGATTGAAGAGCAGTATACCCACAGCTGACTGCTTATATCCAGATTGAGTTTATGTGACAAAGAAACAAGCTTCTATGTTGTATAAGCCACTGGCATTGAGTTTTCTGCTGCTTGTTACCAAACCTAATCCTAACAAATACAACTAGCTTCATTTTTGTTTTAAATAGTTATGTTTGCAGTAACAGAGACCCAACTACAGGGACTCAAACACATTCAAGATTCATTTCTGTCTTGGATAGAAGACATCCAGAGATAGGCAGTACAAGGCTGGTAAGATGGCTCGATGGTCACCAAAGACCCGGGCTTCTCTTCTCTCCTTGGTTCAAAACTTCCATCCTCAAGATCATCTTATAGTCCAAGAAGACTGCTGCAGCTCCACCTCTCACTTCTGCATTTAGGGTAATAGGCGAGAAGAAACAGGGGGAGACCAAAGGGGGTTTCTCAGTTCTCTGTCTACCTCTTAAGGAGTCTTCATACAAGCACCACCCACCAAATTCTGCTTGCAACTCATTGGTCCAGAAATTAGTAACATGATCACAGCCAACTACACAGGAAACTGAGGAATACAGTCTTTGGTGGGTACAGTATTTGAATAGTATCAGGACACTGCTATGATGGAAAAAGGGAAGAATGGATATTGCAGTAGCCTTGAGAAGCTTCTGCCACACCTGCTAGGTATGCTTCCATATCTTTTCTTCAACATTTCTATGTGCTTATGTTTTAGGCATGTATCTTAGAAGCAGTAAATAGCTACATTTTATGTTCGTCTATCTGGCCAATATAGTCTGTTTATGTTTACTGTGATGCTAATATACTTGGATTTATTTGTAATATGTACTTTGTGATTTTATATTCCTTGCTTTTTCATGTTTTGTTTTTCTTTTTTCTCCTTTTTCTGTCTTTTATTAGATTAAGGTTTCTTTTCCCCTTTTCTATTGATTTGGAAGCTGTTGAATCTCATTCTGATTTTTATTAGTTCTTAATTTTTTAACAATCATGCATGATTAGTCTAAAATTAATATTTTACTCCTCCCCCCAAACAATCAAGGAAGATTTTCTATTTACCCTCTTCTTAACTTACCTGTTATCATGCAGTGTCTTAGCTTCAGCTTGTTTTAAACCCACTCAATACTAGTCAATACTAGTATGATTTTGTTTTACAGTAATGCTTGCTTGGATTTTTCTTTGTTGACCAAGTTGCTTGCTCACCACTGCTGCTTGTATCCACTTCTTCCTTTTCCATGTAATTGTCCTCTTTTTTAAAAAAATTTCTTTAAATTCAATTTAGTTAACATATAGTGTAGTCTTAGTTTCAGGGATAGAATTTAGTGATTCATCACTTGTATATAACAAGTGCTCATCACATCACGTGCCCTCCTTAAGGCCCATCACCCAGTTACTGCATGCCCCCACGCCCGTTCCCTCCAGCCATCCTCGGTTTCCTGGAGTTAAGAGTCTCTTATGGTTTGCCTCCCTCTCTGTTTTTATCTCATTTTTCCTTCCCTTCCCCTTTGTTCATGTTTTGTTTCTCAAGTTCCACATATGCATGAAATCATATGGTATTTGTCTTCCTCTGATGGACTTACTTCACTTAGCATAATACCCTCTAGTTCCATCCACGTTGTTGCAAATGGCAAGATTTCATGCTTTTTGATGGCTGAGTAATATTCGTGTGTGTGTGTGTGTGTGTGTGTGTGTGTACCACCTCTTCTTTTTGTTTTGTTTTTTTAATTTAAATTCAATTAACATATATTATTTGTTTCAGGGGTACGGGTCTGTGATTCATCAGTCTTACACAACACCCAGTGCTCATTACAACACATACCCTCCCCATTGTCCATCACCCAGTTATCCCATCCCCCCACCCCTCTCCCCTCCAGCAACCCTCAGTTTGTTTCCTAAGATTGTGGGTCTCTTACGGTTTGTCTCCCTCTCTATACCACCTCTTCTTTATCCATTCATCTGTCAATGGACATATGGGCTCCTTCCATATTTTGGCAATTGTGGACATTGCTGCTATAAACATTGGGGTGCATGTGCCCCTTCAGATCACTATGTTTGTATCCTTTGGATAAATACCTAGTAGTGCAATTGCTGGGTCATAGGGTACCTCCATACTGTCTTTAAGGAATAGGAGGAAACTCCATGCTATTTTCCAGAGTGGCTGCACCAGTAATTGTCATCTTTTTGACACCTCATTGAGTAGGTCTGGGAGTAGTGAACTTACTTGGGCTTTGCCTGGAAATATCTTTATTTTACCCTCATTCCTTCATGATAGTTTGGCTGTGTATAATTCTACATAGAGAGGTAGTTTCCCTCAAAATTTTGAAGATGTCATTCTATTTTTCTGGTTTTTGACGTTGCTGTCAAAACCTTCAGTCTGTCTGGTTATTGTTCCTTTTTTGGAAATCTGTCTTTCCTCTCTGGTTTCTTTTAAGATAACCTCTTTGTTTTTGCTAGCCACCATTTCACTATGGGATGTTCAGGTGTACATTTATTTTTATTTATCTATTCAGAACTTAGGTTTCCTGGATGTGAGGATCTGTGTCCTTGATGGTTTCTAGAAGCTCTTGGTTATCACTTGGCGTATTGACTCCATTGCTTCTAGTCCCTTATTGTGATGAGATGCGTGTTGGATCTGCTCATTCTGTCCTCCATACCTCTCAGCTTCTCTTTCATATTTTGTTCATCTGTCTCTCTGTGCTGAGTACCAGGCAGTTTCTTCACAGCATGATTCCAGTTTCCTGATCCTTGTTTTAGCTGGCTTATTCTGCTTTTTTAACCCTTTGTTCAGTCTAGAAGCTGCATTTGGTTCTTTTTATTTCTCCTAATACCTGTTCTTACAGTTCTGATTCCTACTTTTGTTTATTTGATTTTCATCAATCTAATTTCACAGTTGTTTAGATTGTTATTCTTTTATCTCAGGTTCTTGCTTGTGCTGGTCTGTGGTCATTTTGTTTCCTTCTGCTCACTCTAGCAGGATTGTGTCTTGTGTGTTTTTTGTGATTTTTAGATGAGGAGCTGTCTTCAGGGTCTTGTTTTTTTCTCTGAAAGAATTCCATGTGAAAAAAATTGACAGTGTCCCAAGAGAACAGTTTTGTGTTTGTGTCTGCCATTTGCCCAGGAATGTCACCAGTCTGGGATTTTATACAAGTTTCTGGACTTGGCAGTACTCACCAATTCAAACTTTGTGTGGGTGAGAGGTACAGCCATGGGTTTTTGGGTTCTCACAGGAGACTTATTTGTCCCCCTTGCATTTCCTTCCTTCAGTAGTGGGGGGAGGGGGAGTTCCTAGTAGGTGGGTTTGGAATTCTGCAGTCCCCTAGCCTCTCCCTGACCCTGGAGCTTTTTACTGAGGTGCAACCCTTAGAGGGTCCTAGCCTCCATTCGGCGGGCTCCGTGACAGTGTTCCTCTTTTGAACGTAGGCCCTGTCTCCTGTCCCCTGTCCATGAGTGTGTGTTAAAACCTAAGGCCACGGGATGCCTGGGTGGCTCAGTTGGTTAAGCGTCTGCCTTGGGCTCAGGTCATGATCCCAGGGTCCTGGGATCAAGTCCCACATCGGGCTCCTTGTTCAGTGGGGACCTGCTTCTCCCTCTGCCTGGCTCTCTCTCTCTCTCTCTCTCTCTCTCTCTCTGGCAAATAAATAAATAAGATCTTAATAAACTCAAGGCCAGAGCTGTTTTCAGGCACATCTCCCCCTCAGCTGCTTATGGCACCTGTGCTTGCCATGCCGCCCCTTCGTTTCTGGTGCATGGGACCTCTTCTGTCTTACTATTCAGCCATGCAATGAAAACATTGGAGTATATTTTATCCAGCATTTCTGGGTGTTGATGGCTGCAGAGTTTCAGTTTTCGCTTATCTCCTTCCTGTCTGAGCCCAAAACTCTAAATTAATCTCCCTACGCCTCAGTTCTCTCCTCTGTAAAGACAAGGCACCTCCATCATGGGATTGTCATGAGGGGTTCGATGAATAAAGCCGGTAAAATGCTTAACATAGGGCCTGGCACACGGTAGGCAGTCAATAAATGGGAGTATCATCATTGATACTCCAGAAAATTTGGAAAGTTTGGAGAAGTATAAGGAAAGGAAATATCTTACTGTCCACTGAAAATTATGGTTCACACTTAAGAGAAGTCTAACTTTATTCATATGTATATCCACACACTACTGGTACTGTACATACCACTTTGCGTCTGCTTTTCTCATTTGACTCATGTCTTATTCGAGTGGGCCGCCATAACAAAATACCATAGAGTGAGGGGCATTTATTTTGTCACAGTTCTGAATGTCTGAGACCAGGGTGCCAGCAAGGTCGGATATGGGGAGGGACCCTCTTCCTGGCTTGCAGATGGCCGCTTGCTCTCTCTGTCCTCACACGGCAGAGAGACAGAGACAGAGGGAAGCCTCTGGCCTCCTTTACAAGTGCACTCATCCCATCATGAGGGCCCAGCTCTCATGACCTCATCTAATCCTAATTGCCTCTCAAAGGCCCCACCTCCGGATATCCTCACACTGGAGGTTAGGGCTTCACATAAGAATTTGGGGGATAGGGGCGCCCGGGTGGCTCAGTCGTTAAGCGTCTGCCTTCGGCTCAGGTCATGATCCCAGGGTCCTGGGATCGAGCCCCACCTCGGGCTCCCTGCTCTGTGGGAAGCCTGCTTCTCCCTCTCCCACTCCCCCTGCTTGTGTTCCCTCTCTCACTGTGTCTCTCTCTGTCAAATAAATAAAATTAAAAAAAAAAAAAAAAAAAGAATTTGGGGGATATAGTTCAGTCGGTGGCAATCACACTTCTCTACTGAACAGCTGCCCCTCAGCTTGGAAGCCTGTCTGGGATCTTTAACAGGAGCGGGGTTATCAGATTCACATTCTTCTCCGACAGAATCCACCTCAACAGGAAGGGGCTGATGACACAGTGAGGCCCAGAGAACCTGAAGTGTGTGTAGTTGGGGTTTGGGGAATCAATTCTGAGTGTTTCTGCCAGAGAGCAGCCCCCAGGCAGCCTCCAGGGGTGAGTGAGCCCATCTTCTCTGCTCCTGCCCCTGCATCCTTCCCCCTGCAGGTCGTCCTGATGGGACTGGAGCTTTCTCCTCCAGTCACTTTCCAGCTCCGGGCTGGCTCTGGACCTGTGTTCCTCAGTGGCCAGGAACTTTACGGTAAGTCAGAGCTTGGACCTGGGGAAGGTCTCAGAGTGCAGTGCCTAGCACAGGGCCAAAGGGGGAACCGGCACTCCAAAGCTGGAGGGATTCTTGAGTTATTAGCGAAAATCCCCAAAGGCAACGTGATTGCCAGTAGTCTGGACTGGAAGTCCTCCTTTACCTCCCTGCCTCTGTGGGCCTCAGTCCCCTTGCCTGTAACACCAGGGTGGGGGTATACTTGGTTTCATCTCCAAAGAGCAGTTGGGAGGAATAAACGGGATATTCAGGAAAAAGCAGTTTGCGGGGTGCCTCATACTACCCGCACTGAGAATGTTAGCTGCTGTGAGGCGCGTCGCTGGAGGGGCAGTACGGACCCCAGCAAGCCGCTGTGCTGCCGACTCTCTGCCTAGCCTCCTCTGTGCGGTTGTCCCTCTTTCATCAGGGCACTGTCCTACCCCAAGACGCTGGCAGGCTCTACTTCCCTTAGGATGAGGTCTGCATTCCTTAGCTGCTCCCTTCGCTGGCACCCTCCGCCCACCCTCCCCTCCTCTGACTCCTTCCCAGCCAGAGCCACAGCGGGCCACTTCCCCTGCCCTCCCCTGCCACCCCGGCTCTCCGGGGTTCCGGACCCCTCACCCCACCCGAGCCTCCACTTTGTCAGAGAGGCCAGAAAGGGTCTAGAGGAGGTGGCAGGTGCTGGCTTCCCCAGGGCAGCTCTGACGGCAAGACCCATGGCGGGACGGGAGCCAGGCAGAGACCCAGAGCTCCGCGGCCCTGCCCCCTTCCATGCGCCGCAGACACTGCAGACCCGTCCTGGGAGGAAGAGGAGGAGGAGGAGGAGGAAGAGGAGGAGGAGGAGGAAGAGGAAGGTGACAGCGGTGAGGTTGACGACGACGACGACGATGACGACGTAGATGTGTCCCTAGAGGAGGAGACCCCTCTTAAACAAGTCAAGAGGCTGGCGTCCCAGAAGCAGACAAGCATTGCCAAGGTGAGGGCAGGGACCCCCAGAGGCTCCTCAGAAGCCTGGGCCAGGCCTGCCGCGTGCTGGGTGCCTGAGTGTGCCAAAGCCTGGGCAGGGCCCTAACCCGCCCCATACCGCTTGTGTTTGGTTCCCAGAAAAAAAAGGTGGAAAAGGAAGAGGAGGCCGTGAGGTAACTCTTTCCCTCTATTAACTCGGCCGCGATCTTGTAGCGGGGGTATGTGGGGCTAGGAAGGGCCTGGCGTGTGTGCACATGGGTAGGAGCCTACTGCCACAGCCTCTGGGGAAAGCATTAAGGTATTCTTTTGACCTAATTCCACTTACGGCAATTCCTTCCAAAGGATCCCATCCAAAATATGGGTAAAATGATAGGCACTGAGATACGCATTATTCAAGTAATAGTAAAAAATGGAAGCATTCCAAATGTTGACCAATGTAGTATTTGATTAAGCCATGTCACATTTTCCCAATGGAATGTGACCTATGAAGAATATAGCATCCTGGAAAGTGTTTATTGAATTTTTAAAAAACAGGATATTAAGTCATTTTCATGTTATTTCACATGTTTTTAGAAGAAAACAAAGCAAAAAGCCCTGAAAGGAAACACACCAAAATGTTAATACTGGTGGGGAAATAAAGAAAATAAGTAATTTAATCTCTATTTGCTATATATTGTGCAACATAGTTAAACATTACTTTTATAATGAAAAAGACCCATTTGTGATAAATAAAAGAAAGCAGATGGAAGCCTGAGAAGAAAAAACATCTTGTTTAAAATAAGAGTCAGAGTGGTTCCCGGTAGGTGACAGGTGGAGAGGTGAATTCGGCAGCTTCCAATTCTCCAGGTCACAGCCCCCTGCTTTCAGTGTGGGCACTAATAGGGTCTGGGCTACTGGTGTCAGGCTGAGCACACTCTTCTTCCCACCCACATCCCCTCTCCTTGCCCCACCCCACCCAACTCCAGACCCAGGCTTAAAGACAAGAGTCCTGTGAAAAAGGTGAGTACCAGAAGAAAGGGCTGGTCCTGCTGGGGGGTGGGGGGGAGGGGGAGGGACAGAGGGAGGGAGTGGGACACTGGCGCCCTCCCTTCTCTCCATAGGCCAAACCCACACTCAAACCTAAAAAGCCGGGATTCAAGAAATGAGGAGCCAGGAGTGGCCTGGCTGCAGGGACTGCGGGAGAGCCAGCTAGAGCACATGCAGGGTGGCCTTCCTCGGCGCGTTCCCCAGGTTCCCCCCACCCAGCCTCTCTCCACCTGAGTCTGAATGGGATGGAGCTGTTGGGGGCGACACAAGAGGCCCTCACCCCCAACTCTCGAGTTTCAGCAGGACCTGGAGGGAAAAGCTCCAACCTCGGGGCCACAATAAAGTTTGCTTTGTCAGGACCTTGTTTCTGCCATCTGTTCCCAGGGGCCGGCCTTCTTGCTGGCTGCAGTGAGCCTGTGTGCCCGGCAGAGGGCGGCCGCGCGCCAGCTGGGTTCTGCTCTGCTCTTTTACCTCCCCTTACCTCCCTCTCTTGTCCTCAAACTCTCACCCACTCCCACTCCCACCCACCACCACCACCCCCAGCTTCAGGGAAAAAACCAAGTGTCTCAACCCCTTGCCCAGCTTCAACTTTCTGCCCCTGGCCTGAGGGAGGGAGCTCCAGCTGGTGTGAGTCTTCCTGTGTCCACACTCCCTTGTGGCTGGACCATTTGCCACGTGCTGAACCAAGGGGTGAGAGATGCCCACCCTGCCAGGAAGAGCCTTGGCCCGTCAGACTAGCCTGAGGATCTTCTCTCCTGGCCCTAATCACGTCTGTCTGTTGTCAAATACACAGGACGTCTGTTGGAACCCCGGAGGTGGATGCTAGTTGTGTGCTCCCAGGCTTGCCTCCTGTTCAGGGTGAGCTCCTGCTCATTTGTGTGCAGATCTGTGTCAGGCAAGAGCCCGGAGGCCTGGACCTTCAAGGACACCCTCCCAGGCAGGGCACATGAGGCAGGCTTTACAGAGGCTCTAGAGGGTCTCTTACAGGAGGTGGACAGGTAAACACTCTTAACTCCCCTGTGAGGCATCCCCCAGGACAGTTCCCGGAGCCACGGAACAGGGCTCCCCAGGGTGTTCGGGTGAGGCGAGGGGGGACTGGCAAGGGGGTGAATGACCTGGAGCCTGGGTCACCCATGGTGACACACAGATGGCCCCCCACTTGGGCTTATACTTGCAGGGCCTCTGCTGGGCTTCTCCCTGGCCCTCCCCCACACCTCCACCGGCCAAACCTAAAGTGGGCCAATGGGGAGATGGCCCTGCCTCTCTCCAGGATCCGGAGGCAGGGTCCCAGAAGGTGGGAGGTCCAAATGCCGGCATGGGAAGGTCAGCAAGCAGGCTTTTGTGTCCGTGTTCAGCCTCCAGTTCTCTTGAAGCCAGGAGAGACGGAGGAGGGTAGGGCTAGCGCTCTTGCTGCTTGCTCTCTTCACCCCATAGGACAGATGTGGGCATCGCCCCACCCTCCAACAAATGAGAATGAGCCACTGACCCCGGGTCACCCGGACAGCAGTTCACATCTGGCTCCAGGTGGGCAGCAGGCATTTCTCATGGCTTCATGCCACAGTGACACAGGGTGGGACAAATTCTTCACCTTCAAGTCCCCTCCAACCTCGTGGAAACAAAAGCCAACAACAAAATGTCAGTTACTGTCCCGTGCTTTGCAGGATGTGAAACAGGCTAAGTTCCAGGCTGGAGAAGTACTGTTGGGAGATCAGAGGAAGCCCCTCAAAGGAGAGGAGTGACAAGAAGGGGGTGGCAGGCCCCAAGAGTAGCCGGCAGAAGGACACTTGTAGGAGCAGGGGCCAAGAATGCAAAGGGCCTGAGGCAGAGCAAGCTTGGGGGTCTGAACAAAAGAAGATTGCCATGATTGCAGGAAGAACGTGCTGGGCGTGCTGGGCTATGGGTGCAGCCGGGAGGGCCTCCCGGGACTCACCCCCGTTAAGCCCGGCTTCTCAGACCCGGAAGATGAGGCACAGAGAGGTGAAACAACTTGCCCCCAAGGCCACAGAGCTAGTGGAGGAACCAGGGTTCCCGCCAGGTAGTGTGGCCCCCAGCTCTTTAACCACTCCGGATGGGAGGGGGGAGAGCCCCGCAGCAGAGCGCTAGGAAGTCTCATGAACTGAAAGCAGTCGTTAGAATGCAGGCCGGGAGTTACACTGGGCAGCCCCCAGCCACACAGGGACTTCTTCCCTCCGCCGCCGCCTCGCCCCAGGCCAACGCCCCAGCAGCCTGGCTGCACCCGGGGTCTGCACAGAAGGGCCGGCGACAGCTACACTGCCGACTTGGCCTCCGAGTGCTGGCAGGCAGTAGGGACCGAGCAGCAAAGATGAAGGGCTCCCCAGCCTGGACCCGTCCAGGTGCCTTTTGCCCTGCCCCAGCCCCAGCACCAGCCCTTCTGTTTTTCAACAGGAAAAGGGTGAGCCGGGTCGAAGCAGGTGGTGACAAGTGGCAGGTCTGCAGGTGGGCCCTGCGGGCTCTGTGTCTGCACCAGCTGGGCTGTTAGAAGGAGCAGGCGTGAGACGCCTCAGTTGGGGGGTGTTGAACTTGGCACTAGGGGGTGGGGATTAACCAATGCAGCCCAGGCTACTTCTCACTTCCCTTATCACCTCCTGCCACCTCCCCCCATAAATGTTAATGAACCCTACCTTCTGCCTCTCAGCTCCCTCTAGTCAAGGGAGAGAGTGGGGCAAAATTTAGGTAAACTGAGTCTGGGCCACATAAGAGGTCTAGGGTCTAGGCCCCTTGCCGCCATTCTTTTGGTCCTTGCTACTTTTCAGGGAGTGTCCACCTCAGTTGATACCCATGGTGGCAGTTTTGACAGCATCGATAATGGCCATTTCCTTTTTACAAATTAGCAAGCTGAGACCAGAGAAGTGAAGGGACTTGCCATAGATCACACAGCCCATGGAGGACAGGGCCTGGGGATGGGGATAAAATCCATGGAACACTCTCCATGCTGCCTCCCCTCTTGGAGCCCAGCACTGGCCTCCCCATAGGGGTAAAGGAGCAAGCTGAGTCAGAAAGCCAGGCCTGCGGGTGCACAATGGGAAGGGACAATGAGCAGATGTCGCACCATGAAACAGGCTACCCAGCCATGCCCCAGAGCCCCCTGGCACAGGCCCCTGGCTGAGCCCCAAGGCCAAGCTTGACTGCTGGCATCTGTTACCATGGAGACCCAGGCCTGGCTGGGGGGCTGGCCAGTGACAACAGGCCCCTCCCCCACCAATAGGAACCAGGCACTCAGGCTCAGAAAACTGGGGCCCAGACAGCGCTGGGTGGCACTCCCCACACCTGACTCCTTATTTCATTCCATCTCCCAGCTCACCAGTCAACCCCACAATTCCAATTCTGAACTACCTCCATGCGTCTGCTCTTACCTGTCATCCCAGGATTGAGGGCGGCAGGAGGTAGCCCTGAGTACCCTATCCAGGAGCTAGGAGCCGGCAGAGATGTGGGTGAGGTCGTGGGCTCCCCGGAGAATGGAGCCAGAGCCAGCACCAACCACAGCAGAGAGGGAGATTCAGGCATTTCCTCGGAAGAGGCAGAGTTTAAATCCTGCCCCAAATGGAACAAATGTGGAAAATGATCAGGAGCATCAGCCTGGGCAAAAGCAGAGAAGCAGGACAGGCTGGGGCATGCTCAGAAAATGATGAGCACTGGACTGGGAGTCTGGTTACCTGATGCCTTGTCCGAGTCATGCCACTCACTAACTAGCTGTGAGACCCTCCCTGGGCCTCCTCAGGGACCAAATGAAGAATCTAAGAGCCCTTCTGGTTTTTTGGGTTTTTTGTTTTTTAAGATTTTATTTATTTATTTGACAGAGACACAGCGAGAGAGGGAACACAAGCAGGGGGAGTGGGAAAGGAAGAAGCAGGCTTTTTGCCGAGCAGGGAGCCCGATGTGGGGCTCGATCCCAGGACCCTGGGATCATGACCTGAGCCGAAGGCAGACGCTTAATGACTGAGCCACCCAGGTGCCCCGAGCCCTTCCACTTTTGACAGTATGATTCCAGTATGGTTCCAACCCTGAACTCCCCCAGTTACAGGACTACCTCCGCACTCCCCAGGCCAGGTCAGGCTCAACAGGACCCTGAGCCCCCGTGGGGCACCGTGGGCGGAGCTGGGAGCCAGGTGCTGGAGCTGGACCGCTGGAGGTGGCCAGGAGGTGGCCTTGGGGCTTGTCTGGGGGGGAGGGGTGGCAGACAACTTTGTGGATTGATCTAGCTCAGGAAGGTGAGAAGGAGGCCTGGAGGTGAGAGTTTCGCCCTCCTGCTCATCTCTTTAGGTAAATACATCCACACCCAGCATTTCCCCTTCTCTTTCCATCCTGGGGGCACTTAGACCTCAGAGCCCAGAGCTGAGGTGTGAGCTCTGCTTCCCGATGCGGGGGCTTCCCTCGGAGATCCCCCTAAGCACGAGCCTGCTTCCACAGTCACCATCACCCACATTCTGTAGGGAAGGAACAGTTAGAGTCCCTGGTCACCAGCTTCTGGGACCTTGGATATCTCAGCCCGGAGGGCGTGGACACAGCAGAAAGTCTCCAGATGAGATCCATGTGGAATAGAAAGAGCATGGACTTTAGGAACCTAGTTCCACCATTCACTAGCTGGGTCATTCTGAGCTAACTACCTACCAGTGTGCCTCAGTTTCCCTGTCTGTCGAATGGCGTAATACTGGCACGGTACAGAGCAGGGTGGGACCAGAGGTCATGTGAAGAGGCTGGTGGGCACTTCATCCCAGGCAGCTGCTGGTGGGCGCGGGGAGGAGGCCCTAGGGACAGCTGCTGCCCCAGAGAGGATGATGGGTGAGGCCCAAGAACATATTACACCTTTTGGCGTCTGCTCAGTGCAGTCATCTCATTTGGTCCTCCGACATCCTGAGGCGGTACCATCCCATTTCTAGGAGAAAAGTGCCCAGGCCCAGAGAAAAGTAGCTTGTGCCAATGCACCAGCTCTTCTCTGAGTCTGTCTTTTCTGAGACGGGTCCTTCCACAGCCCCAGCTGTACCTTCTCCCCCATCCCTGGCCCCCACCTGTTGCACCCACTATTTGCTGCCAGTTGGGACAGCCTTAACACCTCCATCCCGATGGCCAGACAGCAGAGAGGGGGAGCAAGGGGTGACAGAGGCAGTGGAAGCGAGCGCTCCTAGCCAAGCCCACCGCCTGCCCCCTGGAGGGAGGCTCCTCCTTTTAAGGCTGCTTCTGGGAATTTCCACCCCCAGAGCCAGACTCAGCAACCCCTGTCCCGGAATGATACCTGCACTCTCCCTTGGGGAGGTGGGGCACCGGACCTGAGGGCAGGAGAAGCTGGCCCTGGGAGGGGAGGAGGGGCCCTCCAGTCCAGGTCTGAGGGTCAGGAAAAACGGGGGAGACCACAGGGGCCAGCCTCCTTATCCAGCAGCTCCATCCTCTGTGCTCGGGTAGCCCAGCAAGAGGCTGGCGGCCCCCGCCGGTGGCTGCTTAGCCGCCTCACTGGCCAGGAAGGTGGACACCTCACACCTCAGTCTCCCAATTACGCCCTCCTCCCCCACTCCTCCTCCCCTCCCTTCTCTCTCCTCCTCCTCCCCTCTCTCTCCTCCTCTCCCCCCTGAAAACCTGTGGCTTGAAGAGACCTTGGCTTCTCTGGGACTCTACCCCTGGGGACTGCCCATATCTGCTCCTGAGTTTGGGGGCAGGGGGGCAACCGCCCCAAGAAATCTCTCCGGCGATGGGAGCCACCCGCCTGCTGCCCAACCTCACTCTGTAAGTGTGCTCCCTCTCTGGACTGAAGTTTTGTCGCCATTTCCAGCCTGGGGCAGACCTAATCTTACCGGGACCCCACACGGAGGGGCTGGGGGGGGGTGCCTGGTTGCTCGCCCTGGGTTGACGGCTGGCACCCACACCAGGGTCTGCCTTGTCTTCCCACACAGGTGCCTGCAGCTACTGATTCTCTGCTGTCAAACTCAGGTAGGCGGGCGCCCCCCCACCAGCTTTTCCCCATCTCCCCCCACCCCACCCAGCTGGGGGGGGGGGTAGTCTCCTCTCGGCAGGTTCTGGTCTCCCCCTGGATACAGATGGTTTTTGAGGTTGGGGGGTTGGTGTCAGCCTTTGGAGGCGGGTAGAAGGGGCTAAGGCACATTTGGGGATTCACTGAGGTCTTTATCTGTCCTCCCTCCATGACCCTCCCTGTCCCTACTTGTCCTGGAGTCTCTGTTTCTCTCTCCTTATTGCCACACGTGTTCCTCCCCCACCCAAGGCTAAATGCATGGGGCAGCCCAGGCTTGAGGGATGGAGTCTGGAGCGGTAGGTAGAGGGCAGAGGTGCTGGCTCAGGTGAGGCTTGTACTTGGAGGTACCTGAAAACACAGGTTTCCATGCAAAACCACTTGTGCGTTCCACTTACTACCCCACGCCCCCCAACACGGATGTCCTGGGGGGCCACTGTCCTGGGGGATTGCGTGGACAGTCAGAATGCCCAGCCAGGGCGGGGTGACTCCTTACCTACAGGGCAATGAGGTGAAGCCCAAAGAGGTTTTTTTGGGACAAGATTCAGGGTTTGCATCTCCACACTCCCCCCACCCTATGTCAGCCCCCCCCAAGAACACCCCCCCACCCCAAGCCTCAGCCCCCTGTGCAAGGCTCGGTCCCTTTTTGTGATCCTCCATAAAAGTGCAGCTATTAAAATGCACTGGTCCAGAACCGCTCTGGGGAGAGATCGCTTGGCTTTCCCAGGCCAGAGGCCCGCTTCTCTTCATATCCAGTGGGGACTTTTTTTGAAGGTAAATGCCTTTTCTCTGGGAGAGGGAAAGGGGCTGCCTTTGAAGCAGTGGGGGGGGGGGAGAGAGGGGGGCCACCCCCCCCCCCTTTCCTTCCCCCTTTTGCTCTAGCCCCCGTTCCAGGCCTTTTGCTTCACACATCCAGGGAGAGCAAGAAGAAAGCCCCCAGCCTGGCCGGGAGGGGGCTGGGGGTGGGCCCAACCTGTTCTGGAAGGGGAATTAGCACAATGGTGAGGCTGGCCGGGGCGTTTATGGCCTGGCTGAGGCCCCATTCAGGACTCAGGGAAGGTGGCAAAGCTGTCCTTTCCCCCTTGAAGTGCCCCCTCACCCCCCTTGGAGGGGGGGCCGGCAGGCCGGACCATAGCCATGCTTGAGGGGCCGTCTGACAAGCAGCTGTCTGCAGCAGTGGAAGGGGAGGTCCCCCTGCAGCGGGAACATGAAAGGGACAGGCCAGGTCCCGCGGGGAGAGCGACTTGTGGGCTGTGGGGTTGTGGGGGGGGGGGGCGGGGGGCTGCTTTTGTGCAGGGCCTGAAGGGGGACAAGGAGAGGAGGGGGCTTCAGGGGGGCCCTCTCTGCTCCTGACCTGGAACAGACAGCCAGAAGAAGGCTGCCCGCCAAGAGGGGCGGAGGGCCTGAACCTGGGCCAGGAGGCTGGGGGCTGGGGACAGGCCGGACCTCACCGAGGGTCCTGGGCCAGCCAGACCCCACCCCCTGGCAGGGAGGCAGGCCCCCACCCCAAATTCCAGGGTGGGGTGCGGGTCGCACTTCGCTGCTCTGAGTCTCCAGACCCTGCTCTCATAGGCAGGGGGGGTTCTGGCGGCACTCCTGGCCAGTGGCTGAGCTGGAGTCGGAAATGAGCAGTGACACACACGAAGGGTTAACCCTGAGCGGGTTACAGGGTCAGCCTGGAGCCGCTCACTCACCGCCCCCTTCCTCAAAGCTGATCCTTCCGGCTCCGGCTCCTCCCTCTACAACAGAGTGGCCTCTGACAGATGCTGATCTGGGTCCAGGTCTGTCTCGGTGGTTGTGACTGGGCCTGGGATAAAGGTGGCCTTAGGGATCTGGGGCAGAGAAAGTCTGGGGCAGAGAGAGTCTGGCCAGCACGATCAGGTGGAGAGAGAAACATTTGAGCCTAGGGTTGAAGCTGTCACCAGCAGCTGCCGCTGAGAAATGGCATCAGGTTTGCACCTTACTGGAGAGGGAGGACGGGAAGTGGTCTGTTTTTCTCCCGCTCAGTGTTGCAGATAGGTAAGGAGAGACTGGGCCTGGGGCGGTACTCGGCCAGGCTTGGCAGCGCGCGCGGTGGGACCCAGGGAGCAGGCAGCAGGCTGCAACATCGCCCCCACTGGCCATGAGCCTGTTACGTTGTGGCACAGGCAGGCCGGCGCCTCCCGGGGGCGCCCCTGGGCCACCACCCCTAGCGCCTCTTCCTGCTGCGGCCTCCACCTCCCTCACCCCTAGAGGAGGGAGGAACACTGAACCGGGGACCGGAGTCTCTGAGAGCCCTGAGCACCCAGGGGCAGGGGCAGGGGAGGCGGGCAGGAGCTCGGGATTCCACAGTTCGCGCTGAAATTGGGTTCCTTCTAGCAACCAGAGTCACGATTCCAGGTCGGCACTAGATCACCAGGTGTCCCCCAAGCCTGGCATATAGAGAGCCCAGAGGTCACGACTGGCTCACCCACTGGCCTGGGAAGATCATATGTCCCCTTGCCCTGCACCTCTGCTTCCCAGGACCAATGGCCCGCCCGCATCACATTCACCTCCACACCCCGCTCCCCTGGATGGACCAGTGGTGGTGTCACCCAAAGCAAATTGACACTATTTTTCCCTTGGTAACCGCAAAGGGGGAGAATCACCCGTCTCCTAATTTTAACCAGTACGTGAGGGACCAGGGCGCCATGACCGACCAGCTGAGCCGGCGGCAGATCCGCGAGTACCAGCTCTACAGCCGGACCAGTGGCAAGCACGTGCAGGTCACCGGGCGTCGCATCTCTGCCACCGCGGAGGACGGCAACAAGTTCGGTGAGACCCAGCCCTCGCCACGGGCCACTCACGCCCCTGGCCTGCCTAACCTGGTCTCTCCCCAGATCCTGTGCCAGGGCAGGGGCCCAAGTGTGAGAGCCTCCCGGTGCCCCCCCGCCCAAGCTCGGAGGTCAGGCTGGTTGGGGGGCCCCCTGCCACACCCCTGAGCCGGGAACCCCCATGGACAGAAGTCTTTCTCCCCCTCCCCCATCACAGCCAAACTCATAGTGGAGACGGACACCTTTGGAAGCCGCGTGCGCATCAAGGGTGCTGAGAGTGAGAAATACATCTGCATGAACAAGAGGGGCAAGCTCGTCGGAAAGGTGAGACCTGGAAGGAGGGCGAGTGCATGAATGAACCAGTCTTACTGCCTGCCCCACAGCACCCCACTCCCCTCTACTGGGCCCAAGCCAGGACTACTTCTACTCACACCCCAACACTCAGCCACTCTCTGGTTTCTCCATTTAAATGAGTCCCTGTGGGTCTAGAAGCCCTCAGAACACTTAGTGATCCATAAGTCTCTTCGGCTCTGATTTCCGGGCTATGTCCCAACATCAATCAGTCAGGATTTTAGCACCTACATGAGATTGCAGCCTTCATGTTGAGGGTTAAGTGCTGATCAGGGCTGAGAGTGGGCACTCATACACGGCCACAAGCTCCCCCAAGGTCAGTGGGGTCCCCAGAATCCCTCCAGGAAGATGCACACTGCCTACGAAACTGCCTCCTAGTGTAACCTCTCCACAATGGCAGGCCCAGCACTGTTGCGTAGGGAGAATTCCATTTCCTTTAGCATTTGTCAATCCTGGCTTCTGATTCTGGCTGTTCTCACCAAATATTTGCTGATTTTAGTCAAGCGTCAGGCTTCTCGTCTATAAAAATGGGCATAGGGTCAAGGCTATGGATAAGGTCAAATGGGTGGCTATGTGGCTCCTGACATTGTCTTTATTCTATAAACATTTGCCCCTTCTTTTCATCAGAGGCTGTTGCCTCCTTTTCCTCCACCCAGCAGTTACCATTCGCCCACACTGAGGAGTGTTCTCATGTGCTGAGTACCCACTGAGTACGCACTGCAGAATAATCTGGATCTTTATGCCACGTCTGGGGAAACAGGCTCAGCATGGCTAAACACCGTTCTCAAGGTGTACAACTTGCAAATGACAAGCCTGTGTTTAAGTTCAGATCTGACTCCCAGCAAAACTTGTTCCTTTCTCCCACTTTTGCCTCTCCAACAAGGGCACCCGTCTCACCTCACCAGGCAGAAGTCCTTGGGCACGCAGCCCCCATCACTCCCTCCTTTGTCCTACAAAATAGGCCCAAAAGGCTGACAAGCCAGACAGGTTGGGTGGGCAAACTCCCCTCCTCTCCCTCCTTCCCTCCGCAGCCCAGCGGGAAGAGCAAAGACTGTGTGTTCACCGAGATTGTGCTGGAGAACAACTACACGGCCTTCCAGAATGCCCGGCACGAGGGATGGTTCATGGCCTTCACGAGGCAGGGCCGGCCCCGCCAGGCTTCTCGCAGCCGCCAGAACCAACGAGAGGCTCACTTCATCAAGCGCCTCTACCAGGGCCAGCTGCCCTTCCCCAACCACGCCGAGAGGCAGAAGCAGTTCGAGTTCGTGGGCTCAGCCCCCACCCGCCGGACCAAGCGCACACGGAGGCCACAGCCCCTGACGTAGTCGGGGACACTGGGGGCAGCCGCCCCTCACCAGCCTTCCCATCCCCTTCCCTTCCTGATCCCAAGACTGGGCTGGGGTGGAGGGAGGGGAACCAGAGCCCCCAAGGAGGACCCTGAGGACCACCAAGCGTCAGAGCCTCCAGCCGGAAAGGGGCGGGACTGCCACAAACCAGGGCTGGGGCCTCAGGGCAGCCGCCCCAGACACCTCCCCACCCGCCCCCCGCCCCCCCCCCCCCGCACTGGAATAGGCCCCGGGGGTGGGGGTGGGGGTGGGGGTGGGGCAGACCCCCAGGCGGGGAACTGTAGTGTTCCCCTAGATGCAGGCTCCCTGAAACAGGTGGAAAGGGCAGCAGATTCAAGGCCTTGCAGACACTGTCAGGAACTCTGCTTGCGGAGACTTCCTCAGTCTACTTCCAGCCTCCAAATTCCTCCTGGCCAGACTGTAGGAAGGGACTTTTGTGTTTGTTTCAGGAAAAAAGAAAAAGGGAGGGGAAAAAAAAAAAAAAGAGGGATGGCCATTCTTCACATTCCACTACCCAGGCCTGCACCCCCATCCCCAATTTCGAGCCCCAGAATAAAACCATTTTCCTGCAAACGGGTTATCTGAAGGCGGGGTGGACAATCCAACTCCCAAACTGCGGGGTAACAAACTTGCCTCTCCGAGAGGCGCGGAGCAGAGCCCGGGCGAGCCGTGGGAGCCCAGTGGCCCGGGGCCGGGCGTGGCCCGGCAGGTGGATGGGGCGGCGCTCGGGGCGCGGGGGGCAGCGCCGCCCGCAGGGGAAGCGGGGCGTGGGTGGCCCCGGGAAGGCCCCGCACCTCCGCCCGGCGCGAGGCTGGCGGCCCGGGGCGGGCCCAGGCCCCGGGACCGGCGAGCGCGCCCCTCCCTCCGCGCGGGCTCCGGTTTCCTGGCTGGCACAGCGCGTCCCGTGCTACCTGTTGGGGCGAAGCAAACCCAAACCCTTGGGCGGGCGAGCCGCCGGGGCCGGGGCCGGGGCAGCAGGCCCGAGAGCCCGGCACGGCGCCCGGGCGGCCCGCGGACGCCGCAGCCTCCTCGCCGGTAGCCAGATTGCCGTTTTCCGGTGAGGAGGGGGGGCAGGGGGATGGGGGAGGAGGGCTCGGCCGAGCGGAAGGGGGAGTGAGGGCGAGAATGCGTCCTCTTGTTCCCCAGGTCCCCGCGGGGGGCGGGGGCGGGGGCCACACCTGAGGGGAAGTCGCAATTAGAGGCGGCGGGCCCGGCCGCGCGGCCCAGGGGGAGGGGGAGCCGCGGCGGGCGGAGGGGAACGGCGCCCCCCTCCCCCGCCCGGGCTTCTCGGGTGGGCTTTCCCAGACGCCTCCAGGTGTGCTTTTGGGGAGTGGAACTAAGAGGCCATAAAAGCCGCCTCTTTCCTCCTCTGCGCTGGCTTTTAATCTTGTTGAGGGGAAAGCCCTTCTTAGCAGGGCTCCCCGCCCAAGCCGGCTCTTCTGTTGTTGGACCCCCAGCCTCAGTTTCCCTTTCCTCTGCTTTCTGGGAAGCTGTTGGAGGGAAGTATTATGGAGAGAGAGGAAAAAGGATGAATAGACCTCCCTTCTCCCCACTTTTCCCAAGAATGGCCTAAAAATAAGGACCGATTGGGAAGTTGGGGAGAAGCCTGGTTTAGTCAAAATGGGAGGTGGGTGAAGCAGCCGTCCCAAGTCGGTGGAGGTTGGGGATCCCTCGCCTCTCCTTTGGTGAGGACTGGAGCAGTCTGACACCCCCAACTCTGAGCAATTTAGAAGGCAGAGACAAGAGGGAGGTCCCCCAGGCCCCAGGACATTCTCCCCCAGCTTGTCATAATTGCTTTGCACCAGGTTGCCCCCGCCCCATCACAAAGAGCCTTAATCCTGGTGAAGACTGCAGGAGATGTGTTGGGGGTCGTTTTCTGGGGGTTGGGGGGTAGGGAGGGTGGTCCGGAGCCACAGCTGATAACTGGTGAGTTCAATGGGATTTTAAACACAGGGGCACCGCCCAGCAATTACCTGAGGACAAAGGGTTGGGGCCCCCAGGTGTGGAGGTCTGGACTTGGGGGGCAGGGGTAGGAGACTGGGAAGGAGGTGTGTTGGGGAGGGGGGCTCTTACAATCCTGCTGATTCCCGCAGGAATTTGAGACATTCTTTAAAACTCTAGACTGCCTCCCCCCAGCCGGGCTCTCAGACCCACCCCACCATCCCTGGCTGGGTTAGAGACAGCTTCAAAGGTGGACGGGGCCCTTTGTCTTGCCTCTGCTTTCTTCTCCGCCTTTCTCCCGCCCCTCCCTCCCTCTCTTTGACCTCCCCAGCACAGACAGGCCTCTGGGGGCCGGCTCCAGAAAGCCCTCACTGTTTCCTTTCTTGCTTTCTGAGGTGAGACCTGGTGAGGAGGGACTGAGAGTGGGCAGGGTGAGGGAGGAAGGCGGCCTCGGAGGCCTGTGCCATCTCAGAGTGCCTTGCCCCGCCCCGAGCCCCGAGCCTGGCACGTCTGACGCCTGCTGGTGGCCTTGGGTCTCTGGCTTGGCTCTCTGAACCTTACCACACCTTTTCGTGCCTCTGCCAAGTCCAGGCTCCATACCCAGAGGGTCTCTTCATAGTCTGGGGAAGTCTGTTCAGTTCATTCGCCTAAACTGGGGCTGATTTCAAAGATGCTGAAAGGAAGAGGCCAAAGGAATGGATCTCTGAAAATGGGTCTCAAGGGATTTAACATGGGTGGGGGAGGGAGAAGGCTTCCTTGAGAACCTCAGACCACTCCGCAGCTGGCTGCAGCAACCCTGGCTGCCTCTGTGTGCCGGAAGGTTCTAAGCAAGTGTGCAGATGGGGGTGGACACCGTGGGGGAAGACTTGGGGCAAGATGAGCGCATCCATCTCCGGGAGGATGTGACAAAGTGGAGGGAGGCGGCAGCAGGTGTCTCAGATCCTGTGCTGGTTAGGATTACCAAGACCTCCAGCTAAGAATAGCCTGCATATTGATCTCCCCTCCGCTGTCCTGTCCTCCAACAGCCAGATGAGGCAGAGGGGGAAATCCACTCACTTTCTAGTCCCTGCAAGGTGGCTTCTATTAAAGTCACTCTACTGAGCCCTGTCCCTCATACTTCAGTGGCCAGTGAGCTCCCTGGCTTCAGACCTGGGCGTCCCCAGCCTCACAGCCCTGGACTCCATGAAGGACCACCCCTTTTTGAAGCTCTGTCCTACCTCTTCATTCTCTGTTGCTGGGACCCTTCTCTTCCCTGGCTCCTCTTCATAGAAACATTCCCTAAGATTTCTGCCTTTCTCTTCTCGCCTTGTTCTTCCTGCTGAGTCTCTCCTAGCAATGCAGCACATCAGCTGTCACCCCCTTGCACACCACTGCTTTCTCTCCCACACTCAGAAACTCTGCACCGCTGCCAGACCTCGCTGAGGTCTGTCTCAGTTAGTACAGTAGCTTTCCAAGTCATGTCTCTGCCTCCCGACACCCCTACCCCCTCCAGGACATCACACGGTTCGCTCACCCTACCCCACCCTAACCCACAGCTCTGCCCGCGTTATGGGATCACCAGTGGACTCCTTAGCTCCTGTACAATCCCGCCCAGCCTTCCTTCCCAGCCCTGTCCCTACAAGTCCCCTCCAGGAGCTCTGGCAAAACAGCAGCCCTTGCCGTCCGGCCAGCACCCTGTGCCCATCTTTGATTGTGAGGTTCCTACTGTCCAGCACGCCTTCCTCCAGAACGCTCACACGCCCAGACCGCTGCTGTCTCCTCTGCTCTGTAGACTTGCCTCCTCTCTTGGGCTAGCGGTCATCTCTGGTGCCCTGGGGCTCTCTGGCCACCCACTTGCCCTTGCCTTATGCACACATCACTGTACTTATTCGTGTTTGTGGGATGGTTGTGCTACAAAGCAAGTGCCTCAGATGTAGAAGTAGTCCGTCTTTGCCTCCCCCATAGTACCCAGCACAGGACGTTACACAGAGTAAGTATTTATTGAGGGAATTAAACCAACTGAAGGTCCAGAAAGAAGTCCTTGGCCCAGCACCCTGCAGTCCCTCGAGATGGAGGCAGAATGAGAACGAGAATCCTGCCTCCATCCTTCATCCTTAGGTGGACTTGGACAGGGATGGGTCCTAAGCACTTAATCCACAGACTTATTTATTCCCTACAACATACAAGCACTGTGCTAGCCCTTCAGTTAACAAAAAAGACGGACAAGATATTGTATCATCCCCTGTCAAGATCTCCAGACACTTGAAACTTAAGGACTTTTGGAAATCTCTCTCACACCTAAGAAGATAGCAAAGTGGCATTTGGTACATCCCAAAAGAGGAAAAAAGGAGATAGGAGCTATTGGAAATAAGGACACTAATGTGTACAGAACTCCAGAGATGTGCCAGGCAGCATGTGAGAAATACTCATGTATAACCCCTTATTCAGGGGGTAAGATTATTCCCATAGCATGTGTGGGCGAGCTCAGACTCGGAGATATTAACTCATCTGTGGTCGCAGCTAGTGAGCATTACAGTCTAGATTCTTGCCTGTCTTCATCACCTGAGTGGGATGTTCTCCACTTCCGGCCAGGCATGGTGGGTTCCGGGATGGGAGAGTACATGGGGCCAGAGCATTGGGAAAGGCTGGGGTTTGCATGATCTTTAAGGATGAGCAGGATTTCAGGGGCGCTTGGGTGGCTCAGTCGGTTAAGTGTCCGATTCTTGATTTCAGCTCAGGTCATGATCTCAGGGTCTTGAGATCCGCATCAGGCTCCAAGCTTAGTGGGGAGTCTGCTTGAGATTCTCTCTCTCTCCCTCTGCCCCTCCCCCCACCTCTAAACAAATAAAAGAATGAGCAGGATTCCAGTCCGCAGACAAGACATGCAAGGGAAAATACTAAGAGGGAAAACAGCATGAGAAAAAAGGCTTTGAGGCAGGAAGATGTGAGGCGTGTTCAGGGGAAGTTGAGCAGTCCATGGGTTTGGCTAGAATTGTAAGTTTGCCTGGAGAAGTGGCAGGAAAAGATTGGGCCACACTAGGGAAAGTTTTGTGGTAGCAGGAGCTTTGAGAAGGAGAGTGATCATGCAGTTGTGGGTTGGGGTCTGGGGGAGAGGCTGGTCTTGTGGCAGCATGCTGGGGGCTGAGGCTCTAGGGTCCCCAAGACAGAGGGTCCAGTGTACAGAGGTGGGGGGGGGTACGTGACTTCTAAACTCTTGAGAAAGGGTCACTTCTAGGCCCTCATCCTTCCTTTTATTCCTGTGGCCCAGTTGTCACCTTTCCCTTCTCCTTAGGTGCCTAGGTACCCTTAGTCACCCTCCCCAGGAGTTAATGTTTAGACGGCCCAGGCATAGGGGGAGAGTCCCTGGTGCTCCCAGTCCCAGCAGGTTGGTGCATGGGGCGGGGCGAGGGGCAATGGAGTGAGACCAAGAGAAGAGAAGCCCATTGCACAGACCTTGCGGAGGGGGCTGGCGGTGGGGCCAGAGTCCAGTCAGGACATCTGGCACCAGTGATCTTGCTGCAGAAAGGAGCCAAGAACTAGGTGTGTGGGGCCCGGGACTGCCTGCCTGAGAGGGGCAGGAGCTCCAGCCCCTATTGTGGACGCAAGGGGCCATCCTCAAGGCCTCAAGGCACTTCTGAGCTTACAGGTACGTTAGTCCCCTCAGCAGCTGGGTATGGCCAAGCGGTGCCCAGGAAGCCTACCCTGGGGCCTGGACAACAGGCACTGGTGTTCAGTGTTGCCTGCTTCTGGGGGAAACTTTTTGCCTCCCTCTCATCCCAGGCTGAAGGGGAGGCAGGCAAGCGACGGCGGAGGATGGTCCACCGGCCCTGAGGAGTCTGGGGCCTTCTCAGGGGGAAGGGGCTGGTGGGCAGAGCAAGTCTCACTGTCAGGCAAGACCAGAGGGGAAGTAGAGGTGGAGCATGGCAGGTGAGAGAAGGGTCTCCTGGCCTGGTTGTGCCCTCGCCGTGGGCACTGACACACACGCACACGCGCGTACACACACACACACCCCCCAGGATCCCTCTCAGTAAGGAATGACCTTGACAGCTACCATGCTTCAGGCCGACAGAGGGAGCCCTAACTCTGCACTCTGCAGTCGCCTTGGTTCCAGGGTGGGCTGGTGGCAGACTCTTCCTGCACAAGGTGGCTCTCCCACCCCGTGGAAGGACATTCCTCTAGAGTGGGGGGCAGTGGGAATGGGCTTTTGCAGGATTGGAAGACTCTCCTCTTGGTCAAGGGGAATGAGAAGGTTCAGGACTAGGAGGAGGTGCTCAGAGACAGCTGAGGTCAGGTGGGGGGGCAGACTTCTGGGCCCACAACCCCGTGTCCACCCCAGCCATGCTCAGGGCCTTGCCTTCCTGCTGAAAGCCACCCTCTGACCCTTCAACAGAGGTCATCCCTCCCCGTTCCTATCGCTCTTCCCCTACTGCACACCAAGCTTTCTGGAATGGGGGACACTGCCCAGTGCTGCCTCCGTCTGCAAGGCCGTCCTGCTCTCTGGCCCTAAGTTAGGGCTGTCCTGAGGCCGCCCCGGGAGCCAACCCCAGAGCCTCATGGAAGGGGGTAGGGGAGACTCAGGGGGAGCCCTGGCCCCTGCAGCTCCCCCACCCCCACCCCAGCACCGAGCAGACCTGAGGCTGCCTCCCTCCATCCCTGAAGAGGCAGTGGGAGCCACAGCCGCCTCCTCCCCCCTCCCTGCTGCCGCCGCGGCTGAGCCAGCAGGTTGTCTTGGCAACGGGAGGCGGAGAGGAGATGCGCCGAGGGATGGAGGTGTATGTCACCGAGGAAGCTGCCGGGCTCCTGCCCCACGCCCCAGGCCCCTGAAGGTACCGGAGAGCCCTCCCTTCCCCCTCCCCCTCCCCCTCCCCCTGCCCTTTCCCCTGGCTTCCCCCACTCCGTCCGACGACGACGTGCTTGTTTCGCAGAGGAGAATGTTCCCCTCCTCCCGACCCAGAGACTCCTACCCATTCCTCATGAGCCACCTCATTCCAGGCCCCTGTCCACAGCTGTCCTTCCCCTCAACAGCTCATTCCAACCCGACCTCTGGTCACCCTTGTACCGGAAGACAAAACTCCTGGGGTGGGGTCTGGGGGGGCAGTGGCAAGTGGGAAAATCAGGGCCCTAACGGGCTGCGGTGGAAAAGCACCTGGTGCTCGGTGTGCCGGAAGGCTGGCGGGAGGCTGCGCATAGCCGAGCCGGCGGGGCCCGGGCAGTGAGGGTGGGCTTGCAGGGAGGAAAGCAGAGACCAGGGCTGGTTTCCCAGAAAGGCCTGGGTCCCCCTCCTCCAAAGCTGTGGCCCCTCCTGCCACATCAAAAGTACACCCCCTCCTGCATCATGTCCTGACCTTTTTTTCCTAGTTAAAGGTTTCTTCCCCCACCCCCAGGCTTTCTGGTTCCTTCCTACCGGGGCCTCTCCCCAGCCAGTCCCCAGCAGCTAAGCCTGAATTCTTTCTACTCTTCCTCAGCCACTCAGCTGCCTGCCTTCTTCATTTCTCCTTTCTCGCTGGAGCCCATCCTTCAGAATTCATTCTTCTCTGTCTTCCACTACCCCAGACATCCCTCCATTCCTGTCCCTATCTGTGCCCTCCTGCCCTCTTTTCTTTGAGAAAGAGGTCCAAGGCACACTCTCACCTGTCCCCCTCAAGCCCCTTCCCCTGTGATTTTCCATTTGGATACCCCAGAGCCCCCTCCCCACATTCTAGATTTCCCCAAGGACAGCTCATACCATCAGCTGACCGGCTGTGGGCAGCAGTTACCAGGGCAACAACAAGGGCTGCCTAGGTAGGCAAGTCTGCTGTGAGGTGGAAGGAGACTGGGGCCACGGCCAGGGTCAGCCGGCTGGGCTCCCTCCCCTGCCCCCCAGGGGTCACAAACGAACCAGGCTCTGCGCTGAGCTCAGAGAGAACCAATGGGCCAATGGCAGGGTCCTGGAGTGGTGAGGGTTTTCCCATTCAGGGAAGGCACATCCTGTAGTTCTGTGCTGGGACCTTGGCATCACCTGGCAGGAAATTGCCTTCTGATGCAGCTGCCCTGGTGAAAGACGGGGTCCTTCTCACAGTTCCCGGGGGATCCAGGGTACCAAAGGACAAGCCCAGTCTCCCGTGCTAAGGACCGGGTTTCTCAGATCCTCCCATTCAGGCCTCCCCAGGAGGGGGTGAATCCTTCCTTGGGTGACCAATTCTGGCATTTTGCCCTCTCCCTGCCCCTGAGCATCTGTGCCCTTTAGCACCCCAGGGAGGCAGGGCCCCCAGAGGCCTGCGTTGCTGCTTTTAGGTGATGAGTAGGAGATGCAGGTGCTGGGAGGAGCCAGGTGTTGTCACCCCTCGGTTATCAGTAGAGCCCCCTTTTGCCTCCACCCCGACTCAAACCCCGGCTGTTTCTGCGGAGGCTTGAGGGGCTGTGTGTGTGTATGTGTGCGTGTGAGCAAGCATGAGTGTTACAGGGTTGGGGCCATGGGAGAGGGAAAAAGGCCAGCAGCTCGCCGAGTCTGCTTCCGATTCCGCTTCGTCATGATGCCGGGTTAATGCTCCTCTTGTTTGAGACGGATTGAGCTGCAGCGAGTGATCGAGGTGGAAGAGCAGACAGACACACACAGACACAGAAGCACGCCCTCGGGCCGGCCACACGCTATCAGCTGGAGGTGGGGAGGTTCAGGGAGGGGGGAGGGAGGGGGCAGGGCCCGCCCCGCCAGACGCAGGCTCCAAGCGCCAGCTCGTGGAGAAGCAGGGTGGGGACGAGGGGGTGGGGGCCCAGAGCGTAGGTCCCCTCCTGTGCCACCTCCCCCCACCCACCCACCCACCTACCCCAAGCCGGCGTTTTTCCTGTTATTTGTGCTGTGGGAAAGCACGGCTGGGTTCCTGGAAGAGACGCCTATTACCTTGGCTCTTGAGAAAAAGCGGCAGCCCTGGGACCCGGGCCGGCGCCTGCCCACCCCGGCCTTGGGGCCTCAGAGCGTCTGGGCCCCACTGTCTGGGAAGAGGTAGGTGGCAAGGTCTCCCACCTCTCTTCCCCTCTGTGGGCACTTTGGGCTCTGGGATCCTCCGGGGAGGGGGTCAGCTGTGGCCCCTGTTCAGTGGGAGAATGGTCGTGCGTGGCCAGACCCTGGGACTAGCTGGGTTTGATCTCAACCTGATTTGAGAAAGAGGGTCGGGGTGTTTTATACTGTCACCCAGTACCCCCTTCACCTAGCTGTGCTGGGCAGAAGTCCAAGCGATGGGATGAGGGGGACAGGGGTGGGCAGGGGAGCTGTTCTTTCTTTGCTGAATAACAGGGAGCGCGTAGGGAGGAGAGAGGAAGGGGTTGCCAGTCTCCCTCCCAGTGTGCCAGAGATCTTGAGAGGGGAGCCAGACACACAGACACCTGAATGCTGGTGGGGATGGGTGCGCTCCCTGTGGGGAGGTACCTGGGGAGCCCCTTTCTCGCCCTTGGCTGGCCAGGCTGCGGTGAGAGCCTAACGCAGACTGAGGTTGGGTGGCAGGGCGTGGCCGCAGGCCTGACCCCTGCTCACTCCTGGCCCCTGCCGGAGTGCTTGAAGGGGCTGGGGCTGAGCAGACGTTCAGGCCCCGAAGGATCCAGAGGCACCCTTTTGCTAGTTATGCCCCTTCCTGGGCAGATGCGCCTGGTGTTTCCCTCCCGGGGGCCAGTGTTGCCAGGGTTTGAGAGTCAGGGGAGCAGGGGCAGGTGTAAGAGAAGGAAGGCAGTCAGGCCTCGGGAACGGGGGGAGCAGGAATGCTCCCGGGGAATGGGTAAATGGGGGGCACTGTGTTCCGGTACACGTGCACAGCTTAGAGAGGGGGTGTCAGCACGTGACACGGGTGATTGTGCGCATGGAGAACGGCTGCCGGGGAGGCTCAGTGCGTGGGGGTGAGGGGGTGTCAGTGGCACCGTGTGTCACTGTGGGGGGCCCTGCCGGGAGAGCGGGGGCGTGATCTTGCAAGCAGGGTGCATGGGTTCTGCAACTGTGTTTCAGTGTGGGCTCCTGCGTGTGTGGGTGAAGTCCACACAGTGTGGAGCTGCGTCCGCGTGTGAGCCGCCGTGCTGCTGGCCCCTCCATCTGCTGAACACTGAGTCATACTGTCCACCTCGTAGTGCAGGTCTGTAGGGATTCCTCTTTTGGAGCTCACGTGTGTGTGTGTGTGTGTGTGTGTGTGTGTGTGTGTGTAGACACCAGAATAGTGATATCCCCAGAATTGAGAAGCTGAATTTGGGACACAAGACCCTTGTGTCTTCCCTCTCAATCCAGCTTGTGTAAGTGACACCACAACGAACCAGCCGGACCGGCTATAAATAGAGGCCAGAGCAGGAACATGCTGAGGACCACGCGAGCCTGAGGGGTTGGGGGGAGCTCAGAAAGAGAGGCCTCTTCGGAGGGAAGGCAGAGAGAAAGGCTACAGAGACCCGAGAGTGATCTAGGAGAAACTGGATGAAAAGATGCATATTTGTGTGAGGTAGGAGGAATGGAAGGGGGTGCCTGGGCCCAGGCCTGCTGCCATCAGGGATAAAGACCAGGCAGGGCCTTGAGCAGGGGGGTTCTCAGACCGGGACCCAGATTCGGGGGCCCACCTGCCCCTGCCTGGGGCTCCATCAGAGCGTGAGAGGGTGCTATATAGTGCTGGTATTAGAAGAACCCCAACCCTCGTCCTAGCAGATGGAGCAGGGCTTTAAAAATGGGGATGGGGAGGAGGAAAGGAGAAAAGGGGAGAGAGGGTACAGGCTTTGGGGGTGCTCCACGAACCCCGGCCCCAAGCTAGGAGCCCTCCCCTGCTCTCGCACGCCCTTTTGGGGCAAGCGTGGGTGCCCTCTACACACACACACACACACACACACACACACACACACACACCCTCGGGCCTCCCCTGCTGCTGCTGGTCTGCCCCTGCCCGCCCTTCCCCACTCCACCCTGGGATGGGATGCTGTTTTGGGAACTGGTGACCTAGCTGGATCCTGCCTTTATTTCTGGCATTGAATTGTTGCCACAGTAACTGTGGGGGTGGGGCCGGGAGCAGGACAGTGTGAAAGGGAAACAGAGCCGAGGGAGGAAAGATGAAGAAAGAGAAGAAAAGGGGAATGGAAAGCAGAAAGAGTGGAGAAGGAGCAGGGAGGGGGCAAGGCAGGTGGTCCCACTGTGAGTGAAACTAGAGAAAAGGGAGAGGGGCAAAGTTCCTGCCCACCCTGACCTCAGCCCACTTGGACAGCTCGTTTGCCTCATTTCACAACTCGCTTACTGTCTGCACCACCAGCGGCCAGCCTGGCCTGACCCTGCCCAGGGGCACGAAACCTCCCGGCTCCTTGTCCACAGGCGAGGCCGGGGAGCAGGAATCTGGGTGGCTCCACCATGTAAGGTTAGCCCCAAGGCCCAAGTTCAGATGGAAGTGGGATCTTCGGGGACCCACTGAGAAGTGTCCATTGGCTTTGACCTGAGACGGGTCTGGGTAGGAATTCCAGCCTGACTTCTATTTGGGTGGCCATTGGCATGTCCACCTCTCCGCTGTAGTTCCTCATCTCTAAATGGGGAGGGCGCTGCCTGCGTGAAGGGCAGAGGGGATGCGTGCACGTCCCTGGCACAGTGGCTGGCCCAGCGTGAGCGCTGGTTGGCTTAGGACTTAGGACGGGAGGCCCCCAGCTGTGGTTCTGCCCCTTGAGCCTTCTTCGTTTCTCCGTCCAGGGAGGAGCCAGTTGGGATGGGCGCTCGGGGTTTATCACCCCCCAGCCCGAAGCCCAGAGGTTCTGGTCGCTGCGGAGAGGCAGATGCCAGGCGGGCCGCGAGAGGCGGGGCTGGGCTGGTGGCCCCCGATAAGGCGCGGCTGCGCCCTGGGAGGGCGGGGCACAGATGGACGAGTGAGGAGCACCCCCATCCCAAGGGAGTGAGCAGCTAGGAGGTCCTCTCCACCACCTGGGCTTGCCTGCCTCCACCGCCTTTCTTTCCCTTTCCTTCCATCCCGCCCTCCCTTCCTGCTGCAGCCTGCCCTCTTGGTCTCTGTCCACCGGAGGCTGCTGGGATGGGGGCAGCGCATTGTGCCTGTGTGACACGGCCGGGTGTGTCCAGAGGGGAGAGAGGGTCAGGACTGGGGGAGGGGGACGGTGGGTGTTGACTTCAGAGGGAAGGAGCTTTGGGGGGGGGGGCCGCTCGGGGGGGGGGGGGTAAGCAGTTGCCTGCATGCTGGGATTTGAGAGAAGCCAAGAAAACCCTCTTTCCCTCCCCCTCTCCTTCCTCTCTCCTTCTCCCTCCTGAGAGACAGAGAGAGGACACTCCACCCCACACATTTTTCCTGAAAATTTCACCAGTAAGACCTTCACTTCTTAAGGCGAGCCCCAAATTAAAATGCCGTGCCCTGGAAGGTAAGCGATCAGCTGGCTGGCGTGAGCCGGCCCTGGTGGAGTGTGGCCCCAGGGAAGGGAGGCGCTGAGGCTCAGCGGGGAGACCCAGCCCAGGGGACGGCACGGGCTTGCAGACCGCCCTGGATAGGAAGGGTCTGGGGAACAGAGCAGAGACATCATTATTTCAGATCACATTTCTGAGTGGCCATGCCTGAAGGCAGTGTTGGTGCACATGTGAGTGTGGGTTCAGGGCATGATTGTGCCCCGCTGTGACTTGGCTCATCGTGGACCCTTCCCCTCCCTCCTTGCCTGGGCGAGTACCTCTCTGATATACAGTCATCGCCCCATTCAGTACCCGCCGCCCGCCCTCCCCACACACACACTGGTGTTCAAGGGGAGGGTGCCAAGGCCACCACCAGGCTCAGCCTGAGGCTCCAGAACACATTGAAACTCTCTTCTCCCTGGTGGCTCAGCCATCCTCACTCCCCACCATTCCTTTTCTACTCTCTTCAGCCTCTGTCCCACCAACCTTAAGATCTGCATATGGCCTTCCCTGTCACTTTTCCTGGGAAAATAAGGGTCTGGCCCAGGCTACAGGACCCTGTGTTGTGGATACCAACTTTCCCTTTCCTGTCCTTCAGGGAAGCCCAAGTTTTCCTTCCAAAGCCAGCCCTCCACTTGGGCCTGGACCGCATCCCTCCCCCTGCAGGGACCCTATATCCTCTCCACTCTTCCCTCCCCAGTGCCTACAAAGGAGTTCCAGTCTCCCCTTTCCTTAAACACCTTCAGCCAGGGACACCTGGGTGCCTCAATCGGCTAAGCGTCTGCCTTCGGCTCAGGTCATGATCCCAGGGTCCTGGGATCGAGTCCCGCATCAGGATCCCTGCTCCGCGGGAAGCCTGCTTCTCCCCCTCCTCGCTGCTCCTGCTCTATCTCTGTCTCTCTCAAATAAATAAATAAAATCTTTAAAAAAAAAAAAAAAAATTAAAAAAAAAACACCTTCAGCCAATCTGGCCTCCTCCAAAGCCACTCTCCAACCCCCTCTGGCCCTTCTGTCCCACTCCCCTGCCTGTGTCCTAGCCAGGCCTGCCCTGACAAGGAGGCCTCACTTTTCCTCTGGAAATGCTCCTGGAGGCCACTGACATGGAAAGCCATACTCCCTCTAGCACTTCCCTCCTCTGGCCACAGACTCTTGGCTTCATGACTTTTCCTCAGCCCTTCCCTCCCACCCTCGCTCTCCATACTTACTGCACTCAAGTGCACTAGATACACCCCCTGCCCCCAAGGAGCGGGCCATCTCCTTTTCCTGGTCCCTTTCATGCCATCTGTGATGATTTTTCTTCTAGTGCCCTAGGTGTTTCCTAGGATGCTGGTTTTGAACTTCTTTCTCCCTTGGCAACCTCACATGCCGACTACCACCTCTAGTCAGATGACTCCTAAATCTCTTTCCAGCCCACCCCTCCCTCAACCTTTGGTTCCTCTTGGACATGCCACCTGCTCATCAACCGTCCCCACCTCCACCTCAAGCAGGCATTAAGTGAACTCACTGCTGCCCCTTCTTCTGTCTCTGAGCCAGCCACCTACCCCTGCCCTGGGGGGCTCTCCAGATCGAGTCTGTTTGGCACATTTTGCCTCTAGGATCTCTACCATTTGCCTCCTGTCCATCTTGGGCCATGCGCACAGGTCTAGGCCCTCACAAGCCCATGCTGGAACTATTCCTGTAGCTTCCAGGCTGGTCTCTGTCCATGCTGCCCCTTCCTGTCCAGTCCCACCTCCCAGGCTGCAGCCACATTCATCGTCCCAAAGCGCTGCTTGGATCTGTCTCTTCGTTGTTTGAAAAAAGTTTCTAAGCGTTCTATGGACCTGTTGCCCACAAAATGCAATCTAAATCCCCTGGTCTGGGTTGGAGGCCTCCATAATCTGACCCCCAACCTCTTGCCCAACACATAGCTCAACCTCATGAGCTCTACAATTTAGCCATATTTGCTGTTCCCCAGACAGACCCAGTGCTCCCTGTTCCCCGCCTCCCCCCGCCGCCCCATGCCCCTACTTTTGCTCATGCTGCCTTCCTTCTCTTTCAAGAATCCATTCTTTAGTTTTTGCATGAACTCAAACTGGGCATTCAAGGCCTACTTCAAATACCTCCTCTAAGGAATCTTTTTTATTTTCCCTTCTCGACACCCCAGCAGAAATGGTTCCTCGTCCTGTGACCTCTCACGGCTCCTTCTGTTATCTTATCTGCTTTGCGTGGGAGTTATCTATATACATTTCTCATTTCTGCAGGAGCAGCTTGGCTCCCTTGCCTCATCTTTCTTTTCTCCATAAGACTTATCACAGAATGTTGTCTGTGGTTATTGCAGAATAGGTGCTCAGGAAGTATTTGATGAATGGATGGATAAAGCAATATATGATTGGGTGGGTGGGTAGATGGTTGGTGGATGGATGGATGAGTGGATGAATGGAGGGATGGATGGACAAGTGGAGGAATGAGTGGATGGATGGATAGATGAATGGATGGATGGGTGGATGGTTGGATGGATAGGTGGGTAGATATATGGATGAATGAGTGTTTGGCTCTAAGGCTAAGCCATGCATACAGCTAGTTTGACAATGGCTATTAACTCAGTAAAGATCAGGGGCGCCTGGGTGGCTCAGTCGGTTGAGCATCTGCCTTTGGCTCAGGTCATGATCCCAGGGTCCTGGAATCGAGTCCTGCATCGGGCTCCTTGCTCGGCGGGGAGCCTGCTTCTCCCTCTGCCTGCCGCTCCCCCTGCTTGTGCTCTCTCTCTCTTTCCGACAAATAAATAAAATCTTAAAAAAAAACAAAAAACACAGTTAAGATCAGAGAGGAGTGAAAGAGAGCTAACAGCTCTTTGAATATGTATTAGAGTTTATGCTGATCCTCAGACACCTAGTTATAAAAGCATTACAAAGTGAGAGCTAAGAAGGCCAGAGAAGGATAAAGCTCTGGAATGGAGTCTTTCCATGGACACCAAATACCTAGTGTGACTCTGACAGCAAGGGACTTGTCTTGGAGAAACCTTGACTCTAGAATTCCAAGAAGACTTGAGAAATGTGGCAGATTTTAGTCTATCCCCACAATGCATCTGGCACAGTACTAGCTAGGCACTTTGAACCATGCCAGTGCTGAAGACACAGTCATTTTCAGCTCCATGACTCTGGACAACTTTTTAACCTCTTTGAGCCTCAGTTTTCTCATCTGTAAAATGGGTCTACCTTATAGGGATGTTGGAGGGGATGAAACATATCATCCTTTTAAACTGCTTATTAGGGGAGCCCAGCTGGCTCAGTTGGTGGAGCATGTGACTCTTGATCTTGGGGTTGTAGGTTCGAGCCCCACATTGGGTGTAGAGATTACTTAAAAATAAAATCTTAAAAAAAATAAAGTGCTTATCAAAGTACCTAGCATGAGCATTCAAAAAATGATGGCAATTGCTTTGTTATTTTGCCCTCCAGAAGTTAGCACTCATTCTGGTTAGTGAAAAAAACATGTTCCTGTTTTAGGCAACATATAATCAAGGGCTAAGTTATATGGGTCTCTTTTTCAGTCCCACTGGAATTCAGAGAAGGGTGATCAGAAGGACTAGAATAGTAGGGGAGGCCTCCGAGAGGAGGAGGGTTAGGATGGACCCTGAAGGACAAGTGGGATCTGGGAGACAAGGAGGTGGACAGAGAATAATGGAAGGGCATGCGCAGAAGCAGGAAAGTGGGAGTGAGGGCTGTTCGTGCAGCAAGCCGGTGGTTTTGGTGGTGGAGAGAAGGTGAACCGAAGAATGGTCTGATACAAAGTAACAGATGATAAGATTGGGAGCACCAATGGCCTCAGTCTCTCATTACCCCCTGTGGTAAAGAATGGCTACGAAATAGACATCTAAGTTCATTAGTCCTTGAGGAAAAATAAATAATAATGGCTAATACTCTACATAGAATTTACAATGTTTTAAGCACTTTACCTGTTATAACTTATCTAATACTCAGAGTCTCACCATGACATAGATACATGACACAGTACTGTCTTCCATTTCACAGATGAGAAACGTGAGGCACAGAGAGAGTAAGTAACTTGCCCAAGGTCACACAGCTGCTGAGTAGCAGAGTCTATACCCACCCCCAAGAACTCCAGTCCGGAGCTCATGCTTTTAATTTCCACCTTATGCTGCCTCTTCCCTGAACCTGCTGTAGCCATCAGCTCTCTTCACGGCCAGCAAATGGGAAGATAGTCTCACTGCCACCATTGCTGGAAGCTCAGCCAGGCATTCACCGAGCAGGTATTATGTGTCCAGCGCAAGGGGCAGGGGGAGTTTTGCTAAGGGAATTAGCGATGAAGGCTGAAGGTGAAGACACCAAGACATGGCCCCAGGGAACTCATAATCTACTGCAGCAGACACGACCCAGCTCTCTAGGAGCAAAGAGAGAGCAGTGTGGGGCAGGATGGCTTCCTGCTGAGCCTCAGGGGTGCTGTCCTGCAGTGAAGCAACCGTACAGAGAGAGGGCAGAGGGCAGCCGCGCGCAGGCATCCTGAGAAGGCTTCGGACAGCTGGGATGTGGCCTCGGCCCCAAATCACACGCCTGCAAGTGAGACTGACTGCTGGACAGGGACAGGGATGTGGGGGCTGTGGGCTCCCTGCAGTCTCCTCTCCCATCTTCCCTGCAGTGGAACCCAGGGCAGGGGACAGGGACAGGGACACAGGGGATGTGGGCTCCCTCCAGCCTCCCCTCCCTTCTCCATGGCACCCCCCCCACCCATGACCTGACCACTCATGCCAAGTCAGTTTGGCTCCATCCCGTCCTCCCCGTCTGTCCACCTCATAGGTTCAGTAGGGCCCTCTGGGCTATGAGACAGAGGGGCGCACAGTGGACAATGGATTGAGGGGGGGAAGAGGGCCAGGGGCCAGCAGAGAGCCAGAGAGAGAGGCCACGCGGCAAGGGCCGTGGGGAGTGAGAAGCGGGGAGTGAACCCGGCCTGCGGGCCCAGGGCAGGGCAGGGCCAGGCAGGTGTGACAAAGCAGGAATGTAGAGGCTGCACCGGAACGGCTGACCCCTGTAGTCATTTCCTTTCCAGCCAGAGAACAATGGCTCAAAAACAAGTGCAGCCCCTCCGCTTTCCCGCCTCGCCGTCCCCACGCGCACTGGCCTTCCCGGGGCTGAGCGAACGGAAAGCCGGAACCCTGGAGGGCGCTGGCTCCCTTCCGCCCTGCTCTCCCGAGCTCCCTGAGGTCCGGGGCCCCACCGCCCTCACCCGCACGTCCTCCCTCCCGTCGCAGGCCCGGCACTCGGTCCGCAGCCGGAGAGTCACTGAGGGATGAGGACGCCACAGCCCGGTGGACCGCACTTTCTGCTCTCGTGGCCCCGAGCACGCGGCGCCCAGGAGCCGGGCCGAGCCTGACGCCCTGTCGTCTCCCCTCGCGCACGGGGCTCTGCGAGTGACCCGACCGGCCGGCCCCCTGCTGCATGGAGCGGCTGCAGAAGGTGCGCGGGGGCCGCCCCCACGTCCGGGCGGTGGCCCGGGCAGCGGGTGGGGCCAGGCTTCCCCGCCGAGGGTCAGGTCGGGAGTCGACGGTGCCACCTGGTGGCTGCCCGCGGCGCCGCACGCCGGGGCCCCAGAGGCCTAGGGAAGCCCGCCCCCGCCCCCGCCCCCGCCGCTCCCTCCCGCCCTCCGCCCGGGGCCCTCCGCCCGGTGGAGAGCCCTGCCCGCTCCCGGCCCTGGCACGCACGCTCATTCCCACCCGCCCGCCTTTCACTCTCCCCAGCAACCACTTACCTCCCCTGGGAGCGTCAGCTCCTCCCGAGGCTCCAGTGTTCCCGGCTCTCCCTCCAGCATCGTGGTGAGTACCTCTCGGCCACCAGCACCCTCAGGCCACCAGCACCCTCAGGGAGGGGGTGGGGTGGGGGACATGCTGGGCCGCTTCACCCAGAGCCTCCCAGACCATGGTCCTGCCAGGGCTGCTAGGCAGAGAGAAGCCAGAAAGCCAGAGAAGTTTCCCCACATCCACCTTCTGCTGGTCTGGTCCTGCCTCGTTGTACCCGAAGTGCTAGGTGAAGGACTATCATTTTTTAAGGTGACTCTCTAAACCCTTAAAATTAAAACAATAGAATTATTAACTAATAGGAACTGGCATCTCAAATGGCTGCCTGTTTTCTTCCTGATAAATCGCAAGTCTAGTTCCTAAGGCCAGTATTCTAGGTGAGGCTTTCGGCACATCTGCTCCATTCCTACCGTTTCCCTTCAGGCCAAGATGGACAATCAAGTGCTGGGCTACAAGGACTTGGCTGCCATCCCCAAGGACAAGGCCATCCTGGACATCGAGCGGCCTGACCTCATGATCTATGAGCCCCACTTTACCTATTCTGTTCTGGAACACGTGGAGCTGCCCAGAAGCCGGGAGGTGAGGGGTGGGAGGCTCCTCTTGGACGGGACTTGGGGGAAGGGCTCCCCCAGCCGCACAGGGGAGGAGGTGGAATCCCTCTCATGCTTCCTTTCCTGGCGGCCAGACTCCAAAACAAGAAAGGGAACTGTGGGCAGAAATCAACCAGTGGTCCAGGCAGTGTCTGTGGAGAGCAGGCAGAGACCGGCTGGAGGCTGGAAGGTAGCTCCAAGTAGAGAACAGGGGAGGCCATGTTTGAATGGCAGCTGCACAGAGCTGGGGGCCGGGCCGTGGAGGAGAAGCGTGGGAATGGCCAGAAAGAGCAAACTGGCCCAAAGCCCTCAGGAACACTGGACTCGGAGGCTGGAAGTCCTCGCTGAGTGACCGTGTGAAGGTGTGGTTTCAGCTTCCCCTCCTGTAGAATAGAGGTGATACATCTGCCCATCCACCTCACCAGCGATTTAAGTGCCAGAGATAACTCACAGCAACTACTCTGTAGACTGTCTTCCAGAAAGGGATAGTGTCACAGCTGAGCAGTGAGCTGGAGGCAGGCTGTGGGGAGACGTAACTGCCCTGCACGGAGCCCAGACTCCATCCTGGATGCGTGTGGCTCTTGGCCCTTCCCCCTGGGTGCTAGACTCTGAGGACAGGGCCAGAGCCACCTTCAGTTGGCCCTCAGAGCACAAGCACACTGCTGCAAGATCCCGTGCCTTCTTCACGCATCCAGAGAAAGAGAGGACTCTGCCCAGGACAGCGCTAAGAGGGAGAAGGATGGAGGGCCAGTGCTGGGAACTGGCAAGGACTGAGAGAGAAGACGTGGCTCAGAAATTGGCTGGGCAAGGGTGCAGAGTTGGGTGGGGGATGAAGTGGCCCCTCCGGGGTTCTAGGGATGAGCATTTCCCCCTACCCTTGTGGCTCTGACCAGCCTCCTCTCCATCCGCAGCGCTCACTGTCACCCAAATCCACATCCCCCCCACCATCCCCAGAGGTGAGTCTGCCCCACACCTGACACTTGCCCAGCTCCCCACCCCCACACAGATGCAGAGCCCACGGGATGACCTCATCCTGTCGCCGACCAGCTCTGGGTCCATCTGTCTGTCTGACCCAGGACCTCATTTAACCCTTACTCCCTGGGTCAGACACCATGAGCAGGTCGAGTCCTTGGATACCCTTCCTCTGCCCTGGGGTTGGGGGCTCATGGGCTGCTAGGGTGGGGGGACAGAGCTGGTGGAGTGAGGTGAAGCAGGGTCTCCATGGGTTGGAGAGGGTAGGATGGGGGACCTGGGAGCTTCAGTCAACCACACTTCTCTGCAGGTGTGGGCGGAGAGCCGGTCCCCTGGAACCATCTCTCAGGCTTCAGCCCCGAGAACCACCGGGACCCCCCGGACCCCCCTACCCCATTTCCACCATCCTGGTAGGTTTTACTGTCAGTGTGGTGGCACCCTTTCCCTAGGACCTCTTTTTCCTACAGGGACCCAAGCTTCTTATTCTCAATCCTCTACTCTCTGGGGTATATGCTCACCCTAGAATGGCCGGACCCCCTGATGCCAGGACCCCAGGCAGAACTCCCCAGAATAATGGGCCCTGTCATGCCTTTGCTCCCACCCAACGAGAAAAGTGCAAAAAGCCCCAACCCCCTGAGGGACAGTTCCAGAAACTCTGGTTCTGTCTCGGCTCTGGGCAGGAGCCTGTGAATGTCCTTGCTTTCTCCTATCCTGTTTGTGCCCTTCTCCTTACGGAGCTGGCCTCGCCCACCATCAGCATATCCTTCTTCTCATCGGCTCTTGCTCCCTGTCCACAGAGACCACCCGCCCGGATTCCAACATCTACAAGAAGCCACCTATCTACAAGCAGAGAGGTGAGGGCTCCCCTCACTGAGCTGGGCTGGGAGGCCATGGGAAGAAGGCTGTTCATAACACACATAACCTTTGCCCTGTGTCCTTTGTTGTGCCGTGTTTTCACCTGCCACAGGTGTGAACAGGGATAGGAGAGGGAGTTGGGGGCTAGGGTGGGCCCAGTTGGCCTGGCTTGGGGTGGGGACTGACCCTGGCCTCCGCCTGCAGAGTCCACAGGAGGCAGCCCTCAGAGCAAGCACCTCATCGAGGACCTCATCATCGAGTCCTCCAAGTTCCCTGCAGCCCAGCCGCCTGACCCCAACCAGCCCGCCAAGATTGAAACCGACTATTGGCCATGCCCCCCGTCGCTGGCAGTCGTGGGTAGGAGACCGTGTTGGAGAGGGGAGGGGAGGCCCAGGACACCGCCTCACAGTCCCTGTTGAAGTTCCACGAACCCACCTTCTCCGCACTGCCACCCTATGTCCTTCGTGACCCCCCTGGCTCATCACTATTCCCTGCCTTCCGCCAGCTCTTGGTGTCTGTGGCCCTGCTTGTTGGTCTTTCAATCCCTTTCCGTTCACTTACTGGACCACTCAGCAGACATTGACCAAACATCAGCATCCCAGGCTCTGTGATAGGAGCTCTGAAAAAGAGAAAAAGGAATGAGACAAGGTCTCGGTCCCCAGTGCACTTAGGTCGTGTGACTGTGTTGCCTACTCAGCTTTAGCACAAGGCTAGAGAATGTTACTTTTCTTTTTTTTTTTAAGGATTTTATTTCTTTGTTGTAGAGAGAGAGAGACAGAGATAGCAAGAGAAAGCGGGAGCAGGGAGGAGAGGGAGAAGCAGGCTCCCCGCTGAGCAGGGAGCCCGACACAGGTCTTGTTCCCAGGACCCCAGGATCATGACCTGAGCTGAAGGCAGACGCCCAACCGACGGAGCCCCCCCCCGACGCCCCTCCTTTTATTTTTTACAAAATAACGTGTAGTGTTCCCTTGAAGGGCAGCCCAGTGGCAGGCACAAAGGCAGCACCTGCTGCGTGCTTGCCGAGGGAATGGCGGACTGACCAGCCTGCCTTTGCCCCTGTTCCCCAGAGACAGAATGGAGGAAACGGAAAGCATCTCGGAGGGGGGCAGAGGAAGAGGAAGAGGAGGAAGATGATGACTCCGGGGAGGAGATGAAGGCTCTCAGGGAGCGTCAGCGAGAGGAACTCAGTAAGGTAGCATCTCGCTTCGCCCCAGCCACCCTGCCCGTGTCTTCTTGGGGACAAAAGTCCCAGGTCTCTAGCTGTTCTGTTCTGAATGGTTTCATGCCTGAAAAACATCCTCGTATGAACATGAGGAATTCCCCTTCTTCCCAGGACATCAGGTTGCTGCTACTGAAGGGACACCAGGATTTCATGCTGCTTTGGGGGAACACTAGTTAACTTAGGATTAAAGGAAAGAAAAGGGTGCCCCCCTCCCAGTGCCAGGCTTCAGGAGGCTAAGTTCGTGGGAAGAGGAGCAAGGAGAGCAGGAGAGAGGATGTCAGGAGTCATGGAAAGGTCACCGAGAGTGGCCTGGGCTGGTGCTCTGGGAGAGTGACCTGGGATGCAGAGGCCACGTGGATGCAGTTACACGGAGCAGCGCCGACTCCTTGCTCTCGAGGGTGGCCAGACCCAGCGTGGTAGCACCATCAGACCAGAGTGACAGGCCCCACGGGCTCCAGGGCACAGCCCAGCCACTCTGGAAACCTGTCCCCAGTCCTGCCTGCAGATACCCAGCTCCGATGGAGAGGAGAACTGAGTACGGAAGTCTTCCTCTCTCCTTCCCCAGGTTACTTCCAACTTGGGAAAGATGATCTTGAAAGAAGAGATGGAAAAGTCATTGCCTATCCGGAGGAAAACCCGCTCTCTGCCCGACCGGACACCCTTTCATACCTGTGAGTGCCACGGCCGGGGCCCCCGAATCACCTGGCCAGACCTCGAGGCCAGAACCAGAGTCTGAGTCTGCCTATCATATGGGGGGACAGGGGACAGAAGATCAAGGCATTCATGCTCTCCTTAGGGCAAGGATACCAGTCATGGAATAAGACTAGATGATAAAGATACTATCAGCTAAAGCAGAATGAGCAAATTTCATTTCATTGACCAAACGTTTATTGAATGTCTAACATATGCTAGACACTGGGGATTATAAAGAGTCAAAAAATATATCCTCCTTCAGTAGCTTCCAGTCCAGGGGGAAATTGACATGGAAATTAAATGGAAACTGGGGTCAGTGTACTGGGGCCATGCTGTGATGACATGAGAGCACACAGTGAGTGCTTCGAGGGGACCGTGACAGGGCCTGGGGCCAGAGGGCTGGGGGGGTAATTAGGTCTGGAAGAGAAAGACAAAGTGAGGGGGGAGAAGGGCACTGCGGACACTGGGGACAGCATGGGCCCAGAGGCAAGGAACAGGAAACATTCTGGCCAGCTTACAGGACCTGCAGGAGCCTGCAGTTCCAGAACCCAGAGTGCCCCTTGGGGTGGCAGGGATTAGCCAGAGAGACGGGGGTGGCCTGAGCTTTGGGTACTATGCCTCAATCACTTGAGTCTAGCCTGGACTTCCCTAGAGCAGCACGGCTGGAGCTGAGGGAGGGAGATGTGAGAACCCAAGCTGAAACTCTGAGGCCTCTAAAAGCTTAGCCTCGGAGCCACGGAGCATCACTCCTCCTACCTCCTGTTGGTCAGAGCAGCTCAGGGGCAGCCTAGACTCAAGGGAGGGGAGAGGCATTCTTCGGAGACACTCCACCACATTTCCCAATGGGCTGGGTAAGGGCTAAAGCTGTACATAGGTCCAGAGAAGGGCAGTGGGTTTAAAAAACATATAGGATTTGGAGTCAGCCGAACGGAGATGATGAGGGAGGGGGCTTGGGGGAAGAACAAAAGGACCAGTTTGGGACATGCTGGGCTTGAAGCACATGTAGGTGGGAGCCAGGTCTTACTGAGTTGGAAGCTTGCAGGGCGAGGTGAGTCTTCAGCTTGTGTATAGTAGTAAGAGCTTGAGAGAAAATGGGATCATGGGGAGAAGAGAGGGAAGGGAGGATGTCGAGGCTGTGCCCTGGAGCGCTCCCGCCCCCAGCGAGATCCAGGTTGGGGAGGCAGGCCTCCGGCCTCCTCGAAAAGCCTCTTGCTCCGCAGGCTGGGGACTTGGGTCTGGGAGCGGGTGCCAGGAGAAGTTGAGGTTGTCTGCTGAGCGGAAGCAGGGTGAGGCTGGGCGACGTTGGGAAGGTTTGGACTAGCCGCTGCAGGGAAGGGGCCCTGGTGCACGGCGGTCCGTCTGTATGAGGGAGTCTAGCAGCGTGGGCTTTATCTCCATGGCCTGCAGGCAGCAGGCTGATCCAGGGTTAGGGTTTTATAAGGCAGGCGCTGAGGGAGGAGGGGCCAGGGGAGCTGCTGACCACTGGGGTGAAGGTCGGGGGTGGCGGGGGGGGGGGGAGATCAAGACCCCGGAGGTCCCCATGACACTGACGAACAGATGTGTTGGGAGTGAGGCTGAGGGGAAGCTGCAAACAAGGAAGGGTGTGGTGTGGTGGCTGCAAAGTGGGATTCCTGGGCTTCAGATGGCAAGGTGCAGCCATTGTGGACAAGACCCCAGGGGTGGTCATTTGAAGGGGCTGCCTCATGCGGAGTGGAGGTGGAGGCCACTGGGGTGTGGGATTCAAGGAGCCGTAAGGGCCGTATGTGCACAGACATCCACAGGGTCACTGAGAGTACCCAGGATGATATTTCAGTATGAGTGGGAGGAGTTACAGTAGGGCCATTTTAGAGAATGTAGAATAGTGAAGGCCTCAAGAAAGAGGCAGATGGAGAGATGCCCCGAAGGTTGGATTCAATCTTCATGTTCCACCAGATTTTGCTATTCAGTCAAAATTAGCTTTTTAACTTCCATTTTGGCCTTGCAAAGTAGAATAGCCAAATGTCTACCTCATCATCATTTTTGGCATCCCTGAACTTGTATGTGACCAGTGAACACATGATTGCATAGGTTACAGTCATAGCTAATCAACCTCAACAATTTCAGAAGTTTTTTTAAAGATTTTTTTTTACTTATTAGAGAGAGAGAGCGTGTGAGCAGGGGGAAGGGCAGAGGGAGAGAGAAAATCCCAAGCAGACTCCATGCTGAGCCCGGAGCCCAACGTGGGGCTCGATCTTAGGACCCTGAGATCATGACCTGAGCCTAAAGCAAGTCGGACACTTAACCTACTGAGCCACCCAGATGCCTTCAACAATTTCAGAATTATGAACAGGCATGTCATTCTTTGTAGTAACATTGAAATGGTCACTTTCAAACATAAATAAGCATTCTAAAAGTAATTTGAAGTGCAAATTTTATGTGTTTTGTAGGTTGAAATTCTATCAGTCACTTGAAATGTAAATGTATACTTATTCTCACAAAAGTGAAATGCTGGGGCGCCTGGGTGGCTCAGTCTGCTAAGCGTCGGCCTTCAGCTCAGGTCATGATCCCAGTGTCCTGGAATTGAGCCCCGAATTCGGCTCCCCTGCTCAGCAGGGAGTCTACTTCTCCCTTTCCCTCTGCCCCTTCCCCTGCTTGTGCTGTCTCTCTATCAAATAAATTAAAATCTTTTTAAAAAAAAAGTGAAATGCTTCAATAATGAATGATCTTTGTAGAAACAGAGAATTTCCTGCACAAAAGTAAGAAGTATTAAAAAAAGTATTAAGAGGGGCGCCTGGGTGGCTCAGTCGTTAAGCGTCTGCCTTCGGCTCAGGTCATGATCCCAGGGTCCTGGGATCGAGTCCCGCATCGGGCTCCCTGCTCGGCAGGAAGCCTGCTTCTCCCTCTCCCACTCCCCCTGCTTGTGTTCCTGCTCTCGCTGTCTCTCTCTCTGTCAAATAAATAAATAAAATCTTTAAAAAAAATAAATAAATAAATAAAAAATAAAAAATAAAAAAAGTATTAAGAAAAATGAGTTCCTCAAAACACATTTTGTTCTCACCAAACTTCCAAACAACAGCTTTTAAAAGGATGTTTTAAGAAGACAATTTTTGATAGTTTTGAATCTATCAAGGCTAAACCTTCAAACAAAAATGTTTATCGGGATGCCTGGCTGGCTTAGTCAGAGGGGCGTGTGACTATTGATCTTGGGGTCATGAGTTCGAGCCTTTCATTGGGTGTAGAGATTACTTACTTAAATAAATACACTTTAAAGATGTTTATCAAAATGATTGCCATAGAATGCCGATGATTTCTAGCACTTGGACATGAAAGAGTTTTGCGATATGGCCAAACTAAGAATCTTAATTACAAAGTTCTTTTTAGGAAAACCTGTTAACTGAAACCAGTTTTCTTGAGTTACAATCTGCGGGGCAAGAAAGCTAAGTGATATCATGAAATGTGTAAGTTGAAAGTTACATCTGATCTTGCAAATGGGAAGTCTATATATATAATTTTAAGGAAGCTTTACACACGCTGTGGGGTTTGAACTCGAGACCCCTGAGATCAAGAGTCCCATGCTCTGCTGACTGAGCCAGCCAGGTGCCCCACAAATGTGACGTATATTGACTGCTGGGACAGTCTAGCAGCTGATGGTGCAGAGGAAATGATCATTTCTGTATTGTAGCATCAAACGTCTGAGATTTGATTACTAATATTGCTAATAATAAAATTGTAATGATTCAATTATTTTGACTAAATTTCAGATATATTTTTATAGCCCAGAATTTCATTTTATGATGGTGAGCCTCATCCTCTGGCCATCATTGGCTAACTATCAATTTTAACACTCAAGCATTTCACCCAGGTGTGTGTGTGTGTGTGTGTGTGTGTTTATTTATTTATTTTTTTAAATATTTTATTTATTTATTTGAGAAAGAGAAAGCACAAGCAGGGGGGAGGAACAGAGGGAGAGGGAGAAGCAGGCCTCCCACGGAGCAGGGAGCCCGATGCGGGGCTCAATCCCAGGACCTTGGGATCATGACCTGAGCCAAAGGCAGATGCTTAACGGACTGATCCACCCAGGCACCCCCAGATGTGTATTTAGTTAGCTCAGAGCCGGCTGCACAGTGCCACTTGCAGAAGGTAATGGGCAGGAGCCAGAAGCCAGCAGGGGCCCCCCCGGGCCCCCCAGGTCCATGCTTCACTGCCTTGCTTCTGGCAGGGGAGGCCAAGGAGGCAGCCCTCTCAGGAATGATAGACCAAAGGCACTGAGCGGGGCCTCTTGCTCTCTTGCAGCCTTGCATGCAGGCACATCGAAGTCGTCTTCTCTCCCCGCCTATGGCAGGACCACGCTGAGCCGGGTAAGGTCCCAGGCCAGAGATCACAGACTGTGAGGAAAGTGTGCCTTCGGGCACCTCAGAGGGACTGAGCTACTTGGGCACCCTGGGGGAGCAGTGCCGAGTTCTCCAGCCTCCTTCTGATCCCTTCGTGTCCTTTCTAGCTACAGTCCACAGACTTCAGCCCCTCTGGGAGTGAGACTGGAAGCCCAGGTGAGAGGCAGGGCCGCCCAATGCCAGGCGAGCTGGGAACGGGGCCTCAGCAGGCCCCAGGGCAACCCGCGTCTGTGATGTGGGCAGGGCTGTGGCTGGAGGTCGGGGAGGCTGAGCTGGCAGGTTTGGAGGCCTGCTGACCTTAGGGCTGCCTCTGGACAATGATTTTTGTCTCCCACAGGCCTGCAGGTGAGTGCCTTCTGGAGGGGAACACGCCGAGCAGCAGAAGACATGGACGGGTGACTGGAGAGTTGGGGGGGCGGAGGGTGTGGGGCCACAGAGCTGCATGGTGAGGACACAAGAAGCCAGGGTAAGGCTGGGGAGGTCTCCCTGCCCCACTCTGGCTCACTGCGGCTTTGGTCTCCCCAGAACGGAGAGGGCCAGAGGGGGAGGATGGACCGGGGGAACTCCCTGCCCTGTGTGCTGGAGCAGAAGGTGAGGGGCAGGGGCAGAGCCAGGGGTGGGGGGCAGGGGACAGAACCATCTGCAGTGGGGGTGGGCCAGCCAGCCGGTGGGGAGAAGCCAGGGAAGTGAATGCACTAGGGGTCGATGATGGGAGGGGCAGCAGGGAAGTTGGGGAGATGGTTGGCAAAGATGGCATGAGCCCCAATGGCCCTTGCAGGCTGATTAGGGGCCCAGGGAGTTGAGGGGGTTATGGTGACAGGAGACTCTATGGTGACAGGAGACCCCCGCCCCTCTCCCTCAGATCTATCCCTACGAAATGCTGGTGGTGACCAACAAGGGGAGAACCAAGTTGCCTCCCGGTGTGGATCGGATGAGGCTTGAGGTATGCAGAGGAAATGTGTGGGGGAAATCTGGGGCCTCTTTGAGTGCTCCCTTGGTCAGTTGGCCCTGCCCCGAGCCCCTGTCCCTAAGCTGCCTCCGTGTGTCCCCTTTCCAGAGACACCTGTCAGCCGAGGACTTCTCAAGGGTATTCTCTATGTCTCCTGAAGAGTTTAGCAAGCTGGCCCTGTGGAAGCGGAATGAACTCAAGAAAAAGGCTTCTCTCTTCTGACCACCCCCCCCCCAACCCCATGACTGACGCTCTCCCCTGCTGCTTCAGGGCTCTGGAGCTGGGGCCACTAGACCCCAAAGCATCATCTCTTCGGGGAGCAGGGCGGGGGGACGGAGGTAGAGTTGGCTCCATTCCCCAGGTGAGGGGGAGCCAAGACCTCTGCAGTGCTGGGGTTGTGGGACATGAACTTGCTTCCCCACAAGGAGTCAGGGGCCCCCTTCCCTCCTCCCTGGTCCTCACCGCACAGGGCAAACCCAGTCTGGAGCCCAGCACACACAGAGATAATGTTTGCACCCTCTCCCCACCCCACCCCCACAGGAAGGTCCCCACAAGAGAGTGACGAGAAAGGAAGGCAGCACTTAGTGGTCAGGCATGTTGGCAGTCTTGACCAATGGGTGGGTAGAACCCTCGGGCCTGCTAGGAAGAGGGTGAGGGTGGGAAGCCGCCAGGCAGGCAGGGAGAGCCGCAGGACTCTGTGTGCACCCGAGCACGCCTCCTCACCTCACCTTGGACAGCTTCCCCTGCACCGGGGCCTCTGGCTTCCCTGACTCTTAGCAGGAGCAGCTTGAGCTCAGCCTCTAGCAACGAGGTCACCCTGTCCTCCAGCTCACCATGTTCTCTCCTCGTGACTCCTAAGCTTCAAAGCCTCTTGCTCCAGCCCTGTGGCTTCCCTAGAAGCCTTGGCTTAGAGTGGAGATGTTGCAGAACCCTGGCCCACCGTCAGCCTCCAGGCAAAGTCAGCTAGACTTCTAGCACCCAGGTCCTGGCTAGAACCCAGGCCTTCAGGCTCTCTTGGACGGGATCAAGAGGCCAGGCTGAGTGTCCTGGCTACCAGGTCCTGCCCATACCCATGCATCCCCACCACGCTGTCTAAAGAATGTAATTTATTGGGGCACCCCCCAGCTGCTTTCTCTCCTAACTCTCTGCCCTACCTTAATCACACTCCCAGCTTCTCTTCTCTACAGATACATATGTGTATATAATTATATATATATTTTTGCCTGGGTCTGGGTTTTGTTCCTGCCCAGACCCTGGCATCCCTTTCCACTGTGTGTGTGTGTGTGTGATAATGCTGTGGGAGGGGGACTCCGCTTGGAATTAAAAGGTTGCATTGGGTCCCCAAATCCATTTGTTCTTTCTGAGCCACCAGATCTGGGTAAGAGGGAGAGGTGATGCCAGGCTGAGGGAAGGCTTGGGAGTGAGGGTTCAAATGGGGAGCTCCGAGGGTTGGAAGAGATGGAGACAGCAGACACACTGTCCTTCCCGCAAGCCCGGGCCTCGGAAGCAGGGCTGGCCTAGCAGCGTCCCAGCTGCTGCCCTTCTTCAGGGGCTGTGCGAGCACAGAGGTGTGGAGGAAGGGCAGACAGTCACGCTCTGGAGACTGATACGAAAGCCAGCTGGGGGCAGAGGCTGCTTGTCCTGTGCTGAGGCCCTGAACGCTCAGCTTGGCAGTCAAGCTCATCAACATCTGACATGACTGCACCCTCCAGGGCCTGATACTCCCAGTCTGATGGGGGGCCAAACACACAGAGAAGGTCAACAGTGCATGAATAGGCGGTCAGGCGACTACTGAAGAGCAGGCAGGGAAAATCAAGCACTGGAGAACCGATGGGTGAGATCAAGTGGTCTGCGGGTTCAGTGGAGGCTGAGGAAGGAGCGGGTATCGTGGTCTTGGGTGACTTGGCAAGGCCTCCCAGGGGGGCGCAGACAGGGAACTGGAGTGTGGAGGTGGGTGGAGAGGGTGAAGAGCTGACAGGAAGATCAGAAGGAGGACATCATGTGTGGGTGCCGGCGAAGGAGGGGCCGGCTTCACCTGGCTGACAGAACCCCAATGTGGGCGCACGAGGAGGCATGCTGTCAGAGGGACCCTGTGAGCTGGAGTGTGAACCCAAGAGCTGGGACCTGATTCAAGTCTGCTACCCCCAAGACGAGTTTCTACCCCTTTTGGCTGAAACAAATGCAAAGTGGGTAAGAATCTCAAATGTGAACAATTATTTTAAGTTGTAGGAGTTCTGGTACATCTGCAACATTGTTTTCTCCTTTCAACAGCCTGTGAGGTCCGTAGCTCAGATCATTTTAATCCTTTCAGGGAAAGAGAAGGTTGTAGAAGAGACCGTTGTTCATCTCATCCGAAGCCTGAAGCTACATGCAAGTAACGAGTGGAGACAGACCTGTAAGGTTCTCGACTGCTAACCCAGGACTTGCCCAGTATAAGCAGCTGCCTCTCGAGGGGCAACAGGGAGGGCAGACGAGGAGGTGGAGAGAGAGAGAGAGAGGGACAGTTACCCAATTTTAGGTGTTCAGCCAATGTTTGGAGGGCTTGCCCTGTTCCGGTACTTGGATACAGTGGTGACAAGGCCAGCACCCCATGTCCACAGAGTTCCTGGGGTGTTGAGCAGCAAGGGGTGCTGAGGCAGTGTTTGGTCACAGGTCACTGGGAAGTGCTCTTGGTGGGGCAGATTGCACGCTGAGCCCGAAAGCATTTTAAGTTCTTGAGATTTGGAGAGACTTGAAATGGAGCTGGGTCCCTAAGACAAAACCTTAGGAGAACCTCTCAGTGCCTCTTCCCACCACACCCCCCCCACACACACACACTCTTGTAGGCAGGCACATGCATATGAACAGATGCAAAACCTGGGTGATCACTTAGTCCAGGGGTTCCCAAACCTTTTCAGTGGCAAACCTTTTTTAAAAAATTACATTTTATTATTAGTAATTGGAATACACTTACAAGTTGAATTTTATAGCTACTTATGATGAAAATGAATGAGAACAAAGAAACTTTGAGGACTAAAAAAATTTTAAGTCAAGATTTATGTCCAACAGTTGCCTCTTTATCACATGCAGGAGCTAATTCACTATTGTATTTGGCTGCGTTGTATCAGGAAAATCCTGATCCACACAGATAAGTACTTACAAAATTGTATGGCTTAAAATGCACAGAAATCCGTTCACACTCCTCCCGTGGAGCTAGCACAGTGTCAACGTCCCCTCTTCTTGGAGCTGGGCTTAGTGACTTGCGCATTTAAAACAGTTCACCCAGCAATAGCCTTGGCCCTCATTTAAACTGACAGGAGGAATGGCTTTATTCAAAGGTCTTCTCCCAAATGAGCTAATCTGGCAGACTTTAAATACAGCTGACCCTTGAACAACATGGGGGTTGTTCGAAAACAAAGTCAGAAATCTCTATATAACCTCTGACTGCCCCCAAATTTAACTGCTATTAGCCTGTTCACCAGAAGCCTTACTAACATAAAGTCGATTAACATGTTTCTTATGTTATATGCACTATATACTTGTTCTTACAGTAAAGTAAGCTAGAGAAAATATTTTTTAAAGATTTATTTATTTATTTATTTATTTGAGAGAGAGAGAGAGCACAAAAGCAGGGGGAGGGGAAGAGGCAGAGGGAGAGGGAAAGCAGACTCCCCGCTGAGCAGGGAGCCTGATGCAGGACTTGATCCCAGGACCCCAGGATCATGACCTAAGCTGAAGGCAGACTTTTAACTGACTGAGCCACCCAGGCGCCCGGAGAAAATAAAATATTAAGAAAATCATAAGAGAGAGGGGCGCCTGGCTGGCTCAGTTGGAAGAGCATGTGACACTTGATCCCAGAGTTGGGAGTTCGAGCCCCAAGGTGGGTGTAGAGTTTACTAAATAATAATAATATTAAACTTTGAAAATTTTTCTAAAAAAGAAAATCATAAGGGAGAGAAAATATAGAGTACTGTACTGTATTTATCTAAAAACTGCATGTATCAGCGGACCTAAGCAGTCCAAACCCATGCTGTTCAAGGGTCACCATACCTTGGTGGGCTCTAACGCTTTGGGCATGTAACACATACAAATGTGTCCACTGACTGTTATTAGAACTTTTAAGATAAAAATTTAAAAGTGAAGCCAAATGAAAGGTTATGGATTCCTGATGCACTCCCACTATCACCTAGAGTTCCTTGGGGAAAGCGGATTTAATCCATGCAGCTGCTTCCCTAAGGAAGCAGGCCCAGAAAAGCCCAGCACAAGACTGGACTCAGGTCTCCAGCTCTCCCAGTCGCCTCTCCAGACACAAAATAGGCTCCTCACGTTCTGGCCTAAAAGCCTCCTCCCGTTTCCCATAGGGATCCTCACAGGGGCCCATTTGCAGATGGGCTATTTTTTTCTTCTTTTTTTTTTAAATTTTATTATGTTATGTTAATCACCATACATTACATCATTAGTTTTTGATGTAGTGTTCCATGATTCATTGTTTGCGTATAACACCCAGCGCTCCATGCAGAACGTGCCCTCTTTAATACCCATCACTGGGCTAACCCATCCCCCTCCCCCTCCCCTCTAGAACCCTGTTTGTTTCTCAGTGTCCATAGTCTCTCATGGTTCATCTCCCCCTCTGATTCCCCCCCTTCATTTTTCCCTTCCTGCTATCTTCTTCTTCTTCTTTTTCTTTTAACATATAATGTATTATTTGTTTCAGAGGTACAGGTCTGTGATTCAACAGTCTTACACAATTCACAGCGCTCACCATAGCAGATACCCTCCCCAATGTCTATCACGCAGTCACCCCATCCCTCCCACCCCACCACTCCAGCAACCCTAAGTTTGTTTCCTAAGATTAAGAATTCCTCATATCAGTGACATTACATGATACATGTCTTTCTCTGATTGACTTACTTCGCTCAGCATAATACCCTCCAGTTCCATCCACGTCGTTGCAAATGGCGCAGATGGGCTATTTAAAAACGTTTATTTTGGGGGCGCCTGGGTGGCTCAGTCCTTAAGCGTCTGCCTTCTGCTCAGGTCATGATCCTGGGGTCCTGGGATCGAGCCCCACATCGAGCTCTCTGCTCAGCGGGAAGCCTGCTTCTCCCTCTCCCACTCCCCCTGCTTGTGTTCCTTCTCTCACTATCTCTCTCTGTCAAATAAATAATCTTAAAAAAAAGGGTGAGGACCCTCCTTTCTAAATAAATAAATAAATAAATAAATATAAATAAATAAATAAATAAATAAATAAATAAAAACATTTATTTTTCCCAAGCAGCTGTCAGAGAACTGAGATCCAAATGCTAGCCATGTCTGGGCTGGGCAGAATGCTGCTCCCACCCCTGGTGACTTAGGCCGGACTCCAGGCTCCACTCAGGGTACACAGCCACCCCGGGAGCGATCTGCCTCTCCCCGGCCTCAGCCTGACCAGTGAATGGGCCCCAAAGGGCAGGGCTAGTGCAGTGAAACCCAAGACCCCACAGCTCTAGATCCTACAGCTTTGTGGTAGAAGCTAACCTCCTCTAGTGCCACCCTTAATCCCTGACCCTCTCATCATATGTCAGTGGTCAGCAGAAATACATTTTGCACAGATACCAGCCCTCTCCTCAGGAAGATCTTTTCATTCCCAAGGGTTGGAGGGTAGCAGTGGAGGCGGTAGGGGAAACGGGCTTTAAACTGGTGGGGTTGTCTCTCTAGACATTCCAGGAAATGTCCTGGACATTCCTGCTCTTGTTAAGGGTTCTGCCTGTGTAATTCTTGGGCCCAACTTTCCGGGGCAGGAGGCCTCTTGACATAGGAGACCCACCTTCTGTTTCTTTCCTTGGCGCTGCTAGGACAGCCCGGCCGGTTGTTACTTCCTCTGCAGGACCTCTGGACCAGTGCTGTATCCTCGTAAAAGAACAAGCAACAAGTGAAATTAATTTTCATCATATACTTCATTTAACCCAATATATCTGTTACAATTTCAACAGGTCATCAACATACATTACGAGTGAGCTATTTTACATTTTCTTTTTGTAGTAAGTCTTCAGAATCCGGGGTATACTTCACCCTCCGCACCTCTCAATTTGGACTAGCACGTTTGTTTCGGTGCTCCACAGCCACGTGCCGACAGTGGCTACTGTGCTGGACAGGGGGTGGGGGTAGGGGCATCTAGAGACTTACAGGACCCACAAACCTTCCCATTCCTCGTGGAAGAAACTCCCGGTCCCACTCGTCCTTCTCGCTGCCACCTGGCTCCCCCCACGGGGCCGCGTGAACCTGCTCCTCCGCGGCGCCCCTCCGCTGCGGCGCCGGGCTCCAGGGCTCCCCCCCCCCGCCCCCGCTCTCCCGGGCCGGGACACGTCGGCGCCCGCCTCCTTCCCGACCGCGCGGGCCGGGCCTGGCCCGGCCGGGGCTGGGGGCGGCGGGCGGCGGGTGCCCCCAGCGGGCCGGGGCGGGGCGGACCAGGCAGGGCCCCGCCCCCTCGCCGCGCCTCCGGGCCGCCCTCCGCCCGAGAGCTTCGCCGCCGCCGCCGCCGCACCGCCGCCACCGCCGCCCGGGAGCCGAGCCGGGCCGGGCCGGGCCGCCAACATGCTGAGCCGGCTCGGGGCGCTGCTGCAGGAGGCCGTGGGGGCGGTGAGGCCGGGGAGGCCCGGGCGCGCGGGGCTAGGCCGGAAGGGCGGGCGCGGGGCCGGGGGAGGAGCCGGCGGGCGGGCGGGCGGAGGGCGCGGGCCCGCCTCGGGGAAGGGACCCCAACCCAGGCCGCGGCGCCCTTTCCCGGGCCTCCCCTCTCCCCCGTCGCGCCCCTCCCGCACAGCCCTTCCTGCTTCGCGTGGCCTCTTTCCCGATCGCGCCTACTCCCAGCTCCGCTCCAGATCGCCCCAGCCCCTAACCCTTTTCCCCAAATGGCTTCCTGTTTATTTTTCCTGCTCCCCGTTCCCAGTTCGCTCCCAGTTCCCAAACTCTTCTGTGCTAGAGGGCTCCCTTGTCACCCAGTAGTTTCCTCCCCAAGGTCCCTTCCCCAGGCCCTTTGCCTTCCTCCCCCCCCCCCCCCCCCCCCCCCCACGCTCCTCCCTTCCTGGTCACCTGGGCTGGAAAAATAGATGCCCCTTGCCTTCCTTCTGAGCCCCCAGGCAACCCCAAGACCTCAGTCAGGCGCGTGTGCTCTCAGCCTCCACTTGGGAAGTTCCGGCCCAGATTGGCCACGTCCCCAGGAAGCGTGTATATATACAGTCCAGGGGTGGGTGGGCGCCTGGCCCAGGGAACAGCCTGCTGGGGGCACAGGGCGGTATCCAGAATGTTATCTCACACCACACCGGCCCTGGCCAGAGTGACCTTGAGTCAGGAGAGGCCAGCAGTGGGGGGACCTTGTGGAGGCCATATGAGGGAGAGTTTGTGTGTTTGCCATTATCTGTCGGGTTGAAGGCTGGTCAGGGGCCAGTTCACTTCATTCAGCAAGATAAAAGTGCAGTTTAGATAGACTAGGCCGAATGCCTTCTGTTTAAAGTAACCTTGTCAAGAATCTGTAAAGTTAACAGTTCTTTTGTCTCAAAGTAAAGGTCTCCTCTAATTGATCAATTTAGTATATTCTGTCCGATTTGCTCAGGAGAAACAACCTTGTGTCTCTCCTCCTTTCTCCCCCCTCCAAAACAGAGCTTATTATAAATGAGAACAGTCTCAGCCTTAATCAGACCTGTGAAGAAAGTGAAAAGCTCCTCACACCTCTCCTTCACCTGTCCCCAGCCCTGCCCTTCCTGATGTCCAGGGCAGCCCACCTCGGGAGGGGGTCTGGAATGATCTTGCCTTCCCTTCCTCCTTGTCTCCAATTGAAACAGCTGTCATCTTAAAAAGTGATGTGACAACCCACTTCATACCTCTCAGGAAAGCTCCATACACAGGGTGGGAGACGGGCCAGAGAGAGCCTTAGTCCTGAGGAGTGACTTTCTAATCCTCCCAGTGCACGCATTTCAGCATCAGGGGCTGGAGGAGGGATTGGTGGTCAAGGGAGGTATTTTTAGGCAGGTGATTTTTGGCTCCTGAGTATCAGATACATAGACAATGCCGTGGAAGTTTGGCTGGCCCCGTGTAACTGTCAGGAGAGAGGGAAACCCCTCTTTTCCCCTCCACTCCCACATGGAGGGGGGGCATAGGTCTTCCCCTGCCTGGGTCACCAGGTTAAGACCCCAGCAGGTTGCTTGACTCCTTGTTAAGGAGGAAGAGTGCTCCTTCCTGCCCTCTTCTGACAAAACAGAATAGCAATCGTTAGGGTTCTTTTAGAAAATACTCTTTATTATTATTAACAAAGATAATGAAGATTAGTAATTTAATAATTTCTCTTTAAAATAAATCATTTGGTACAATTTCTTTGGAGTTATAGTAGCTAATAGTAGATTGAGGTGAAGATGATCCCCTTGCTTTGTCCTGACAGTCTGTTTTGTTACAGTCTGTTTGCTGCCGTCTGTGTTCTCCCGGGTCTCCTGTTCTTACTGGATTGTTCGTTTTCAACATAAGCCCAGCTTAAGGGTTCAGGAGACTACAAATGAATTTTGAGGCTAGATGAGAGCCCATCACAGCACTGGAAGATGACTTATAGTGCTGGTCAAGGGTCGGAGGGCTTTCCTGAGACAAGGAACTATGGAAAGGATGTCTAAAGGAGTTTGCTGAGATATTTAGTAAATGCGAATGAGTAGTCGCTCATGGCAGAGCCCTTTAGGGGCAGGCAGAGCTAGAAAACACAGAACCCGAGCCCTCAGGGAGCTCACAGTCTAGTAGAAGAGAAGACTCTAATCCCACAATCACAGTGTCACACAGGACGTGGTAAGAGACAGTGGCCCCATGTGAACGGTGTGCTTGGAATGACTGTGGGAGGTACCGCTCCAGTAAGGGTCATGCCCCCCCTCAGCTAACCGGGAAAGAAGACAAGGTTGCCTGGGCAGCCAAGGGTTGAGGGGGAGAGTTCCAGGGCCTCTGATTCGGTGTTACTGCTTCTTCCTCCTGTCTTCATGGCCTTCTAACTGTTCTCCCTGCCTTCATCATCACAGAACTGTCAGCGGACTCTGCCTAAAACACTGCTTAGCAGACGTCCTTGACCTGCCCCCGACTGCCTGCACAAACAGTCGTGACCTGGTGACTCGATGCTCAGGGGCCCACACGCTCCTCAATCCATCCTTGTCCCAGACACTTTGCAGAGTTCCTTCCACAGGAACCGTCTTTCCTTCATCTCTAACTATTGACTTGGGACCGCATTCATCCCGTTTTAGTTTCAGGGTAACCTCAGTAAAGCCTTCTGTGTTCCAGTGCTCTTTTCCCATGGGTCATTTTCCACCTGTCCCGCATTCTCACACGACTTCCTACAGCGGAGTTAGTCGGGGCGGTTTTCATATTCTGTTCTCCCTGGCACTGGGTCTCCAGCAGCCTTGTACTGCTTACAGCGTCTGGCATGGTGTCTTGTAGAGGGGGCACTCAGAAGATACTTCCGGAACGAGTCAGGAGTAGACAGTTCTGTGCTGCAGTGAAGTGTGAGGTTAGAGAGATGCAGCCAGGAACTCTGGTGAGGCCTTTGTGGAGCCGGTGGCCCTTAGCTGGACCTCACTGGTGACCGTTCGGATCTAGGTAAGTGTAGGGGGACACAGGGCCTCCTGGGCAGAGGAGTGGCCTGAGCAAACACGGAGAGGTAGAAATGAGCACCTGCGGTGAGGGACTATTTGATTATGCATTTTTCTCCTGTATACGTTTACTCTGCAAGGAAAGAGAGTGACAGCTCTTTTTTTGAGTTTTCAGGGAAAGCAGTTGTTATCGGTGTGGAGATGAGGAGAGAACTTCTGGCAGAGGGGCAGGTTTGGGGCTTGCTCGGAGCGGAAGTAGAATTCCCTGGGGCTGCAGGCTGTTTATCCCCAGCTCCTCCAGCAGCCTGCAGCCTTGCACAAAAGATGCAAGCATGTTATAAGTAAGGCACCTCATGAATCTTACGCAAACATTACCTGTCTGGCTGAATGAAGCCTTTCGATGGCCTCGAACACAGATTTGTGCACGCTCGGACTGAGAGGGGCCCGAAAACTTTGTCCTTGCCATGTTTTCCACGCGTATCATTTTGATTTTGTTGTTTTGGGGGCGCTCTCCTGTTTTCCTCTGTGTCCCTCTACAGTAGCGTAACCACGTTGAGACGACCTGTTTCTGTGTCTGTCCCCCCGACCAACGTTCTTAGATCTTCCAGGGACTGTGGAGTCATGACGCATAGCAGGAGCACAGCGTCTCCAGGAGAGAGGGGGGCTGGGAGAGGTGCCAAGAGATTGTCCTGGAGAAAACGCCTTCGTGTTCCCTTTGAGAACCTGGATCACGGTGCCTCCTCCAGGGCCTGGCACTGACCCGAGCCCTGGTAGATGGTGGACCGTCCGTTGTGATGAGTGACGGTGGCGGCCCCTCATGCCGAGTCTGCTCTCTCCACAGCGGGAGCCCAGCATTGACCTGCTGGAGGCCTTCGTGGAGCACTGGAAGGGCATCACGCACTACTACATTGAAAGTACAGGTGGGAGCCCTGCAGCCAGTGGGGAGGAAGGTGTGGGCCACGTCCCCATGCCAGGCAGAGATGCATGTGGCCTGGAGAAGGTGACGAGGGCTGCACAGGGGTTGAGAGTGGGGGCTGGCCCCACCCTGACCTTTTGGGAGAGGAACTGTGTGAGGTAGGAGTGGGGACGCCACTGAGCTGACTGCAAGGCAGAGGCTGAGCTCCACTTGCCCCTCGCTTCCAGCGAGGCAGAGTGTCCAGGCCTGCAGTCCTCAGGGCCTGTGTCCAGGGCTTACTGATTAAAAGAAATGGAATCAAGTCCTCCTTTCCCTGAGCTAACTGAGAGGGCATTTCCCTTATAGAAATCTAAGGTAGGAGGACAACAAATGCCAATGCCCATAACGTGCCTGGGTCCATGTCCCCCAGCTGACACCCCAGACAGCAAAGCTTTGGGTAATCTGGGCCCAGCAGGATCACTCCCTAAGGGGTGGAATTGGATTGGCTGCTTTGTAGTCAGTATGTTGGTATTGGTGGACACACATTGGTTGCCAGGTAACCCTGTCCGGCATCCCCAGCTTTCTACCTCCGGGTTCAGACTGGAGTTTGATTCCAGTCTACCCCTTTCCTGAAGACTTGATTTCCAGCCTGAGCCAGCCCAAAAAATTAAAAAGCAGTCTTTGGACACTTTGAGGGACCCCCCTAAGTGTCCTTTTAGACCAGGTTTCCCGATCTTGGCATGGTTGACATTTGGGCTTGACCATTCTTTGTGGTGGCGGGCTTCTGGGGGCACATGGTGGGATGTTTAGCAGCAGCTCTGGCTTCCACCGTCCCCATTGCAGTAAGTATAAATATCTCTTCAAACATTGCCAAATGTTCCCGGGGGCAGAATCACCCCCAGTGGAGAACAACAGCTTTAAACCGAAGATCTTTTTTTCCTTTTTTGAGATAATAATTGATGTAACATTATATCATATAACTTGGGTGTACAACATATTGATTCAATATATGGATAGATTGTGAAGTGATCACCACAATAAGTCTAGTTAATATCCATCACCCTAACTAGTTACCAATTTTTTTCTTGCGTTGACAACTTTTAAGATACTCTTAGCAATTTTCAAATATGCAATACATTAACTATAATCACTATGCTGTATATAACATTCTCAGGACTTACTTATTTATGAGTTTTTATTTTTGTTTTTGTTTTTTTGTTGTTTTTTAGAGAGGGAGGGGGCAGAGGGAGAGGGAAAGAGAGAGAATCTTAAGTGGGCTCCATGCCCAGCACAGAGCCTGATGCAGGGCTCGCTCTCACAACTCTAAGATCATGACCTGAGCCGAAATCAAGAATCAGACACCCAACTGACTGAGCCACCCAGGTGCCCCAGGACTTACCTTACTTACTTACTTATTTATTAAGATTTTATTTATTTATTTGACAGAGAGAGACACAGCGAGAGAGGGAACACAAGCAGGGGGAGCAGCAGAGGGAGAAGCAGGCTTCCCACAGAGCAGGGAGCCCGATGTGGGGCTCGATCCCAGGGTCCTGGGATCCTGACCTAAGCCAAAGGCAGACGCTAACCAACTGAGCCACCCAGGAGCCCCAGGACTTATTTATTTTTTAATTGGAAGTTTGTACCTTTTAGACTGAAGGTCTCTTGACAGAGAGCCCCAATCTGCCAAGATGTAGGAAAAGATCCAGAACTGACTTCAGGTCAGCCTGGGGCTTCACCTGAACCCAATCCATTAATTTCCAGAACAGTCCCTAGACCATAGGTACAGGGATGGGTGAGGTGAGCTGAGCTGTGTTGTTCAAAAGCCAGTGCTTTCAAAATAAGCTAGGGGGTGCTCCAGGCCGGTCCCAAAGCGCCAAAACTTGCTTTATGCAAACAGTCTGTCTGAGACTCTCACCAAGAAAGCCCCAGCTTCTCCATCAAGACCTTTGCACAAGTTTGCCTCCAAACTCATGGTCATGCACGGATTTTTTTTCTCCTTTGTAAAAAAAATTGTTTCTCCTTTCTGCCTCCTGTGAGTGTAAAAAGGGACCGGAGGTTTACCTCTCCGGAAGCGGCTCCAAGACAACTTCTAAATTCTATGACAGAGACCCCTGAGCCCCCGGCTTCTCAGTCGGGCCCAGAGCTGACCTGCAGCCTGAGCAGTGGACCCTCCTGGACACCCCCGGGGTTAGGAGAAAAAATGATGCCGCCTCCCTCTGATAAAGCACTAGAGTATGCACACATTCCCAGTCAGAGGGCTGTATCCTGGGCCTCATCCAAAAGGTCTTTTGTCTTTTTAAATATAGAGGCACCAACTGTAAATTTCCACTTCCTCTGGTCTTCGTTCGAAGCCAGCTGTGAACCGGGCCTTACTCCAGGTGTACCCTCAGTCTCCCTCCACCCCCTGGGCCCCAGGGGCTCGACCTCATCACCCCACTCACCCTTGTTTCCTGAATCTCATTAGATGAAAACACCCCCGCCAAGAAAACGGATATTCCCTGGCGGCTGAAGCAGATGCTGGACATCCTGGTGTACGAGGAGAGGCAGCAGACGGCAGCTGGTGAGGCCGGGCCCTGTCTGGAATACTTGCTGCAGCACAAAATCCTGGAGACGCTGTGCACACTGGGCAAGGCCGAGGTGGGCACACCCCGGGGAGCCCCTGCGGCCCCGGCTCATCCCTCTGTGTTCCTGTCCCGTCGTGTCATGGAAACGCTGCCGTTACTCAGTCAGGGTTCATTGAGCGAAGGTGTGCTAAGAACCGGCCATGTGCCAGGCAGGGGCCTCAGTGCCGCAGACCCAGCAGCTATTAAAACAGACGAAAGTTCTGGTCAGAGGTCACCAGGGGGCCCGCACGCAGCCTGTCCAACCATGACAGGTCATGGAGAACGGTGAAGCGGGACGGGGACCCAACAGTGTGGGCAGGCTGGTTTCAAACAGGGGCGCAGCTCATCTGATTGCGGTCCACGTGACGTGCTTCACAAAGCCGGCATTTCTTACACGGCGGAGGTTTGGGGTAGCGGTGCGCTGAGAAGCTCAGTTGGCACCATGTTTCCAGCAGCATCTGGTCACTTCATGTCTCTGCGTCACATTTTGGTCATTCTCAGTAATATTTCCAACTTAGTGATGATATTCCTTACAGTGATAGGTGCTCAATGATCTTTGATGTTGCTATTATAATTGGGGGCACCACAAGTAATGGCCCTGTAAGACAGCTCCACTGACCAGCCCTTCCCCGTCTTTCTCCCTCTCCTTGGGCTCCCTACTCCGCGAGACACTACAATATTGAAATTCGGCCAACTAATACCCCTCCAGTGGCCTCTAAGTGTTCAAGTGAGGAAGAGTCATGCGTCTCTCACTTTAAATCAAAAGCTAGAAATGATTAAGCTCAGTGAGGAAAGCTGAGATGGGCCAAAAGCTAGGCCACACAACAAACAGTGGGCCGGGGCGAGAATGCAAAGGAAAAGTTGTTGGAGGAAATTCAGGGTGCCTTGCGGTGAACAGGCGAACGATAAGAGAGCAGAACAGCCTCATTGCGGACGCGCCGAAGGTCTGCGGGGTCGGCCTAGAAGAGCAAACGAGCCACGACGTTCCGTTAAGCCAAAGCCTGACCCTGAGCCAGGCGCCGACTCGCTTCGGTTGGGCGAAGGCTGAGAGCAGTGAGGAAGCTGCAGGGGGACCGTCGGCAGCTGGCAGAGGTGGGTCCGAGAGGTGTAAGGGAAGACGCCGCCTCTGTAACATCAGGGTGCGAGGGGAGGCGGCCAGGGCTGGGGTAGACGCTGCAGCAAGTTCTCCGGGAGACCCAGCGGGGTAAGTGATGAAGGAGGCTACGCGGAGCAGCAGGTTTCCAATGTGGACGAAACGGCCTCTACTGGAAGAAGACGCCAGCTAGGACCCTCAGCGGCTGGGGGGACGTCAGTGCCTGGCTGCAAAGCTTCCAAGGGTGGGCTGACTGTCTTGTCAGGGGCTGAGGCAGCTGATGACTTGAAGTCGAGGCCAGTGCTCATTGACCATTCTGGACGTCCCGGGGCCCTGGAGAGTCGTGTTCGTGCCACTCTGCCTGTGCTCCGTGAACGGAACGACAAAGCCTGGGTGGCAGCACTTGGGATCACTACGTGGTGTCCTGAATACTTTAAGTGCACTGTGGAGACCTACCGCTCCGAAAAAAATCTTCTTGTCAAACCACGACTGCTCACCGACAATGCACCTGGTCACGCACGAGCTCTGATGAAGTAGAACGAGACGATGGTTGTTTCCTGCTGACACGGCAGCCATGCTGCAGCCCAGGGAGCAAGGAGGCATTCGACTTCCAAGTCTTATTATTTAGGAAATACATTTTGTAAGGCGGTGGCTGCCATAGATAGTGATTCTTCTGATGGATTTGGGCAAAGCAAATTGAAAACCTTCTGGCAAAGATTCGCCATTCTAGGTGCCACTAAGAACATTCGTGATTCATGGGAAGAGGTCAAAATATCAACATGAACAGGAGCTTGGAAGAATTCGATCGCAACCTTCATGGATGACTCTGGCGGGTTCAAGACTTCAGAGGAGGAAGTGTGGGGGAAAGAGTGAGAGAACTAGAACAGGAAGTGGAGCCTGAAGATGGGACTGAATGGCCGCCATCTCATGATCAAACTAACAGATGAGGAGCTGCTGCTCATGGATGAGCAAAGAAAGGGGTTGCTTGAGATGGAATCTACTCCTGGGGAAGATGCTGGGAAGGTTGTTGAGATGGTAACAGAAGATTTAGAGCATAGCATAAACTTAGTTGATAGAGAAGCGGCAGGCTGGAGAGGACTGACCAATTTTGCAAGTTCTACTGTGAGTAAAATGCTATGGAACAGCATCACGGTGATACAGAGAAATCATTCATGAAAGCAAGAGTCCATCCGTGTGGCCAACTTCACTGTTGTCTTATTTTAAGAAATTGCCACAGCCGTTCCCACCTTCAGCAACCCCCACCCTGATCAGTCAGCAGCCACCAACAGCGAGGCAAGAGCCTCCACCGGCAAGATTACAACTCGCTGAAAGCTCAGATGATGGTTGGCATTTTTTAGCAATATTTTTAAATTAAGGTTATGTACATTGCTTTTTAGACATAACGCAATTGCACAATTAATAGACTACAGTATAGCATAAACATAGCTTTTGTATTCACTGGGAAGCCAAAAAATTAATTTGACTTGCTTTCTTACGATATTCGCTTATTGCAGTATTTGCTTTATTGTGGTGGTCTGGACGCAAACCTGCCTGTCTCAGAGACGTGCCTGTAGTGAGGGAAGGAGCCTTGCAGAAAATGTGCTCTCTGAGCGGAGACCAAGGGAGGATGGTGCTGTGGCCCAGGGGCGGGGAGCATCCCAGGCAGTGGGCAGGCTCCATCTTCTGACGGGCACTCTGTTCCTTGACACTCAGTACCCCCCAGGGATGCGACAGCAGGTATTCCAGTTCTTCAGCAAGGTTCTGGCCCAGGTGCAGCACCCCCTCCTGCATTACCTCAACGTCCACAGGCCTGTGCAGGTGAGGGGCCAGGAGACCAAGGGGTGTCTGAGGGTCAAGCCCTCTCTCTTCCCTGCTACCCCATTCTTCTCTGTTTCTGATTTGCTTCCCTTCTAGAAGCTTCTCCGACTTGGTGGGACAGTTCCTGGATCCCAAACAGAAAAGGAGGAAGTACAGTTCACCACCGTCCTCTGCTCCAAGATCCAACAGGACCCAGCCCTGCTCACCTACATCCTGGAAGTGAGCACCTCTGTGAGGGACAGGAGCGGGAGGGCCCCGACCCCAGGGCAGGCCCCTAAGGCCCTTCTGAGGAAGCAGAGGGTGGAGCAGGTACTCAGGCGCCTAGGCGGCTTCCCCTCTAGCTCCATGCCGAGGCCCTGACAGCCAACACATCCTGCATTCCCAAGGGGCATCGTGGGGAATGGTCTGCACCGTGACGTGGCTTCACCCGACCTTCTTTGCAGGGTAAAAAGATTGTCACGAGGAAGAAGTCATCCAAAGAACCCACCACCCTGCCTAGAGAGGCAGCCAGCATCCAAGACAAGGACCACCCCCGCAGCAAGGCTCCTGACATGAGTCCCTGCGGGGCCCGGGCCTTGAGCGCGCAGCCGCCTGCCGAGACGGAGGAGGAGCCGGATGGAGCGGCTGGGGAGAGCAACCTCATCACCTCCCTGGTCGGGTTGTGCAAAAGCAAGGTGCTAGCTGCCGAGACAGAGTGGGCGGGGACGAGGAGGGCGAATTGCTGGGAGGGGATCTGGGCATTCAGGTGTATGGCCCTGAAGTCGTACCCCTATCCCCTAGAAAGGCCGGGTGGCTCTGAAGGCCCAGGAGAACCTGCTGCTCCTGGTCAGCGTGGCTTCGCCGGCAGCCGCCACCTACCTGGTGCAGAGCAGTCCTTGCTGCGCCGCCGTGGTCGAGCACCTCTGCCAGCTGTACCAGTCCGTGCCCCCCTTCCTGGACCCGGCGGACGTTGCCGCGCTAGAGGGCGTCAGCTGGAGGTAGGCGCTGGGCCCGGAGAAGCTGGCCTACGGCTTCAGTGGCCAGAAGCCCTCCCTGTCCTCTGGTTTTCTAGGAGGGATGGGGACCCCTGCTGGCCACCCTCTTGCTGAGGGCACAGCCTGTCCTCAAGGGCTTTCCCTCCTCGCTCCCCCACCCCACACCAGCAACAGAGGTTGCAGGGAGAAGGGGCCCAGATTCTGGAACGTCCCTGAGGCGGGCCTCACAGCTCCTCCCTTGCTCCCCCTCAGGTTGCCCAGCGCCCCATCTGATGAGGCTTCCTTCCCTGGCAAGGACGCCTTGGCTGCCTTTTTGGGCTGGTTTGATTACTGTGACCACCTCATCACAGAGGCACACATGGTGAGCCGGGGCCCCAACAGGTCCCTCTGTGGGGGTGCCCCGCGGTTGACCCCACTCCCTTCCCTGTGTCCACCTTGAGGACCAAGTGGGTCTCTCAGGAGCTAGGCAGGGCCCCCGGGCTGCCTATTGTGTTAAACGCTGTGCAAGGACACGGCTGTTTCTCAGTGGAAAACTGTCATGGAGGTGAAACGTGCTTAAGACATGTTCTTTGGCACCTAGGTGGTTGCAGACGCCTTGGCAAAGGCTGTGGCTGAGAAGTTATTCGTGGAGATTCTGCAGCCCCACCTCCTGCATGTGTAAGTCTATGTCATGTTCCCTTGGGCATGGCCGTGGTTGGGCCCAGTTGCTCACCCCACCAGGTCCCTTCCTGTCCCTAAGGCCAGGGATCTCCTTGGCCAGAGTCACATGGGTCTGTGGGCTCCATGGTTAGTGTTTGCCGGGCCTGGCCCCCTGACAGCCATGTGGCTCAGAGCCACACGGGCTGACTCCAGGACCTCAGGAGGGCTAGGGAGCAAGCAGAGAAATACCAGGGAAGGCATAAGGAAACCAGGAAAGGGTTCTGTCACCCCCACATGCGTTCACTCCTGGCTCCCTCTCTGCTCTCCCCTCTCCCGCCTGGCTCTCGGCCGCCAGGCCTGGCTCAGTGCTCTCTCCCTGTAGTTCTGAGCAGAGCGTCCTGACCTCCACCGCCTTGCTCACGGCCATGCTGCGTCAGCTCCGCTCTCCTGCCCTGCTGCGAGAGGCTGTGGCTTTCCTCCTGGGCACAGACCCACAGCCTGCAGCCCCCGACGATGGCCCCCGCACTCTGTGTGCTCACCTCATCGGGCACTGCGACCACCTCTCTGACGAGGTAAGGGGGAGGGCGTCGTCCGACCCCTGCCCAAGGGACCCCCTGAGTGCCTCTCCCCGCTTGCATTAGCTTACCAGCTGGCACTTCCTTTGAGGCATTGAAACGCATGCCCCTCAAAAACAGTGACTGCTTTTGTCACACGGTGATGTTCTGTGATCAGATGCTTGCCTTGTGACTTTATGTTTTCCAAACCTATTTCATATTCACATGGCTTGTTTGAGGCTTACAGCTACTCTGAGCTAGGTGAGGCCGCTATTCCGTTTCTCAGCCATGGAAACTGAGACACAGAAGGGCCAGTTGGCTCGCTTGATAATATACATCAAATCGGTAACAGAACCAGAACCGGGCAGACTTTCGGCTCCCAGACCAGCACCCACCCACTCCCCCCAAAACCTGCCACCTGCTCTTTTCTTATCTGAGTGAGCAATTCCCAGGGACCCCTAGAAGCCAGGGTCCTGCTGACCCTTTCTTACCCAGATCAGCATCACCACCCTGCGGCTATTCGAGGAGCTGCTCCAGAAGCCACACGAACAGGTCATCCGCAGCCTGGTCCTGTGCAACCTGGAGGGCCGCCATTATGTGGCCAGGGGCTCACCCGAGCCCGAGAGCTACGAGGACACCCTGTAAGTGAAACCCTGCGCCTCTGGGAGGCCTCAGGCTGCTAGGACCCACCACGGCCCCCCATAGCCCCGCACTTGCTCATTCATTCATTGGTGCCACAGAGATCTGGAGGAAGACCCTTACTTCACAGACGGCTTCCTCAACTCCAGCTTTCAACCCTCAGCAAAGCCTCCCCCAGCCCCTACCACCAACTCAGATGGCAAAACAGCAGTGACTGAGATCGTCAACAGGTAGGGAGCCATCTGGAAATCTAAGCCACTTGAGGTTTGTTCCGTCTTTGGCCATAGCCCTGAGGGAGGCGCAGCCCAGGAGGGAGTGTTCCCTCGGGGCTGGAGATGGAGTGGGGAGGAACAGGGCAGCCCGGACGGTGCCCCTCCACACCTAGGGTCTTGTCTCTCAGTTTCCTCTGCCTGGTTCCTGAGGAAGCCAAGACCTCGGCTTTCCTAGAGGAGACTGGATATGACACGTACGTCCACGATGCTTATGGACTGGTGAGTGTTGAGGCCTCTGCCAATGCCCACTTCTTGTCCCTCAAAGCCAGGGCGTTGATAAACTCCACCTTCTCCCTCTGTGATCTGCCCAAGGTGCTCCCTACTCCAGCCAAGAGCCTCGAGTCCGTCCTTCCTCTGTGGTTCCCGCGGTCTGCGGGTGCCTCCTGACCACTGGGCCCACCTCCTCAACTCTCACTCCTGTTTCAGTTCCAGGAGTGCAGCTCCCGAGTTGCCCCTTGGGGCTGGCCCCTGGGCCCCACACCCCTGGACCCCCATGAGCCCGAACAGCCTTTCTTTGAGGGTCACTTCCTCCGAATGCTGTTTGACCGCATGTCCCGGATTTTGGAACAGGTAGCCAACAGGACTGGGCCCTGGCTACGGGGTGAGGGCCCATGGGAGAACTCCAGGCAGGTGCCCTGGGGGGGTTTGAGTCCTCTTTGGTTCTTCAGCTCCATATCCCCCTCTCCCACCCCTCCCACTTCTCCAGGCGGGAAGCCCCATCTTGCCTCTGCTCCACACGCCCTAGCATGTTCTGGCCCTCAGCCCCAGGGAATCCGTGACACACACACATCACGTGAGACTCCCACCCCCGCACACGTTCACACTGGCCAGGCGCCTTGCTGGGGGAGTGCAAAACTGCTCACCACCCCCTGCCAACCCTCGGCTTGTCCACTGTGCTCCCTGCAGCCATACAGCCTGAACCTGCAAGTGACCTCAGTCCTGTCCCGGCTTGCCCTCTTCCCCCACCCCCTTATCCACGAGTACCTCCTGGATCCCTACATCAACCTGGCCCCTGGCTGCAGGAGTCTGTTCTCTGTGCTCGTCAGGGTAAGGATGCCGGAGCCCAGGGGTGTGTGCCCGTGGGGTGGCAGGAAGAGAGGGGATCAGGAGGGGGGTGGGGACCACAGGAGTGGGCACTCTGGACAGCTCCACCCCTCCTCCACTGCTACAGCAGAGCTAGGGGACCCTGCATGAGTGTCACCGGCCCCCACCTCAGCCGTGTCTCATTCCCGCTCTAGGTGATCGGGGACTTGATGCAGAGAATTCAGAGGGTACCCCAGTTCCCGGGCAAACTGCTCCTGGTGCGCAAGCAGCTGATGGGTCAGGTCCCTGGGGAGCAGTAAGTAACCGAGGGAAATGGGTGCCCAAGCACGGACCCTAGGGTGGGAAGGCAGACTGCCCAAGGATAGTGGGAGGGGCATAGGCTGGGGGGGAAGAGGGCTTGTTGCTGAGCTCGGTCTTCACTCAGAGGTGTCTGCCACTGGAATGTACCTCATGGACACTGGGATGTCATACTGGGCACACTCCCGCCGCCTCCCAGCCATGACCACCCATGCTGTCTCCCTCAGGCTGGACCACCAGACTCTCCTCCAGGGAGTGGTGGTTCTTGAGGAATTCTGCAAGGAGCTGGCTGCCATCGCTTTCGTCAAGTTCCCCCCACATGGTCCTCACCTGCACCTCTCCGCTCCCCGAGAAGGGCACGTCTGAGCCAGGAGCAGGACAGGAGGGGAGACTTCTGTCCATACCTCTGCCCAAGAGCTGCCTCGTACCTGGCACTGCCGCCACCTCCTGCCTCCCAGGTTGGGGGCTTGGTTCCATCTCTACCTCCCAGGCACCTCTGCCTCTGAGGACGCCTGGGCTTCCACTCCCAGGTTAACTCAAGAAGATCCTGGCCTGTCAGCCACACGAGACTGGGTTCAGGGAGTGGGTCTCCAAGGAGCAAAAGAGATGGCCTCCCAGACAGCATGGTGTCCTCGGGGCCTTCTCGGGGGAGCTGGGTAATTGCCAGGTGAGCACCCAGACCCAAACCCTCACGTGTCCTGTGCCTATCACCTGAGTCGACGGGCCATTCGTGGCCAGGGCCAAGACCTGTGGCTCAGTTCCAGGGGCACAGAGGGGAGTGAGTGATGGTTCTGAGGCTGGTCAGGACCGCAGGCCAGAGAGACGGGGGCGCAGGAGCCCCGTCTCTGTCACGCTAGGTACCACAGACACTGCTGAGACTTGACATTTTTTCTCCTGCCTTCTTGGCTTAATCCGTGGCGAAGGGGCAGTGGATAGCCGGGGAAGCCCACTCTTCCTACCCAGCCCTCCTGGAGACTGTTGCAAAATTCCCAACCGCCTCATGGCAAATAGCCAAAGCATGCTCCGCGCCCAGGCGGGGGCAGCTGCTAATGAGGGCCTTGGTGTAACTGCAGCCAGGGCGGGAGAGGCCTTGGGAAGTGGGGGGCTGGGTGCCAGGCTCCGGCTCCAGCTGCTTTCTCTCTGGCACCTCTGAACCCATCCTGGCAGGTCCTCAACACATGGGTAGAGGGGCTCAGAGACCGGGGGGAGGCCAAGCCTGGCCCTCAGCTTTCCACCCAGCCTGCAGTGCTCTTGATGGAATACTCTTCGGGGGAGCCAGGGAGCTCGGGACAGACGAGGCCGGGATGCCCACCTGACCCCAGGCCCCCAGGGCCCGGCGGGGAGGCGCTGGGGCGCAGGCAGCCGGTTGTAGTGTTGTTCTCCCTGCATGCCCTTCACGGCCGGGGCTGCCACCCCACCCGGCCTGAATCTGTCTCAACCTGCAGGAACACACAGGCGGCGCCAGGCATTACCTCACAGCAGGACTGCAGTGCTGGCTGCGCTCCTGGGCAAGGAGGAGCGGGCCAGAGCCCCTTTCGCTTCCTTTTCCTGCCTGTGCCGCTTCTAGAAGCCGGCCGCAGGTTGCCAGGAGGTGACATGGAAGAGGAGGAACTCAGTGACCTCTCCCTCTCCTGCGTTCCTCCAAGCCGCTGCTCTGAAGGACACCGTGCATGGGCATGCGTGCGTGTGTGCGCACGTGGGTGTTGGCGTGGGACCGGAGAGCCGAGCTCACAGGGCAGATTGAACTCTTCAAGTCAGAAAAACGTTTGAGCGTCCGGGAGTCACAGAGGCTCCCCTCCTCCATCCCCTTCAGCATTCACACTGCGTCCCCCCAGACAACACAGCAATAAATGGTTTGGTTGCGTGGACACAGCGGCCCTGTTCGCCACTCTTCGTGTCCTCCTGCGCAGGACTCCACTGCTCATTCAGGCCCATCTTCCTCCCCAAGAAAGACACATTCCTTTTCCAGCACTGGAGTGGAGGGAGGTGGTGTCCTGGGCAGGGGGGGTGGCAACGGTGGTGGTAAGTAGAGACAGGCTCTGGCAGTGCACATCTGATGTTCCTCAGCCCCTGCCAGGAACCGGGCTCCTTCTTGGCCAAGCAACGCTTTCTGCCCAGCTTACCTACAGCTGAGAGCCAGCTAGCCTTGGAGACGCTGGGAGAGAACGGGCCATCTGGAGCATCTGTGTGCAAGTCTCATTTTGGGGTGTTTATGTTGTGAGTTGTGTGAATGCTTTGGTGGACCTATTTTAAAAACCTGTCCCTAGATGTATGTGTGTGGGGATGCTCTCAGGAAAGTAGCTGAGCAAACTCCAAGACAGAGCAAGTTGAAAACTCGGACAGGGCTGATGAGTGGCTCTTACCTCTTACCATGTCACAATCACTGGGTTTGCTTTTTACAATACCTGTGGAATCGGTGTCTCTGGGGGTGGGCCCAGAGTTGTTGTTAAAGCTCACCAGGTGATTCTAATGGGCAGGGTCGAAAACTACTATAGGCTAAATAAAGTGGCAGCAAAGATTGCCCTTTGACGGGGATATGGACTGGTGGGTCCCTCAGATACTGAGAGAAGGGAACCAAAGTGAAAGGGTTCGATTCCATCACGTGGGAGATGTTTGTCCTCAGCTGGCACAAGAGGATTCCTACCACAGCCTAAGACAGAAAGACAAGATGGCAGCCAAGAGAGGATGGGAAAGGGGGCCATCAGTGTCAGAGTGGAGTTACCTCAGAAGGGAAGCCTAGTCAGGTGTTCCCTTGCTCAGAACCAGAGAACTGTATTACATGCAGTGGGCAGCACACGATATATTTTCTTTGTTCACTTCCTGTGGTTTTCCCTTAAGTTTTAGTAAAGTTCTTTTTTTAAAAAATGATTTTTATCATGATTCTGCTGGGCTGAGGGGAAAGGAATAAAGGGTTTTGGTCTGGCTTGGGCTGGAGTTGTAGAAAGGCAGAGGCAGGAGCCTGGAGGCCAGGAGAGTGATGCAGGGAGGGAACAGGGAAGCTCAAGGAGATGAAACTCCGCCAAGAGGCAGGACCAGCTTCTACTTTACAGCCCCTTGCCCACCTGAAGCTTCCGGTGTTCTCACTGCTCAAACCCCAGAGGGGATGTGGACACATCCTGCCCTGGCAGGCAAGAGGAAGAGAGCCCCAGTGGACCACAGAGGCTATGGTGGACGGCAGGAAGCCTGCCCACCCCAGTCACCCGCAGTCTGGGACACGAGCTTGCTGTCTGGGAAGACCTGGGTGGCTGTGGTGGGACAAGGGGAGGAGCTTCTTTCTCGATGCAGTGCCCCCTTCCCGCTCACTTCCTCCCCACAGAGACATTTAGGCAGGAAGGCAAAGCAAGTGCCACCTATTTACTCAGCAAGGGGCCCACTCCCTTGGAATGACCTCCCCCAGCAAGCCAAGTCCGTATTCTAAGTGCCTGAGAATCTGGATGTAGGCCTTTACTGAGGCAAGCATGGAAAATGATGAGTAGGTGCCCTCTCAGGTTCAGAAAGTTCTCACATCCCCTTAGGGAGTAGTGCCCTCATCGTGCCCACAGGGCAATTAGATCCTTGAGCTCTGAACTCCTTGTTTGGTTAAAGGCACTGTCCTTCTGGTGCAATGCGGGGACCTGTTCCACAGAGAAGGAAATTACCCTGAGAACTAGGAGAATCACCTGCTCCTAATGCAACAAGACCCCTGACTGCCAACCTCCTGCCTCCCTCAGAGGAAGGCAGAGCCGTGGTGGGGGAGGGGAGGGCCCAGGAGCCTGGCTCCTTGCACAACGATGGCACCTTCCTATCTGTTGACTGGGACAACAGATGATTCCTGAAGTCTCTGTAAGAGCTGGCTTTGTAGGTCTTCCTCCATCACCTTCCACCAAAAAAAGTTCTCCCCCCGAACCTTTGGGGGCTCACTCTGCATACCCGGGTTCCGAAAAGCCACAGTCACCAGCACATTCAGGCAGATGCCATCTGCATGCTCTTTGCCCAGATGCTGCAGCCCGAGCAACCCCTTGGTCTCCACTGCCAAGTGCGGCAGGGCCAGACACCCCCGTAGCAGCCGCAGGACGGCCGTCTTGATGCCACCCCTTTGCTCCACGGGAGTGAGGCCGCAGGCGGTGACGGGCAAGTGAGGCACCCCCACCGTGCCCACCAGCACCCACACCGTCTGGACGCTGGTAAAGGTGGCCACGAGCCGCTGGCAGACCAGACTGCACGGAAGCTCCTGGGGCAGAGTAAGAGGGTGCCTGGCTTGCCGGCGGTACTGGGCGGCTAGCTCTACCAGGTGCAGAATGTCCTGGGCTCGCAGCGGAGTGGGCAGGGAGCTTCGTGGGTACCAGCCAGCCTGCAGGGACTCCGCATCCGCCTCCTTGGAAGTCTTGAGAATTCCACCTGGAGGGGATGTCGAGGATGGGGTGGGGGAAAGGGTGTCTGTTGAGAGAAGTGCTGGGTCCGGCAGATTAAACGGCCACCCAGGCATTCTAGCCCTGACCTACACCAGGGTTGGGGTTGGTAGGGGTTGGAAGGGGCTGGGAGTCAAATCCACAGGCTGGAGATGCCAGGCTTGTACCAGACAGACTAGGGGCTCATCTCACCAGAGGACAAGCTGGGGGAAAGGTGTCAGCTGCCCCCTGCCAAACACTGCCACCAGGTGGGCCATACCTGTGGCTCGAGCGAGGAACACAAAGCGGATCCAGGAGGGGCCCCGCTCCTCCACAGACAGCAATGTCAGAGGCTCACAGTGCAGCCCGGCCTCCTCCTTCACCTCCCGCTGCAGTGCCTCCACGATGGTCTCCCCAGGCTCCATTCTCCCCGCGGGTAGGTACCAAGACCCACGGCACTCTTTCTTGGCCTCCTGGATCAGTAGCACCTCATCCTGAGGGGAGAGAGAGGAGCCTCGCTGGGAACCTTCCCTTGCCCTGGGGTTAGATCCTATCTCAAACACAGTCACCCAACACCCCCTTACTGGTGCACACCTCAAACTGATGAGCTCTCCAGGGAGCTGGCCCTTGTGTGCCTGGGGGCCGCAGCTGTCTCGTTCTGCAATTTATCCCTCTGCATTCAGACTTCCATTTCAGAAAGGGGCTGAGATTCCCGGGAGCTGTTTCAGGGGCTAGGGATTAGGCCCCACGGTGAGGTTTGCCATGTGTCCTGCACTGACTCCTGTCTATATGCCACATGTGTCTCTGTGTACCTCTCACCTCCCCTGGTGATTTACAAACCGCTTGTGGCAGGGCCTCACACTGGGGCCTAGGCTTTGCAACACCCCCCCAGCCCCATACAACTCCTACCTATGGCCCTGGCCCCTTCTAGCTGGCATTGCAGCAACTTGCACCAGGATCAGCACGAAAAGAGCACCACACAGTGGGACAGAAGGTCTGATATAAGCGCAGGTCGTGCCATTACTGTTCAAGGGGCTCAGAGGAGGTCTCCGAGGCACTGGGCAGATCTTTGAGCCCACTAGCGGCAGGCACTGTGCTAGATTCTGGGGAAAGGGGAATAGGACAGGCCTCTTCTCAAGACACTGAGGCCTAGCGGAGGAAATAAGCAGGCTCCCGGGCCTCAGATTCCTCTTCAGTATAGGGGGACAATCTCAGGGCTGGGCCGCACAAGGCTCAGATGTTAAGTGTGAGTGAGAGTGCTTTGCAAAACTGGGAGGCACCACGCACCAAGAAGTGGTGGCTGCTGCCGGCAGGTCCTCTGTCCCCACCGGGGCTGGCTGCGCGCTGCGGAGGGCCGGGCGCCGGGCCCAGCGGGCGGACGCTCACCTGCTCGTTGAGGAACACGGCCAGCACCACGTAGCAGACGTTCTTCCGCAGCCGCACGGGCGCCAGGGGCTCCCCGGCCGGCTCCGAGTCGCAGCTGTGCACACTCAGCCCCTGGCCCCCCAACACCGCCGCCAGCGCCCCCGCCAGGCCCTCCGATGCCATCGGGTCCCCTGGGAGGCGGCAGACGGGCCCCCGTAGACCGACCGCGCCGGGCAGGGTGGGACACGGGCGAGACAGTGGTCCGCCGCCGTCGCCCCCTCCCCCTGCCGACTCGGGCCAGGCGCGCTCGCGAACGCGGAAGCGCCGGCGAGCCCTGTCCGCTGATAGGCTACGCCTCACCGCGGCCTGCCCGGATTGGCTGGCTCGCGTCGGTGATGGCGGGGGCGGGCGCAGTCCGTGAACCGGCTAGGAGCCGGGCCTGGGAGGTAGGAGCCGGGCCTGGGAGGTGGGCGCCGGGGACCGGCTTCTGCTTCTTTCTCAGTTACCCGACCCCCCCCCCCCCCGGCCCGCTCCGGACATTTCTAGCCACCAGCCTCGCTAATTCCTCCAGCAGGCACTTGTAGGCGCGGGCTCCGACGATGACGTCATCCTGCCTGTGGGTTGCGGAGCGCCACTGTGGCCAGCGACGGTGACGTCACAACAAGCCAGATGACATCACGGAGGCCCCGGGGCCGTGGCTGGGACCTACTGTTCAACTTTGGTCATACACCTACCATGGCATTGCCCAAATCGATCACTTCCCAAATAACTTTTCTTCACTAAAAATGTACCGCATGTCACCGTGGCAGGGGGAACATTAGCTCCTGCTTTGGAGGAGAGTCTGACCTCGAGGAGGTGGACATAGACATATAATAAAACGTCAACTGAGGGTTATAAGCCAAGTGCTAAATGAATGGCTTGGGCAAGAGGTGTGACAGGTGCTCAGAAGAGAGAGGGAGCAGGGCTGGGATGGTCAAGGTGTGGCTGGCCATGGGAGGAGGGGATTTGGGGCAGAAAGAGCCTCCATTGGTGTCCTGGCCCCTTGCCCACTGCATTTCCCACGCAGTTTTGGGGCTCTCTCCACTGAAGACTGAGAGCCCTGCTAGGGCAGGGACCAGGTCCTGCTCCTTCATCTTTGTTCCCCCCCACAACCAGCTCACAGGACCTGGTGGCCTGGCGCTTTGAGAACAGGGTGTGGGTTGTTTTGGCGAGTTCCTACTTCTCTCCCAGACTGACCTTTCCTCCTCAGAGCTTCCTTTAACCTACTCTCAGGACAGGAAGGCAGAGCCAGTTGGAGTGAAACTGTGAAGCCAGCCAAGTCTGGGCTCCCCATCCCCAATTGAGTTTCCCCTTTCCCTCCTGCCAGCTTTGTGCACCTTCCTTTTAAGGTGTAGACAAGGGGCGCCTGGGTGGCTCAGTCGTTAGGCGTCTGCCTTCGGCTCGGGTCATGATCTCAGGGTCCTGGGATCAAGCCCCATATCGGGCTCCCTGCTCCGTGGGGAGCCTGCTTCTCCCTCTCCCACTCCCCCTGCTTGTGTTCCCTCTCTCGCTGTGTCTCTCTCTGTCAAATAAATAAAAATAAAAATCTTAAAAAAAAAAAAAAAGGTGTAGACAAAGCACTGGACTTGGAACCAGATGCCCAGCCACAGCTCACTGGCTGGCTCTGTGCCCCTGGATGAGTTGTGGGCCTCAGTTTCCTCATCTGTAGACTAGGCTCATAATAGCCCTTCTTCCACAGAGTTGTTGGGGAGGTGAGACATCACAGGAGGAGCTCTGTAGACTGTCCAGTGTGGGTCACCGTGACCAGGCAGCCCAGCCCTGGGGGGGGGCGGCGAGCCCTCCTGGCCACAGCACTTGTTGCTGCCTTGCAAAGGCCCACTGTCATGAAAAATGCCTACAGGACCGCCACACAACTATACTCTCAGGAATTCCAGCCACACCAGACTGGCCTCCTTAGGCCCCTCTCCCATCGGGAATTGACTGCAAGTTCCCTGGGGGCAGGGCCCTGTGTTATGTGGTGGGGCATCCCTGTCAGGCCCACAAGCTTTTGAGGCACTTGCTAAACACTGCTGACCCAGCCCTATCCAAGACCCCTCTCCTCCTGAACGCTGGAACTCACGGGCCGAGAGTCGGGCCCCAGGGACCGCAAAGCAACTTGTCAATATATTTGCTGTGGTGTGTGTGTATCCGCACGTTGGTTTTCACATCTGTGAAGTGGGGACAGCGTTGGTCCCAGGCTCCTTTCTGCCTCCCAGGGATGATTTGAGAGAGAATGAGGTCATGTCTGGCAGGGCTGTGAGAGCCTCAGAGGCAGCCTAAGATAAACACCAGACTGCCTGGAAGAGCAGACTGCAGCAAACCACCGCCCCACTCCCCCATTATCACTGGGAAAAGCTCTCCTCCCCTGTTAAGTGGACCTAATCACCCTTGTGGTGAGGAGCACACGAGGCAACAGGAAAGCCCCTTGTAAACTGAGAAAGGCTGCACAGGCAGAGGGCCCTCAAGACAGTGTACCCGGCCCTTCCGGGAGTGCCGAGGGAAACAAGAGAAAGTAGACTTTCTCGAGGCATCGGGTGGAAGACAGCACACACCCCACTGAGACAGCAGAGCCCTAAGACCCACAGGAAAAGCTGAGGGAGGAAAGGGGGCTGAGGGAGAAGCCTCCAGAACCAGAAACAAAGAAAGTTCTCTGTTAAAGTTTGCTCTGCATCCCCCATTCCCAGAGAGGGTGGAGCACCAGGGGTGGGGGCGGCTGCGCAGCATGGTGGACAAGAGTGGCCAAACTGGTAGATGTCCTAGTACAGTACTCCCAGCACCCACGGGAGCAAAGCCGGAGGCAGCCATTTCCGAGCACGTGGACGCACATGCGCGGGAAGGCAATGTAGGCAGCCTTGGAAACAGGGCCAGGGATGGGCAGGCAGGGTGGGGCAAGGGCGTCTGTGACTCTAGAGGCCTCTACGGAATAAGGAACGCCGTCCCCTTGCAAAGCAGGGCGGTGAGGAGGGCAGTAGCCCAAGGTACAGGGAGGGGGAGGTTTGGCTGAGCCCGTGCCCTGCCACTAGCTTGCTGAATGACCTCGGGGGAGCCACATCTACCCTCTAGGCCATCTGTAAGGTGCAGACATACGGTGGATCCTGAAACAGAAAAGGGACATGAGTGGAAAACTGGTGAAATCCCAGTAAACTCTGTTGCTTGGTTAATAGTGTACGGATAATGATTTCTTGTTTTGATTACTGTGTCATCTTTGTGTAAGATGTTAACATGAGAGGAAGCGGGAGGAAGGGTAATCAGGAACTTTACTATATTTGTGACATGACTGTAAATCTAAAATCATTTCAAAATCAAAAGTCTAAAAATGTACTTTATAAGAAAAGAGAGGGGCGCCTGGGTGGCTCAGTTGGTTAAGCATCTGCCTTCGGCTCAGGGTCCTGGGATGGAGCCCCTTGTCAGGCTCCCTGCTCAGTGGGGAGTCTGCTTCTCCCTCTCCCACTGCCCCTCCCCCACGATTGTGCACACGCGCACTCTCTCTCTCTCAAATAAAAATAAAACTTTCAAAAAAAAAAAAAAAAAGGATAAAAGAAAAAGTTGGCACTGGTTGTCCACATGCTGTAGTCACTCCCAGCTCTGAGAGTTGCACTTTAGTGACATGTGGGCCAGTGAGAGGGGCGGGAACAGAAGGTGGACAGTGGGGATGCTGGGAGAAGCAGAGGCCCCAAGGGCAGCACCAGACTGGGGGTGAGCCAGCTGAGCTTCCACGAGGAAGAGGGCCACCAGGTGCCCCCAGGCGTCTCAGGGTCAGTCCCCACCTGGACTGGCTTCCTGCCCAGGGCCAGTCCTGGAACATTTGGTCCACCTGCTGTTTACAAGAGTCAGACCCAATATGCCCTTGAGGGTGCTGTGGCCTGTCATGAGATGGGAGGCAGGGCAGAGAGGCCTGTGGAGAAGAGAGAGGCCCAGTGACTGGGCCATCTCTGTCTTCCCACAGGAAGGACCCTGTGTTTGGGGTTCTAGGGTGACATTAGGACACAGCTATATAAGGGGAAATGTAGGTAGGGAAGAGTCACTCAGTGCCACTTGGAACATGATCAGCTATAAAGTGTCCTTGTTGGAAGGAGGACAGAAAGGACAGCAAGCCCATCTGCAAAGTCCATTAAGGGCTGAGACTAATGTAAAGGAGGCTCTAGTCAGGAAGCTTGGTTCAAACCCCAATTCTGCCTCTAAACCTGCTGTGACCTTGGGTGACTCACTTAACCCCAGCCTGCCTCTCTCCTCTTCTGTAAAATATAAAAAAATATAAAAATGTCTACCTCAAAATCATGAAAAGGGGTTAAATAAGATGGGTTAAATGAAAACAGTTGCAGAATAAAGTGTAGGAGCTCCTTGATTTTCTTTTTTCTCTATCCCATGAGAATATGAAAATAACCTAGCTCTGCAAACAATGAAGAAACCGGATTTTTTTTCTTTCAAATGAGGAATGGTTATATGAATCACAGCAAAGCCACAGAAGGGAACATAAACAGCCATTTAAAATGGAGGTTAGGTAGCAACACAGAAAATGACCACAATACAGTGTTAAAAGGAGGAAACCGAGTACAAAACACACCAACTCAGTCATGTATAAAACAGCTCCTTGGAGAAAATACGAGGAAATACACCAAAATGCTAATAGTGGTTGGGTTGGGGGTGAGTGGAGGTGAGCTTACAGGTGACTTTTTCCTATTTTCTAAATGTTCTGAAAGTATATTAGATTTATAATAAAAAAATTTTATTTCATAAAAAAAACATTCCCCAAACCACTGCAGGAACAGTTAGGTATCCCAAGAGTCGGACCATGCTGGCGCTACGATGTACAAGGGCAGGCGGGCAGGCAGAGCCGCACAGAGGGCCCTGGGGGTGGGGAGCAGCGAGCCAGTCCCTGGGCAGTGGGCCTGGGGCCGGCCGCGGGGACCCAGGGCAGATGGCTAGGCAAGAGCTCTTCCGGGCCGCACTCCCAGAGCTCCAGGTCGGGTCAGACAGGAGAGCTGGGGTAGCCTGCAGTTCCGGGCAGCCTGGGGCTCCCAGATCTCCGTAGCCCCAGTGCGCACAGGAAGGCTGCTGTGCCGCTGAACCCCGGGGCTCTGCCTTGTCCACTGTCTGCTGTCAGGAGCATCCTCAGGGCCCAGCCCCTGGAAGATTCCATCTGCTCCTCAGTGGGAAGGAAGGACCCAGGCCCCAGGAAGAGGAGCAGGCCCGGGTGTTTGAGGTCCCTGTCATGGCGCCCCCCAACCCCACTCCACTTCCTTGTCTCCCCTCCCTCCCCAGTCCCTGTGGCCCTGCCACTCCAGCAGCATTCACAAAACAACAGCCTTTAATGGAAACCATGAAGGAGGGAGGTGAGAAGGGGGAGCAGGGACAGGGCATCACCCGTATCATTCCCTCCAGCCAAGCCTGATGTCACCCCCCTCCCCACGCTTCACTGTTGTCTGGCAAAAGGGCAGGATTTCGGCGGCCCCTTGTCCAGCATGCCTGCGGTGCGAAGGGCCACCCTGGAGCCCAGTGAAGATGTGGGTGGCGTAAGCAGAGCTCGGGCAACAGGTGGGACAGTAGGGGATGAGGCAGCAGAAGAAGGTGTTGCTTAAGCCAGAACGATTCCCGAGGTCCCCCAAGGAAGGGCTGTTTGTCTCTTGGGTTCAGGGGGCAGGGGTCGGAGGGAGTCATTCACCCCCAGTGTGGGCCTGGTACCGTGGAGAGGGATGCAGGGACGGAGCAGGTGCCAGCCTGTGAAGGGCAGTTGTGAGCTTCGATGGCACTGTGGTTGTTGGCTTGAGGGCCCAGGTTGGGGAGGGGAACAGGGTGCCCTGCCTGTGCCCAGAGTGGAGCTTGAGGGATTGATCAAAAGTTCCCAAGTCCCCCAGCGTCATTCTCGGCTGAAGCTGTGCCGGGACTGAGCACCTGATCTACCTGCCCCCCAACCTACCCCAGACACTCAGGATCCCCCTATTTAGCCTCCTGTAATGTTCCCACAGACACCTTCACTGCTTGGAACACAGCCCAGTCCATCTAGAAGAAAGAGAAAGGACAAGGTGTTTACAATCACATTCCAGGGCTCTTCCCACCCAGAATGCCCGTCCTGGGCCCAGGCTGGCCGCTTGCTTGGCACAGAGTGGATTTGCTGTGCCATCCCAGCCACCCTCCTGGCCAGCGTCACACTCACCTGGGCATAAAGCAGGCGGCGGTCAGGGGACAGGCTGGGTCCCTGGTGGCAGAGCTGAGCAGAGAGGGCAGAGGTCTCCGGGGACAGGAAGTGCTGAGTGACACTCACGGTGCTTACCAGGCCCTGCACCTGTGCCAGAGGGGAGGTGGGCAGAGGGTCAGTGGAGACTCGGGCTCACGCAACCTCCCCCTGCCCCTCTTGTCCCCGAGGTCTACGTCCCATAACCACCCCCACCCAGCTCTCAGAGAGCCGAGGCCCTGGATCCAGCACCAGGCATCTCAAAGGGCGTGGCCAAAACTAGGCCCACGGGAGGCCAGAGAGGGCACAGGCAGGGTGAGCATCCGAGGACACGAAGCCCAGCAGGGCTAGGTGACTTCTGGACCACTCAGCCTCTCCTCCCCTTACAGTGGGGTGGGACTTGCTGCCCTGCCCAGCGCTCAGGGCACTGGGAGGGGCGAGGCCGGGGGGGTCCGCCGGAGCACTGTGGTGTCTGCTCTGGCCGCTTCGCGTGGTCTGAGCGCTCTGCAGAGCCCTTGGCCTGCTGGGGAAGCACCTGGTGGGGAGCCCCGGCAGGCACCAGCACGGCCTCTCCAGGGGCCTGCAGCAGGGTCCAGCAGCTCACGCCCCACTCCTCCCGCAGGCGCCGCCGCAGCCCTGCATCCAGGTAGCAGTAGCCCGGGGTGCCAGGCTCCAGGTTGCCTGCTCCGGCCGGGCACACCTCAAGGAAGAGAAGGGGGAATGAGCAAGGGGGGGAAACGAGGAAAGGGCTGCAGGATGGGGCACAGACTTCCCAAAGGCCAGAGGCGCAAAGGCCAAGAGCTGAAGTGGTCAAATCTTGAGGGCAGGTGGGGGCGGCCACAGGGGCGGGAGAAAGGGCTAGGTGGTGAGGGGCTGGGGCTGCTCAGGTCGGAGATTTGGCTGGAAAGAGTGTAGAGGACAGGATTAGGGGCTCCAAGGCTGGGGGTCTAAACCCCCACTTTTCTTGGGGCTAGATGCCTTAAATAGCCTCTGTGTCCCTGGCCCTGGACCCCTTTCTCCAAAAACCCAGAAAGATATCCTGCATGATCCCAACTCATAAACTGTCTATACCAGGAGCTCTTAACCTGGAGTCCCGTGAATGTCCTGCATTGTGTGCTAAATTGTAGGCCACTAGATAGCTCTATGTCCCTGGGGAGACCATCTAAAGCATCAATCAGATTAATCTAAGAACCCAGATCCGGCAAAAGCCACACAGAAGCTCTGATGCACCGTGGATGTACACGCTTGCCTGCCAGGCTGAGGTCTCCAAAGCAAGCATGGCTATGGGGGAGGGGGGACCTTCATCAGCCCAACCAGAGTGGGGAGCTCCTTGGGCAGACAGGGATTCATGGGAGCCAGAGAAGGAGATGCCCAGGGAGTACCTGCAGAGGTGAATGCCAGCGTCATGCTCCACCTGGCCGCCAGCCAAATCCACCCCTTCAGTAGGACCTCAGCAATTGTCCCTGGGCTTAGGACTCAGGGTTCCAAGACTGGGCCATGGGGAAAGGGGAGGCTGGTGAGCCAGCCTGGACCCTAGGGTGGCCCCAGGCAGGTGCCAAGGCTCTTTTGCCCTCAGAATCCATCCTGGAGCTAGATCAGTGTTTCCCAGGCCACCCAGTGAGAATATGCCCCTCCAACCTTCTCCGTGAATCATCAGGTTTGGCCATATGAGACTGCCTAGAGCCACCACACCCAGACTAGATGAGGCCATCTGTGTATGAAGGTGTGCTTCTGTCTGCTTCCTTCGGCGTGTTCCAGCATCTGCGTGTACATTTATGGATCTCTGTGTGTTTGTCAATGTGTCTGTAGATATGCATGCCTGTGGGCAGGATGGTGGTGGTGGACAGCCAATACCTGCATGTCTGTCTGTGTGTGTGTTGGTGTGTGTCTTTAGCAGGGGTGACACTTGGAGGATGGCTTTTTCCCAGGACAATCAGGGTTCAGCTGGACTTTAGAACCCCTGGGCCTGCCCTAACCTTAACACTGGCCTTCCACCTCCCCGGCCCCCTGGAGCTTCCTGCCTCCTGCTTATCCCCTCATCTTCTCCTTCCCTGCCCCTTGTCTTGGTCCAGTCTTTCCCACCTACCATGCTGCCTCCCTCAGCCCTCACTTGCTAGCACCCCAAAGAGCACCTCCTCATTAGATGTAGATCACTGGGCGGGGGGAGCTGCAGGAGGGCATCTCAGATGGGCTTCCCTTCGCCCTCTGCCACCTGGAGCCCTTGCAGGGGAGTCTGTCTGCCCCCAGGAGAAAGAGGGCTATGACCTGGTCTCAGGTTTCAGCTCTGCCACTCAGCCTCAGTTTACTCATCTGCAAAATGGGAAAGCAGCAGTGCCTGCCACACAGGTGGTTGTGACAATTAACCGAGATCATGTCCCCAAAGCCCTTACACAATGCCTAGCCTGCAAAAGCTCCTGCTCTCATTTCATCTCTCGGTCCCTGCTCACTCCCTGCTCTTTCTGTGTGCCCCACCACGCAACTCATAAGGTCCCAATCTGCCTTCTCTGAGTGAGTCAAGGTCGTCCAGCTCACCTGGGGCGTGGGGAGAGTGAGCACATGGGGCACACACAACAGGGAGAGCTTCGGGGGGCTGGGAGCCCCTACTTCTAGGGAGCACGAGGGCAGCACAGGGGAAGGGGAGGGCTCCCAGCTCCTTCCTCACCATCTGGAGAAAGCGGCGGATGCGCTGAGCGTCCTGTGCCCGGAACACGTGCCAGACAGTGCTGACCTGGCTGCCTGGAGACCAGAGCCCCTCCCCGTCCAGGCCTGAGAGGAAGTCTGTGGAAGAAAAACAGCTCAGGGGGGGCCCGGGGGTGGGGGGGAGAAACAGCATGTTGAAATCTGCGGACTGTCCGACCCTTGCCTCTGGCCCAGGACCCACCTTTCTGTGCCCGGTGCCAGGTAGGCGGCGGGGTCTCAGCACGTACCAGGACGCTGACCAGGTCGGTCACCTCCACACAGAGGTTCTTGGTCCCCAGGTGCCCACGGTGTGGGCTCACACCTGCACGGAAGCAGAGAAGAGACCAGCGGGTCACGGGCCCCAGGACTTCGGCACAGACACGCCTGTGCCCAGAGGTAGCCGGCATGGGATCAGGGGCTGGGCAGGAGTGGAGTGGGCACTCACCATAGGCGGCCCACAGCTGGGGCTCCAGGGGACGCAGGGCGGGGCCAGGTGGGAGGTAGGAAGCCAAGTTGAGTTTCCCATGGCGGGCACAGTACTCAGGGAGGGGCAGGCTGGCAGCCAGGTTCTCCATCCTGGAGGGGGCGGGGTCATGCCCAGCAGACTCAACCCAGGCACCCGAGATCCCCTCAAAGCCCACTGCTACTGGGGTCACTCCCAGAGGCAAGAGGGTCACGGGGTGGGGAACAAGGGGCTGGTCAGAGTCTAGGCAGGTACTATGCTACTATACACACCTGCTGGTGTCCTCGTCCCCCAGAGCTCTGTGCAGCAGGAGGACGGAGCCCTCGTCTGACTTTGGGCGAACTAGGGGAGGAGACATGCCATTGGCCTGCGGTCAAAGAACCTCCTTGCCCAGAGGACCCGGGCCCTGTGGCAGCAAGAGGGTCTAGCTTCTGCCCTGGGCTCTGCTTCCAGCTCCCCCCCTAGGGTCACCATGGGACTTTGCTGCCACTTGGCTCAGCCTCCCAGCTCCCCCTGCCCCACATCAGGGACACTTACTTTCAGGCCGGGAGAATCCCTCCCAGAACGTTGCACTGTGGAGGCTTGTGGGCTGGGGAGGCCCAAGGGGGGTCAGTGCCTGCACCTGGCCTCCAAGTGCCCCAAGAGCTTCGGTCCCCCACAGGTTGCCTCGCAATGTCCTCTGAATCCCTGACACCAACACGGGCTGTAGTGAGGAAAGGCAGAGGGATGCAGGGAGAACGACCGGATGGGCAGCCCCCTTGGCCAGGCCGGGGCATGCTGTAGGGGACACGAGACCCACGTGGGGACCAACCCTGCTGCCCACTCCAGGTGACGGGCCAGGTCTGCCTAGGCCTCGGATGAAGGCTCTGAGGGTAAGCGAGGCCGGGAGAACTGGGAGTCAAGAGGCAAGGAGCCTCACCTGGCCCTGCCTCCAGTGCTCCTGGAAGACATGGAAGCCTCTCTGAGGCCTGGGCTCCTGCAGCCACAGCAGAGCTCCGGGAGGAGGCAGCCGGGGCCGCACTGGCGAGAGGGGCAGGCCCAGGCCTTTGCGCAGTCCTGGCCCGGCCCGCAGCCCCGGCCCCAGGGCTTTCTCCTGGATCTTCCTTTCCACCACCTGCGCGATGATGCTGTCCAGGATGTTGGTGATGCGGTCGTCCTGTGTGGACGGAAGGCCGGAGGGGCAGGAGGACTCAGGACCCGCCTTACCCCACAGGGAGGGCCAGCCCAGCCTGTGTCCCCAGGGCCCCCAGGCCTCCCTCTGTGCCCTTGCTCACGCTGGGCAGGGCAGGAGTGACCGGGGCAAAGGCCATGTGTATCCGCTCGTGCCCCAAGCAGAGTTTGACAGCAGTGGAGGCCAGCAGTTCACAGAGAGAGGGACAAGGTAGGGGCCTTCGGCCGGCACGGTCCTCTGCCGGGGTCTCGGTGGAGTCCGGGGTCTCTGGCAGGGAGGAAAATGGTGAGGGGCTTCCCCTTTCTCTCGAGGCTCCGCTGCCCACAGGCTCTGCCCTCGTGTCCTGGCCAAGCCTCTCTCCTCACTGGCCCTGCCCGGCTCAGCTCTGCTCTGGAGGCGCTCACCTCCTGCTGCCTGCCGGCAGCTTCCCAGACCTCTCTGGAGGCGGAGGAGGGGCTCACGATGGGGGTCTGACTGGAGAGGGGTGAGGGGACTTGCCCTAGATTTTATTTAGATTTGTTTCCTCGGGAATGACTTGAGAAGAGTGACGGAGACTATGGGGGCACAGGATGGCTAAAGCCATTCCAGTCTGTCCTGGGGACGCCAACCCTGCGGCCCAACCTCCCTGCACCGTCTGAGCAAGGGCCAGCGGAGCCACTCACCCTCTTTGATGTGCTTGGTCCTGTTGGTGTCCCCGTTGCAAGAAGACTGTGGAACTGGGGGAGTTTTCTCTGTCGGCTCCTTCTGTTAAACCCATCCACCCCCCCCCCAACCCAACCAGAGATTTAAAAGCGGCAAACATAGCTCAATCCAATTCAACCCACAAGTATTAACAACAGACTAGAAAATTGTGTTTAGAGGGAGCAGAATGTTATGTGATATAACATTAGGTTGGAAAAAGTTGCTCATGGAATTCCATACACAGTATTGATCTAAAATGACAAAAATAGGCTGAACAAATATAGACAAGTGACCGGAAAGAAATATGTCAGAATGCTAACGGTGGCGTGTTGTATCCTTCCTTACGCTTGTTTGTATTTTCCATAATGGGTGTGTACCAGTGTCCGGCACTCAACATGCATTCAAGAAACTGTTTCTTGAACGAATCATTTTTATAATAAAAGCATGAACTTTATAAAAACTTTGTAAAATGCATACTGAGTGCCTGCCATATGTTAAGAGCAGGACATAGGGAGAAGGTGGGCCCACACTCCGCCCGCAGGAGCCCGTGCCCGGGGAGTGGAGAGACAGGGCCTGCCAGCGAGCAGCTCCGGCATGACGGGACAAGTGCTAAGCTGGAACACGCACAGAGTGGCAGGAGCTCTGAGCAAACAGAAAGGGAGGTGGGGCCGATGCTAGAGCTCGATCCATGGATCCTGATCCCCAGAGGAGTGTGAGAAATAGCTTGATTTTAGCCAGCGTCCATGTCCTTCATCCCCAACAAAAGACAAGGGCCAGACCCTCCCAGTAATTTCCAGACACACTGCCCAGTCTTGGGGCCCTCACCGGCTAGTGCTGCCCAGCTTCTTACCTGCTGGCCCCCATCCCCAGAGGCCCACACTCGGGCATCAGCTTGGCAGGGGCAGTGCCCCCGGATGTCAAACTTGACCCAAACCTCATGCATGGCGGTGCTCAATTCTGCCAAGGCTGTGAGTGGGGAGGGAAGATGGAGTTTGGTAGTGAGTGTGGACAGAAGGCCATCCCTGTGCTACTTGGCCTCACCAAGCAGAAGGGCATGGGATTGGGCTGAGCCACATCCATATAGGACCCGCCCTCTGCACACCCCACCCCTCCAAGCTGGCTCACCCTGGCTAGAAACGAATTGGGTGAGCATGAGGGAACTGGCAGTATGCCCGGCCTCTTGGGGACACTCCTCCGCAGACTCCTCCTGAGGGCCTGTGGGGTAGGAAGAAAGAAGCTGCAGGTCAGGAAACCAAGGTAACCACAGCTTAAGGTCAGAGAAGAAGGACAAGGGCATGATATCTAAATCAAGGGACTCGACAATCCATAAAACATGGGCTTCTGGGACACTTGGGTTTAAGAATAACATAGGATCCTTTGCTTGCAGAACGCAGAGCCTTTAAAATGCTGACATACATTGCCAGACTCCAAGATGATCTTGTAGAATACAGTGTTCTCAAACATTTCTGACCCTGGAACTCTTTTTGGCTACCTCTACTGGAACACTGGGAAATTTTAAGCCCTCAGGTGACTGAGAAGGGAGAAGCTGAGAACCATGAAAAGAGTAAGACTTGGGATCACAAGGTCTGAGTCTAAATCCTGGACCCAACACTTACTAGCTGTGTGACCTTGAACAAATCACTTAACCTCCCTGAGTTTTTCTTAACTGGAAAATGGAGGCAATATACCCACCTCACAGTGTTGTAAGGTTTAAAAAGGTGCAAGCTGACAAAGTGGGAGGCATAGAGTAGGCACTCGACTTCTTTTAAGGGTGGGCAAGGACACAGGCGTGGCCCTCTGATCTGGGGAGAGGGAAAAGTCTGCTCTAAGGGGCATTGAGCCGTGGTGGCTGAGGCTGGAGCTGGGGGCGGAGGGTTTCTTGGGGAAAGGCAGCCCCAGAAATGGCCCACAAACCTTAGAGCCGCCCTTTCGAGGCCCCCGTCCCTACCCTCCCACCCTCAGCCCCCAGCTCCTTTCTTACCTGCTTTGTCCCTGGCCCTCCTAGCACCCGCCATGCGACCACAGGCCACACACAGCCGGTGGCTACAGTGGGGGCATTTCCAGTGGGTGTTGAAGAGGCCACGGTGGCAGCGGCTGCAGCAGCGTGGGACGCCTTGGTTGTCCTCTGTCCTGGCGGGTCCCTGGCCTGTCGACCATGGGAGAGAACAGGGTCAGAGGAGGCTCAAGCCACAGGTCCCTTCTGAGGACCTCCAGGCAGGGATGGAGCAGAGCAGGAGCGCTTTCTGCTGTGGGGCCACCCTGGAAGGGAGACAGGCCCCTGACAAACAGGCTCTGTAAAGAACCTCCCCATAGCACTGTCTTCAGAACACCCTCCCTGGGACAGTGCAGGCCTCACCTCCCCAGTTCCTGCCCCAGGGATTTCCCCATCGGCCCTGAATTACCAATCCGCACCATTTCCAACACAGTCCTCCACCCACCTGCCTCCATCCCGAGGTGCTGTCCCTTCAGGGGACTCTGTATACCAGAAGAGGGAACCTTAGGAGGCCACTCCTTCCCTCACCCACAGTTTCTGACTAAGCCCTCCTCGGTCGGTGGGAGGACGCCAGTGAGCATGCATTCATTTACTCATGCTACAAACACCTTGCCCTGTGTGGGGCTGAGTGCTGGGGACTCAGAGCTGGTCAGGGCTCAGAGCTGCCCTCCCAGTGCTCACATTCCAAGAGGGGAGATGGGCCCATAAACACTGCAGTGATCATGACACCACAGGGTGGGTGCTGGAGTAGGAGAATGGGATAGAAGGACAAGGGTGGGGATAGTGGGGGCAGCAATACAAATGGGCCCCAAGTGATGAGTAAGTGTTCATTCATCGGGGAGAAAGGGAGGAGAAGGGCATTCCAGACAGAAGGAACAGAGAGTGCCAAGGCCCAAGGGGATGGACAAGCTAGGGTGAGCTGGGGAGGACGGGCCACCGGGTGATGTGGAGTGCTGGGAATCCAGGCTGAGGGAGTGGCAGGCTAGACCGGCTGAGGAGAGGGGGAGGGGGCTGGACTCTCTGGGACAAGAGGGAGCCACCAATGGGCCCCTACCCAGGTTGTAACCCTACTGCAGGGGTGTGCACACATTTTCAAATGCATACTTGGGGTTGTGGGAGGGCATAGGAGGGAGAGCCTGAAGCCAGAGGGACCCGCTGAATGCCTGGCACCCCACCAATCTTTTTGCATCGGCCCAGACCCTACTAGCCTCCTAGGGCTTATGAACCTTGAACTGCAGGGAGGGCCCCCACCTTCCAATGCCCTTAAAGACACTTGGCACCTTGTCTTGTTTCCCCAGCAAACCCAGAAACTCTTAGGCAGCTGGACTGGACCAGGTTTCACACCCTCCCGACATCCCTCGCCCCGGCAAGACTTCAGAACTCATGTCGACTAGGAGCCTAAACTAGGAACAAGGGCAAAGCAGGTAGGAGCTCTCCTGAGTTAGTATCAGGATGGACAGTGCTAATGGGAGGGACGGCCCCAGGAGGGAGGGGCCCACGCGCTGCAGGCCCCATGCTCCGTGTCAAAGCACAGTGACCACAGGGTCCGGCCTTCCGCGGCTCCTGCAGGCGCTGTGGGTCCTGCTCACCTTCCCGCTGCGCCCAGGCCAAGGCTTCGCGCTCCCTCCGCAGCAGGCGGCATAGTCGGTCCCCCAAACCACTCAGCAGATGCTTGGCAAGGCCCTTGCTGAGCCGGGCCTCGGGGCCAGACCCTCCTCCCTCCTCCAAGCTGGCTGCTGAGTCTTCCTCCTGTGGCTGCTCCCCTCCCGGAGGCAATCTGGAGACAGGGCACAGGAAGGTAAGGAGGGAGCCCCGACTGGGAGGGTGCCGGGGGCACCCAGGGGCAACGGGCTCACCTCGGCACTTGCTGGGAGTGGCGGGCCAGCCCTCCTGCCTCTCCAGCTGCATGGGTACAGCTTTGGCATGGAGCCATGCCTGCCAGGGGAGCCGAACAAGATGTATCCTGAAGCCCTGGGTCCTGGAGCCTGGCCCTGCCATCTTGGGGTCCTGAGGAGACAATGAAGCTGGTCAGGAGTCTGGGCTTCCTGCGCTTACGTGAACCCCAGGCCCTACCTTTAGCCCCCAGCCCACCCACATGCAGAGCCTGCCAGCCCCTAGGCCCCGGTCTACGAAGCCTGATTTGGAGCTAGTGCAAGTGACCCAGACAGCCAGAAACTTCACAAAACGGGCTGGGCGGAGAGCCGGAGAGTGCCCTGATAAGGCCTGATGGCCGAGAGGAGAGGTCTGCTGTGCATGGCTGGAGCAGCTGGGACGATCATCCTGCCCCACGTGCAAGATCCAGTCAGTGTAGACGTCATTTTATCTTTTTTTTTTTTTAAGTAAGCTCTATGCCCCAACATGGGGCTTGAACTCACAACCCTGAGATCAAGAGTTGCATGCTCCACTGACTGAGGCAGCCAGGCGCCCCTCAGTCAGTGCAGACTTTGGATAGCTCCACAGTGGGCTTGGTGATCCCGTTGGCCTCCTGTCTGCGTGAGACAATCTGGCATGGGATGGAGGGTGCCGGAAGGTGAGAAGGCCGGAGAGTTTCAACACAGGCCACAGGTGCAGTAACCCAAGAAGGGAGAGGGGCCGACAGCTTCCCAGCCCCGGCAGAGGCCTGCGAGAGCACAGACAGACCGACGCCACGTGCGGGGGTGCCTGGGCGAGGCCACTGAGAGCTTCGATCCAGGCCCAGTGGTCCAGGAGGCTAAGAAACTGAAGTGACACTGAAGAGCTGAGACTGGGGCCGGCAGTGCTGGAATCACAGCGTGACAGAGGGTCCAGGATGCACCCAAAGTCCTACTACTGGCCGTCCAAACTGAGTTTCCATGACCCGGCTGGCCGAGGGAGGAGTTGTTCGTTCCTGGGGCAGGACAAGGGGTCCTTCAGGAGGGGCGGTCCCCCAGACGGGGCTATGTGGCACGATCACAAAGATGAATGCTTACTGAGTGTTTACTCAATACGGTGCCACGTATTCTTCAAAGCCCTTTCTGTGAATTATGCCATTTCATCTTGCGGCAGTCTTTACGAGGTGGATGCCATCTTTATCCCCACTTTATAGATGAAGAAACTGAGGCCCAGAGAGGTGAAGTAACTAGCCCAAGGTCACAAAGCCCCAGGCAGCAAAGTCCGGACCCAGGCACTCCGACTCCAGAGCCCATGCTCTGAACCGTGTTGTGACATTGCCGCCGACACATCACGGCTTGGGACAAGGGCTGACCTTGTCAGGGGAGGCAGATGGAAGTAAGAAGCTGCTTGCTGGCAGGCTCTGGCCTGTAGATGCTAAGGAACTCCCAGAGAACCATCACACCCGGGTGGGAAACCAGACCACTTGTGTGATCCCCTCGTAAAGGGCCTAACGACCCCACCTCCCCGCAGAGCCCCAGTCCTGGCTGCCCCCTCCCAGGTAGGGCCCCCTGTACCCTTACCTCTGTGGTCATCATGCTGCACGGCCTCCGCCTTGTTCCCAAATGATGAGTCCAGCATCTCCTGCCGGCCTCTGGCCCCCTGCCCCGCACTGCCTGGGAAAGGGTCGGGCGGGCGCTTGGCAGCTGGGCTTCCACCCGCTCCCTGGACCTCAGGGCTGCTTGCCCTCTTGAGGGCCTGCAGCTGGGCAGAAGGGCTCTCCTCGTCCCCAGGGCAGCCACCGGGACACCCAAACTGCTCAGAGTGTCGTGTGAGCCATGTCTTCTTTAGCTTGGTGTGATGGCTGGGTGGGCAGGCCCTGGGACCAGAGGCCTTGTTCACTTCCTCGTTGGATTCACTGGGCCCGATGGTGCCCCCCTCCTGGCACTTCCCACAGGGGCCAAGACCTCCATCTCTAGCAGGTGGGTGAGATGAGCAACAGCCTCCCTGGGTGGTAGGAGGCCCAGGAGAGGGGCACCTTGATGTGGCTGATGGCCCCAGATGGTACCCAAGGCTCCCACCCCCTGGTACAGCCCAGACGTTGCCAAGAGTATGAACCAGGCCCGGGGGGCACGGGGACCAGGGGGTCCGGGGAGCAGAGTCTGGATGCCCCAGGAGGAATGGGCAAAGGTTCTGATGCCTGCCGACTCCTGCCTCTCCATCTCTCTGGTGGAATGAAGGACGCTCCACTTCCCCAGTTCTCTGGAGATGCCCACCAGAGGCTAAGCCTAACAACCCAGGTTCTGCGGTTGCCAGTGGTTCCTTTGCCAGCCTGAGGATGCTTGGATCCTTGTGGTAAAAGCCCTAAAGAGAGGAGAAGGGGTAGAGCTCATGCTGACTTTGATCCCCAGTGCTTCAAAGGACGAGCAGAACTGCCGACCAGCAGGTGTGCACCTGTGTGGCCTTAAGGGTCAGGAAAACACTGAAGAACTCAATCCTGGTTTGCAGACCCTGCTCCCTAAGTGCCTCCCCACTGCCCTGCTTACCCCCCTCCCCCGTCCCTCCCTGGGATTTCTCAGACCTCCGCACAAATCCAGCAACTAAAGGGTTAGTGCTTGTCACCACCAAAGGGCCTCTGAGGATCCATTTAGATTGTTTGATGATGAGTATCATACTGGTCTTAAGATAGTTTAAATCTTATTCCTGGGCGTGGGGGTGGGTTGCCGGGGGGTGGGGGTAGGGGAACAGGTGCCATAGACACAGGCCATGGGGACACCTGCACATCCCACTCCCAGATAGAGGGCCTTGTCTGCCCCCTGAGCCCCGACCCCAGGATGAGACCAGTGTTCGGAGGCCGCAGTTCCCAGGGCCTTGTTCTGGGTGGACAATGAGTGAGCCAGTCCCTGAAATGGCCCAAAGGCAAGGAAGGCTCAGTGAGATGGAGCCGCTCAGAGGAGGAATTGCTTGGGGCTGACTCTGTCTGAGCTGACAGGCTCCTCTACTAGGGTGCTGTCTTATGTTTTCGTCAGAATGGAAGAGCGGAGTGCTGTGGCCAGGCAGGGCTGCTCGGGAACACTGAGCTACCTTGCGCAGCCTAAGCTCCAGGTACCCTCTCTGCTCCAACACTCACCTTGCTGCCTAAGCCGAAGGCAGAGGGCACTTTGGGCTGCCCCCCTGAGTATACCCAGGGATGTGGGGCCAGGGGCCAGTCACACGGACGCTCTGGGGGCAGGCTGGACACTAGGTAGGGTGGCAAGCAGGTGGGCACCCAGAAGGGAGCTTGCTCGAGGATCTTGGTCTCCAGAAGGAAGGGGCAGTGCAAGGGCCGGAAGGCCACAGGGTCACTCTTGGGATGGCCACCATTATGCTCAGGAATCAGGGGGCCATAGCGAGGCGGGTACGCTGAGCCACAAAGTGCCAGTGGGTGGGTAAGCATTGCCTCCTTCCAGCGCAGCCCCTCCTTGCTACCCAGCCAGTTGGCCTTCCTCTCCCCATTGCGGGGGCCTTCTCCCTCCACCAGTGGGAGCGTGTCCTTGGGGCTCTGGGGAATGCCAGGGGGAAACCAGGAGTCTGGGGTGCTTAGGACACCCCTCCAGAAGGGAGCAGGCTCTCCCAGGCACAGTGCGCCCCGGCGCAGACCATCTCGAGGCAGGGTATCAGGCTCCTGTCGCAGGATGCCCTTCTCAGGGGCTGTCTTCTCCCAGGCTGGGGTGTCCTTCAGGAAGCTGGGCGTACTCTCCATCACTCTCCTGCCCTCATGGGGCTCTCCCAGAGGGGGTCCCTGGAGCATAACCAACAAAGCATGAGCTTCTTAGGCACGTGCCCCAAGCACCGTACTGCCTGGGGCAGAGCTGGGCACCGCCCTGGCAACACCAAGGCGGCTCAAACCAGTAAGGCAAGTGCCAGCCTACAGCTAGGCTCCACGCTGCCTGCCCACATGCAACTCGAAGGACCTGCCTGGGTGGGATACTCACGTGTGGGGAGGTCAGCCCTTGCCCCAAATGCCCAAGCCCACCTGGGCCAGAGCCCCTCAGCAGAGACCGCCATTTCTAGGATGATATGTCCTTGCATTTGCTGAGCCTGGATCCTGGGCACGAGCCACGGGGCAGGGCAAGGGGCGAGAACCCAAAAGATGAGGTCGGTGGAAGGTACTGCACTAGAGGACAAGAAGGCAGGGTCCTGGCTTTGACTCAGCACCTACTATGTGACCTTGGGCAAGTCATATCACTCCTCTGGGCCTCAGTGTGCCCTTGTGTAAAATCGGGTTTGGAAACTAGCAGTCTCAGAGGCCTCTTTCCACATTGCAGTCTGTGGGACCGGGGGTGCTGCTTGCCTACCCCCACCCCTCAGCCCCACTCAAGCTTGTAGGGGTGCAGGCAGGGTGGGCTGGAGTCACTGGGGAGAGCCGCCAGGCAGGGCTGCTGGCTGGTATCTCTCCCTACACTTGGGCAGTCCCTGGTGTGTCTCTTCCCAGCTCTCTGTGGTTTCTTGGCTTCCAAAGCAGAGTCCCAGGACAACTTCTGGGGGCTGAGATCTCCACCGCAGCCCCCAAGGGAAGGAGTGAGCCAGCACAGGAGAGGGGGATTAAGAGGCCTCAGCTGGGACGGGTCAAGCTGCTCGAGTCCAGCAGGCAGTGCCAAGGCCGCCGGCGGCCCCTGGTAACTGCAGCCTGGCAGGGGGAGGGAAGGAGGCGGGGAAAGCGGGCTGGGCCCCAGAGAGAGGCAAAGGAGGGAAAATTGAACGTGCGTGCAAAGGACCAGGGTGACAGGTGGCACCGGAGCCGCAGCGCTCCCCCAGCGCGGCCCCCTCGGCGGGCTGGATGAAGCCCCGGAAGAGAAGGGAGGTAGCCCAGGGAGCCGTGACAGAGGTCGCTCGGGTTTTCTGGGGCCACGGCTCCTTAGTGGTCCAGCCCCGTCGGGCATCCTAACTTGCAGACCTGTGGCGCCGCCCGGAGAAGCACAGGGAACTCACTCGCTGCGGGCGGCCCGGGCTCGGCTCAGAAATGCCCCGCTACGAGGGTCCCCAGAAGGCCCGCCCCTGGCGCCCCCTCTCGGCGCTTACCTGGGCTTCGCGGGCCGGGCGCGGCGCGGGCGGCGGCGGTCGTCTTGGCCGGCGCCGGGCGCCCGCTCCCCATGGGCCGGCTCCGGGGCCTCCCGGCCGGCGAGCGAAGACGCGTTCTCCCGCTCTCTGCTCAGCGCGCTCGCGTTCTCTTTCCCCCGGGGCGGCGGGGGCGCTCTAGGGCCGCAGGTTGGAGGGGTCGGATTCCGGGATCTGCAGGATGCGGCACACGGCGCGGATCGGCCGCACCAGCTTCTGGGCCGAGGCCGTGGGTTGCGCCATGGGACGCCGAGACTCCGTGCTGCGCCGCGGGGAGGGCCGGGCCGGGGCTAGGGAGCGGGTGCCCCCGGAGGGAGAGTGGGAGCCGGGCCGGGGGGAACGTGCGCCCCGGGTCGGAGATGGCCGAGTAGGGGTGGGGGGAAAGGCCGAGAGGCCGGGGGAGGGGATCGTGCCTGGAAGTGGGGGCCGATCCCGGGTCCCAGGAGAGAGGCACCGGCGAGGGCGCAGCACGGCGCAGCGCGGCTAATGGAGGGAGAGCGCGGCGGACAGCGCAGCAGGACCTCTCATCGCCATCGCCAGACGCGCAACTGAGAGTGGGGAAGCTGCTCCGCCGGTTTCCTCCTCCAGCACCCTGCGGGAAACAGGAGCCCGTGATTCGGCGGCCCCGCCTGGGCCTGCCCCCTCCCGGGCCCCGGGGGCTTCCGCCAACGCCCCGGCGATGCCACCGGCTGCGCACGGGGAGAATGAGCCCTTTGTTCCCCCCTCCCCCCCGCGGCACCCGGGCGCCTGCCGAGAGAGGCTCCCCCGGGGCAGCGTGCCAGCTTCCCAGCCGCCCCACCCTCCCGTGGGCCCGGCCCCGGAGCCTGGCAGGCGGGCAGCACCCCCACTATAGGTGCCAAGCCCGGGAACTGGAGCAAAGGGCGGGAGGGGCCGGACCAGGCCACGGTGGGGCGGGGTGCCCCCCGGGGTGCTAGGGCGGGGCGGCTGGGGGGGAGCAGTGCCAGAGCTGGCAGGGGCAGTCGGGTTCTCACGGGTCAGTGATGGGCGCCTGACCCACGCCAGCCGACCCTGTGGCTCCCAGAACACTTGCTCGTGGTCCTTCAGCTCTGGCACATGGCACACCCCGCTGGCCCATGTCTGCCCTGCCTCATCCTGACCTGGCCAAGCTGCTCTTCACCTTCTTGACTCAAGCCCCCTTCCGGGGCCCAACAGCAGGCACCAGGTCCTGCCTTAGCAGTTCTGGGGAGACCTAGGCTCTAGTCTGTCCCTACTCTAAGGGCCTAGGTTTCAGCAAGTGTCCAGAGGGGAGGTGGGCCCAGATGAGGCCGGACACCTGCTCCAGCCTGGCGTTCTGGGGGTCTGCCCCATCCCAATTCCTAGTGCTTCCAGGCCCAGCACTGGAGAGGAGCCCATGGGAGTGGCTCCTGGGAGGGAGCAGAGAGGAGGAGAGGAAATGGGAAAGCAGGGCACCCTCCACCCGAGGAAGCATCCCGGCTCTTCTGCGGGGGTGGTTCCAGAGCACAGACACAAACAGACAGATTCAAACACACACAGACAGATTCAGACACACATAGAAACCCACACGCCCAACGGCGCTTCCCTTCCCTGCAGGCCCCCACCTCCCACCCCACAACTCCCCTTCCTCCTTATGGAAGCCATCCTTGGCATGCTTTCACCCAGCCTGGGACAGAGGCAGTACCATCCCACCCACCACCATCCCATCGGAGGGATGAGTTCTCCGATGCCTCCAGCCTGGTCCCAAGTCACCACCCCTCTACCATCCCTGGAGAGGGGAGCCAGGAAGAGACGGGAGGGAGCCTTCTCCCAAGAGACTGAAAGAGAGGCAGGAATCCTTTTACCAGCTGAGGAGAAGAGAAGGGGGCTCAAGAAAAGGAGGCCTGAAGGGGCGCTGGGCAGGACTTGGGTCATGTTGGCACCGACTCACTCAGCCCCTCCGCCTCCCCCCAGAGGCCGCTTCTGTGGCAGGGCAGGCTGGTAGGGGTTGTTTACATGACTGAGTTATTAACACTGCCTTCCTCCCCCAGCTCCCCTGAGGGGTGGCCTGGACCTCAGTGTGCCAGGGGAAATGATCGTGGAGGGTCTAATGTAGACTGCGATGCCAGAGTCCCAGGCCCCAGACCCCCCCCAACAAGGCTGGCTCCAGGTGCAGATAGGGAGCTGGGGCGTGCCTGTGACCCCCCGTCTGTGTCCTCTGGCAGCTGAAGCTTGTGCGAGAGTCTGGGGGGAGATTCCTTCAGCTTAAGGCCTAGAAGAGGCTGGCTAGGGCAGGATGGGAGCCTGGGTTGTCCTGGGCGCTGAGGGCCTGTCACTGTCATCCTCAAGGAGATGGGTACTGTCCCAGGGAAGGAGGACAGACATCTCCCCACACCTCACCCCCAGTTGCCGTGTCTGCTTTGTCAGGTTACAGTCTCTGGACAGGAACAGGACTCTCAGGACAGGCTCCTGAAATGCCCAGGGGGCCACGGGGGTTGGGGGAGAAGGCGCTTTCCACCCTCACCGGCTCCCCATCCTGCTCCACAGCCCATGCCACGGGCCCACAGAGCCCTTGTAGCTGGCTGTTCTGTGCCTGAGGACGCAGCAGATCGAAGGAGACGCAAGAGATACAAACACAGAAGGAAAGCCACACACGGGTGGACACAATGCTGGATTCGTGGACAAAGGCAAGCTGACCAGCACCCCCAGAAGCACCTGGGCCCACCCTGGGCTCACACCAACCCCTCACCCGCGCGTGTGCGCGCGCCCACACACACACACACACACTGATACACACACACACACTGATACCCACATTCATGCTGACAAGCGCAGCAGCACTCCCGAGCCGGCTACCCTCACGCTGTCCCCAGAGCCCCTTACCTGGGCAAGCACAGTGCCCCTCGGGTGGAACAGCCCCCTGCCCAGGGGAGGGCAGCAGGCGGGGGCGGGGGAAGGAGCCCCGGAGAGTCAGGCCAAGCTGCCACTAATCCGGGCGGGGAGGGGGGGGGCACCCACGTCAGAGCGGGGACTGCCGGGTGGAGGGCATCTGAGGACATCCCCTCCCACACACGCGGCCGTCTGGGCACCTAGCCCTACTTCCCCAGCCCCTCCATCCTTCAGACAGCTGAGGCTGGCCTCCCCCCACCCCGCCCCCCACCCTTGTGGCAACGCCTGGACGGGGCGGGGGGGGGGGGGAGGGGGGGGCGGGGGGGAGGGGGAATACCGGGGAGAATTCTCCCAGGACCTGGGGTAAGGGGGAGAGGAAGGAAAGTGTTGGAGATGCTTTTGGAGCCAGGAGGAAGCTCTGGAGCAGATGCCCCCCTCCCCTCGTGCCCACCCACCCACATCCCTGACCTAATTCCTCTTCTCAGTCCGCACCTCCCCAATGCCCCTCCTCCCTCCCCCCACCTCCCCCCCCCCTGCAGTCTAACCACCCCGGTAGAGAAAGCTACCTCATTCTGCCCCAGGCTTAGGACCTTCTGCCTAGCAACCCAGCTCTGGCCCCCAGGATTTCCTGAGCAGCAGGCATCATCCTCCTGCTGGGGTTTCTGCCCCCTACCCAGCTCTCGGGTGCCCCGGCCAGTCCCTGATGTTTATCGGGGACAAGGGGTGAGAGCCTGGAGTGCTCTTGTCGACCCCCTCATGGGCGGGGCAGTGCCAGCCCAGACTCTCCAGTGTTGGAACAAGAGGCTCACTACCTGCAGCCTCAGAGTGGCAGCTATGACTACTGCAGGGGCCAAGAGCATCTGGAGGCCAGAGGCAGGAAGGGGCACCCGGATGGACATGGAAGGGCCACAGGCTGAAAGCGGCTGAAGAGGCAGGGCGAGGGAGGAGCCACCCAAGGTCCAAAAGCAGGTGGGGCGGTGTGGAGGCAGGAAAGGGGAGGCCAGGAATTCAGGCCCCCACACACCCCGCAACTGGGAGGCAACGGAGGACCTCCTCACCCTCTCCTCACCCCCTCACACAGGCCAGGTGGACTGGGAAGCTGGAGAGTCAGCCCGGGGCACAAAGCAAGTGGGGCTAGTACCTGGGCCAAGCCGAGGCGTGTTCTTCCCAGGGGCCTGGCCGAGGCACTTCATCTCCTACTCAGTGCCCAGCGCGGAGCCCAACACGTCTGTGCTCCAGGCCGGTTGGAACGGAGGCCCAGCCTTGATGTGCCTGGGCGTCTTGGTGGATAAAGGAAGGCAGAGGGCCAGGGCAAGCCAGAGCCTAGGGGGTCCTAGGGCCAGGAGCCCCATGCAGAGGAAGGCAGCGCCTGTGGCAGATGTCTCTGTCATTCTCAGAGGGACATGGCAGGCCCTGAGGGAAGCCCAGCCCATAGCCAGTGCTCCCGTCTCAGGATCACGTGTGTGCTTGGCCAGAAATGCCCCAGAACTTGGAATTCTCCTTGCCCCTTCCCCTCTGGCCTCAGAATGTCTTAGAACCCGTATAACTGCAGCAGCCATTTGGGAAATGTGTGTTCTAGAGACCCTGGCGTTTTCGAGGCTCTGTGATGGGCCCCAAGGAGCCACAGTGCACGAAGATGAATGCGCAAGGCCATCTCTGCCCTCGAGGAGCTTAAATAGTCACTCAGGGCATTTGTTCTTGTACCAGCAAACAGTCTCTGGGGCCTCTGACGTGTCAGGCCCCGCACGGGCCACCATGGGGTGACTGGAGGCCACACGTTCACCAATGAGTATGAGGGGCTTCTAGTCCCACCCTGGGAAAGTGGGGGGAGCTTCCCAGCGGAGGAGACGCTGGCGCTCACAGGTCAGAGAATAAGTGGGCCTTTACCACTGAGCCACACGTGTATGACCATATTTCACTTTGACTAAACCACCATTTGTTCCAGCCTGGGATACAAAAGTGAGTAGGATGCAAGTCCATTCTTTATGAAGTCACAATGAATGGGGGAGAAAATCTGATGTGCTCAAGCAAAAACAGAAGTCCGTGTAAGAATAGATACGATGCAGTCCGGATGAGCAATCAACTCCAAGGGGGGGCAGAGGGTGTACTCACCCAGGGCTTCCTGGGACAGGTGGTGTCCGAGTGGGAATCACAGGGCACATAGGAATAGGACAGAGCGTTAGGTAGAAGCAGAAGATCAGGTCAGGGGAACAGCATGGAGCTATGAGACAGTCTGGGCTGACGAGGTGGTGAATACAAAGCAAGTGAGGTCTAGGGGAGGCCAGCTGGGAGGGGAGGGAAGGGCGATGGGCAGACCAGCACAGCCCATGGTGTACCCAGGTCTGGGGAGCAGGCCAGAGATCGGGAGCCTTGGGAGCTTGGGGAGGGGTTGGCAAGTCAGAGAGGCTTCTTGGAGAAAGCAGGTCTGTAAGGAAGGCTATGGGGGCTGTTCAGAGGGTGGGAGATTCATACCGCTGGAGCAAAGGCCCGAGGGCCGACGTGGATGAACGAGTGAACAAGAGCGCTCAGGAGTCAGAAAAGGCAGCAGCTGTGGGGCAGCCAGGCTAGCGAGGAGGTGGGGGGCCGGGGGAGGTGAACATCTTGTGCCTGAGAAAAGTGTCACCATTTCTGCCCAGGGGCCCAAGGGACCCTGCAGCCCATTCTAAAGCCCATTCTAGGAATCAGGGCAGGTGAAGCTCCAGCTCCCTCAACACCCCATAGCTTCAGGCCTCCCCCAGTGCCCCCTTCCTCTGAGCTCATGTCTCATTTGCCCATTCGCACACTCCTCTGTTGTGCACCCCCAGCTCAGGGGTGTGGGTCCTGCCATTCCACGTCTGCCACAGCAACTTCTGGGCCAGCTTGCCTTGTGAGACAGGGCCCCCACGCACAGGCAGCACGACGGGAACAAGTTGCTTCACCTCTCCAAGTCTCCGTTTTTCCATCTGTGAAATGGGTCTAAGCCCTACCCACAGGCTCGTCAGGAGGAGTCAAGGAGACCATCTCTAGAAAATGCCCAGCGCAAGGCCAGGTGCACGACCGATATTCGATCCAGGTCCGTCTCCTCCTTGCCTCATCTCGTCCTGCACAGCGGTCAAGCACACCGACTCTGGAGCCACACTGCCCGGTTCAAAGACGAGTTCTGCCATTTATTGGCGTGAGCTGTGTAACCTCGGGCAGATCACCTGTCCTCTCAGTGCCCGTCTTCCCATTTGTAAAGGAGTGTTATAATAATAGTACCTGCCTCAGGAGGTTGTTGTGAAGATTCAGTGACTGTATGTTAGGGGCTTAGAGCAGCACCTGCTGGGTAGTCACGTCCTAGGTGCTAGCCATTCCTAGACTCTGCATCCTGAGTATCTCGAAACATGCCCGGCACCTGGGAGATACTCAACAGAGATTTTTTGAGTGAATAAATGAAGAGATGAGGCAACACCATGATGCAAGGGAAGGCCTAGATAGGAAGTCACTCAACACCAATAAGTGAGGAGCTAAACCACCCCAGCCGATTAAGTGCCTTCCCCAAATAAAACCCAGATAATCCCCACACCAAGAGTTAATCCATACTCCTCAGGTCACTCAGGGTTACCACTGTATTTCCCCTCTTCCCACCCACCTCTTTGCTTAATCAAAAGTGGGAAGGAAGCGCAGGCACGGGGTGGCTGAGGGGAGCAGCCCTGGGACATTGTGGTGAGACCAGCACCCAGGGGCCGGAGGGGGCAAAGCCAGCACGGGCTGCCCCAGGGAGTAGAGTAGGGAGAGCCTGGGTCTCAGAACAGGGGAGACTCCGTGGATGGGGCAGACAGGACCACTGACCACAAACAACAGGAAGGAGCAGCAGAGAGGGCCACTGAAGGCCAGGCCAGAATTCTGCATGTCTCTCCAGCCAGCCAGCGAGCCAGCCAGCCAGCCAGCCAGCCAGCCAGCGGTCAGGCCCCTCTCGGGCAGGGCTCTGGCCAGCCTCCCAACCCCGCCCTCCTTGACCTGGAAGCTAGGGGCAGCCCAGACCCTGGCAGCTGCTGCCCTCTCGCGGCCGCTCTGAAGAGGTGCAATGCTCCCAACGCCAACCTGGGTGTTGACAGGAACTCGACCCCTGCAGCTGGTCTAGGGACCCCCCCCTAGAGACCCCCACGGGCCCATGGAGGAAGTTGGCCTCCCCAGGCCTAATCTGTTTACAGCTCCAGCTAATCCCCATGAGATTACTGTGCTGCCTGAGTTCCCTCCACACCTCTGCTCCCACTGGCTTCTACTTCCCATCAAGGTCCAACCCCATCTCCTCCTGACTATAGTCTTAGACTCTGACCCCACGCAGGGGTGCCCGCCCCCCCAGTCTCCCATCTGTGTTCTCAGAAGTCTCCAAGAGCTTCCTGTGACAGTACTTGCCACATCACAACTATATGTCAATGGCTACCTCTCCCAGAAGACTGGGTCCTTCTGGCAGTCTGTCTGTCCTTTTAGCCCCCATCCTAGGCCCGGACTGACCTACAGCAGGCTGTTTAATAATGTGTGCTGTGAGCACCAGGAATACAAACCAGGACAAACAGAACACTTCTATGTGTTTATTTACCAAAACATGCATAAACCTGACCTCATTCACCAACACAAAACATACAACCAGGACATACACCTACACACACACACACAAGGCCTTGGAGGAGGCTGTCAAGTACTTTGAAGGACAGGAAGGAATGAACACAGCTGGGTGGACTTTTGGTCTCACTTGCAAAGGTTTGGGAAGGACTCTGGTCCCACACACCCGGGAGGGTAGAAGGATGAGAAAGACAATAAATAGAATCCTGGGCCCAGCCTGCTTTGGTACGTTACAGGTATAGCCCTGTGCATGGCCCCAGCAGCACCTGGCCCTTAACGACACCAGGAGCCAGGAGGATAGAGCCTGAGCAGCTGGTGTAGGCAGGTCAGACGTGCAGCCAGAGGTCCCCTCCAAACAGCCCCCAGCGCCCCATAAGGCAAGAGGTCAGATTAGACCAGGCTCTGCAGACCCTAGCTGTTCATGTCTGAAGAAATGGTCTTTTTCCTTGTCCGAACCTTCAGGGAGCGCGAGGTGGTGCCCTGGGGGGGGAGAGAGCAGGTACCACCTGAGGAGGTCTAGGCCCGAGCGCCTGGACAGCCCACCTCCCTCGCGCCTTCCTTGCCACTGACCTCCCGCACCGGCGGCTTCCTCTTGACCACACGCAGGCTCTGGCTGCGGCCGAGAGGCTTCTCTCTGGGCCGGCTGGGTGGCTGGGGAACTGCCTCTGTGTCTGACCAACACTCATCGTCGGTGTCGCTGTCCTGCAGGCCCCCTGCCCGGTACCCTGTATAGAGGAGGGGGAGGCCGGGGAGGCAAAGCTGGGCATTTCCATAGTCTGAAGGCCTCGAGCCAAGCCAGGCCTTCTAACCGCTGGGGAAGCCACGGCTTGCACGGAAGCCGCATCCCCCTTGGAACAAACAGCGCCGGATTTCTCTCCCACTCACCGATGGGCGGCCTGCGGCAAGGTACTTGGTCCTCCAGGTAGAGGGGATCCTGGTAGGCGGGGGCAGGGGCATCAGGGATGGAGCGCAGGTCCTGCATGGAGAAGCTTCGCAGCCTTCCGGCCAGTGCGCCCTGACTCTGCAAGGGCCAGGGAGCCACCACGTCACCTGGAGGGATGGCGCAGGGGGTCCTAGCAGGAAGGGGGCTGAGCCAGGGCAGCTGCTCAGGGAAATGAAGGGGCCCAGGCCTCAGGACTGAAAGCAGCTCAGTTACCTTCTAGCCTGATGCCTTTGTGGCACCAACAGGAAATGAAGGCCCAGAGAGCAGGACCAACGGCTCATGATCACTGTCCCAGCCAGGGAAGTCTGAACTTCCAGCTCCATCCTCCTGCCAACACCCCACCCGTCACCCCTCACCCTGTTCCCTGGCATGCTCAGGTGCTTTCTCTCGGCTCCCTGACAGAGAGCTGGACGCCCCCAAAAGGCACTGGGAGTGGGAGGGCTGCTGGGAGGCTGGGACCCAGGGCACCTTGGTGGCAGCCTGCACAGCGGCTGAAGCAGCAATGTTGAGGCCCCGTCTCCCAAAGCTGAGCACCGTCTCATAGCTGCGCTCCTTGGCCTGCACGATGCAGGTGTCAATCTCCTGCGGAGGACGGGGAAGTGGGGGGGGGGGGGGGGAGTTCAGCTGGACAGTTGAGTCACTCCTGTGCTGCGGACCACGCCCCCCTGCCCACCCCGACCTACAGGGCACTGGCAACCACGCGGAGCAGGGCTCCCCACCCACCCATTCCCACACCTCCATGAGTGACCACGCGCATCCTCCTCCCACCATCCCCGAAACAACTTCCAGCTGGTGTTTCACACTCTCAAATGGTCATTCACATGTGCTCCCATCCGATCATCACGAGAGAGGAAGAAGGCTAGTTTCTGTCAAGGTCCCACAGCAAAACGGCAGCAGGACTCAGATTATCACCCAGCGTCCTGAGCCCGAGTCCAGGGCCCCTTCCTTCACACCCACCCCTATGTTTCCCTCCCTGACTCCCCCCAGAGTACCTTCTCATGACGGGACAAGGATGGGTGGACAAACTTGCGGTAAAGCAGGCTGGCCCCTTTGGTGTAAGGTGATAGCAACCACAGCACAAAGGCCATTTTGATCTCGTAGTAGAAAGGGAACCTGTCAGAGCACAGGGCGGCAAGGTCAGCCAGGCTGAGAGTGGGCTGTCACCTGCCCACCGCCCGCAGACCCCCTGCATGCATACCAGGAAATAAAGATGTCTGTGAAGGTCTCCACGGCCATGAACAGTGCAAAGACTATCCAGTACATCATCCACCGGACCTGGGGGGTAGGGGGGGTCAGAGGCCAACAGCTGAGCCTGCAGAGCCAACTCCCCTGTCCCAGGCTGACCCAGAGATTCCAGAGAGCCTGTCCTGCTGCATTCTCCCGGCACCTGGCTGGCCCTAGAGAGTTGCCTCTGAGAAACTGCCACTCATCTCTGTACCCACCCCCAAGAAGCTTCACCCACACGATTCTGCACAGGCACCCCAATAGCCTGCCTTCCAACCGCACCCACTCTGCTTAGGATATGCCACCTGCTTACGCCCCGGAGGAAGGGGAGGCCAGTTCAGACCCTCCCCACCTTGCCAAGTCCTACCATACTCCCAAGGTTGTCGTCCCACCCAATCTAAACCAAACCCTCCTGCCCACAGTCACACTCACATATTCACGAATGTTCTTGGTCTTCACAGCCTTGTAGGAAGCATAAGCTGGGTACAGCATCCCAAACACCAACCTAGAAGAGCCCATAAAACAGAAGGGGAGTATGAGGGGCATCATGTCCTCCTGCCCCCCACCAGGTGGCCACCTCCCTCCCAGGGGTGAAGTGGCAAGGGCCGATCCTGTTCTTCCCGCTTGGCTTGCACAACCTGTGCCTGAGTCAGTGCCCTGGAGGCCACCTCCCCACCCTGCTGTTTACAAACACCCCAAGCCTGCCCAGGCCTGCACCAGTGGCCTATGGGTGCATGATTGAGCAGGAGCACACACAGCCACACACAGGCGGGTGGGAGGCAGGCTTTGGAGCTGGTGAGAGCACCAGGCGGTCCCCTCCCATGGACATGCAATCAGGCTAAGGCCACCAGACCTGGCACTGCCAGGTTGCAGACAGGAATATTGGAGCCAGCTTTGGAATACTAGACGGTGAGAGGAGGACAGAGTGGGGAGGCTGAGGCCAGGGTGGTGAGTCATGTGACTGCTCAGATGGGAAGTAGGCACCTGGAATCTCCGCCCACAACGTGCCACACCACCTTGTGTTTGCTAAGGGGCTGCAGGCTGGCGTGAGGGCCTCTGTCCCACACGCCTGTCTGCAGTGTGTGGGACTGCGGCAGGGGTCGCCATGAGCCAAGGAGGCTTTGGGGGTGGAGAACAAGCAAGGGTGCCCGATGGCACGTGCAGGCCCGCAGGTCCGTTAACCCTTGTGGTGAGTGTTGAGGGAGCTGTGACAAAGCACAGAAAGCCCCCTTTCCCACTAGACGTTCCCATCTTCCACCTCAGGTGCGGTCTGGTTCCTGGGGGTAGAGGTGTATGAAAGCAGCCATACTCACACCACCAGGCGACAGATCATCCAGGACACCATCCTGCAGCCTCGGGACGAAGGGGGAACCCCCACAGAAGATGACCAGGGGGACGCTCACGCGGGGCTGGGATGGGATAATCAGTGGAAGTGCGGGAACCAGAGGGGCGCTCGGGCTGCCCCTTGGCAGAGGCGGAGCCCGCCGCCCCCTAACTGCGCAGTGCGCAGAGCCTGAAGAGTGGGGAGACCCGTGGGCTGAGGCGAGGAGGCCGGGGCTCGAAGGAACCGACTTGGGAGCGGGTAAGGGCGGGCACGTTCTTCCGCCCCGCCGCGCTCCGGGGCAGTTACGGCTCAGCCCCGCACTTCCTTCTGCGGGGAACCAGATGTTCGGCTCTCGCCGTGGCGCTGCTGCGGGTCCCGGGCGGCGGGTGGCGGTCACGGCCTTCGCTCGTTCGGGTCCCCGCGGTCTCAGGGTGCCCGGCCACCGGTACCGGCCACGGGGCGGAGTTTGCAACTCACTTGAAAGTTGCACGGAACTAGGCTCTGCCCAACCCCTGGTCGCCGGCGCTTGGCGCAAGCGCAGTACGGCCGCGGAGGGGGCGGGGCGAGGTCAAGGAAGCCAGGGGCCTGCCCCTTAAAGGGGCGATGCGCCTCCTGCCCGTGGATGGGGCCCATTAGGTTGAGTAGCCGCCCTAATTGGAAAGATTAGGGGGTGGGAAACGGCAACAAAAAAGGTGGGGAGGAGGAAACGAAGGAAACTCGGAGTCCAGAGTTTTCGCGGCTCTAACCTGGCTTCCCCCTTTACCTCGTCTTTCCCTTAGGTAAAATGGGAAAAGGCATGGGATGGGTGCAGGACCCCGCTTCCAGGCTCACGCACAAGTGGAAGGAGGCTTGGCTGAGCGCCAACAGATCCAGGTCTTGCAGCACTGGGTCAGGAGATGCGTAAGCGCCTCAAGGACGCTGAGTTGACCTAGAGTGAGAGCGGGAAGAAGTAGGAGAGGGAACCTGAGGGACTCATCACTCCCATGAGACTCACCCTGAAGAGTGGGTTTCAGGAGTTGACTTCTCTCTGGGATACCTCTCTATACCCCGCATATCTGGTGGGCTGACCGTGATGATTTGAGAGATTCTGGGCAGAGCCCCCAGCCACCCCCCTTTCTTCTTCACCAGAAGTTTGAAGTTCCACCTTTTCCTGTGAGTCAAGAGCACAAACATCCCTGAGAGCTGAATCCTATCGACAAGTGCCACTTTGTAGCTAATTTTTGTATGCAAGGTCTTGACCTTTACAAAGATCCTCCCTACCCCCCCCCCTTTCTTTTTTTACCATTTAGGAAATATATTCCCTGGGCCACATTGGTTGCTGGCTGATGGGTGGGTGATGGGTGAATGCTTGGCTTGATCAGTCTTCTGAGCAAGGCCCAGGAAGGGGAGAGGGAACAGAGAAGCTCCTCTAGGGGCAGATGTATAGGGGGAAGAAGGTGGGAGGCTCGAAGGAGAAGGCAAGCTTTGTTGCTTCTAGAACTTTGCATGTAGGACTGCATTCTTTGAATCTCTTCTGCATAGTGCCTCATTCCTCCCTCTGACAATGGGGACCATGCCTCTGCACCCTGCGCAGCCTCCCCTCTGCTTCACAGGGCTGAGGTGAAGGAGACATCAGAGTTACCCAGAGCCATGCGGATGGGAAACTTGGACAGTTACTGCTTTTTATTAGAGCCATAGTTAACACCCATCACCTACTGAAAGGATGGAATAGGTAATGATGGGGGCCAGGGAAAGGAGGCTTCCTGGGAATAAATAAACACGAGGTAATTATGTAGTCTTAATTACTATCATCCATTTTATTGGTGTTGTTGGGTGTGAGAGCTAGCAGTGAAACTGACCCACAGGAGAAACTCCCCTGAGGCCTCCCTCTTCCCATCTAACCACCCCCTCACACTGGACCTCACTCCTACCCTATGTTGGAAGAACAAGAGACTCCTAGGGCTAGAGTCCCACCACCCATCTCTAGGCACGACATTGTGATAGAGGTGAAAGTCAAGCTTAACTGAGGAGACACATCCTTGTCTCCTGGGAGCAGAAGGATGTGATTGACCCATGGGGGCGGGCTCAGGAGGAGCGGGGGCTGCAGAAGAGGGAAGGAACACCCGTTCCTCAGGAGGTAAGAGTGCCTGGGCTCACTATGTGCATGTGCACCTTGGGTCCTTTGGTACCCGCTGCAGAATCACCTCCTCCCTGGCTGCCTTCCAGAGTCACCTGACCTGACATAAGCATCTACCCCCACTTGCTGGTGAAGAGCTCTCCTGTGCCCACTTTAAGACCATCCCCATGGGGAAGGTCTCTCACATGGAGACTCCTGGTCCTGATGACTGCACTTAGAGACTCTACGGGACATCAGAGGTCTGCTCCCGAGAGCAGGACTCAGCGTGGAGGGGCATGTGGCTGGGAGCTGAGGGGTGCAGAGTGAGAGGACTCTGTCTCTCATGGCCTTTGGCCGTGAGATGTTGACACAGTCACCCAGCTACACTGGGTTGCTAAGCAACTCTCTGGACACACGGATGACCCCCAGAGCAGGTGACCAGGCAGGCATACAGCAGGCTTCATTCCCCATGTGCAGAAAGCTGGGCATTCAAGGGGAGAAGTGTCTCCCACCGCTAGGAGTCCCAGGGAGAGTGACAGAATGTTTATCTTTCCACCAGGCAACAGCGTACCGACGTGTCTGGGACACTCAACCCACTTCCCCCAGCAACTTCTCCCTGGCACAGCCTGAGGGCCCATTCCCCATTTGCAAAAGCAGGCCAGTGTGGCTGGGGGGCCTGAGGGGCATCTGCTAAGCCAAGAGCACACGAATGTGGTTGGAAGAGGTGCAAGTCCAGACACCGCACCCGTGAGATTCCGCATTGTGAGGGGGTGGTCAGGGGCAGGCTTGGGGGGTGCAGCTGCCGCTACAGGACAGACAGAGGGCCCAGGCGCTCTGAGACTGATGGGTGAGGAGCCCTAGTCCACAGACAGCAGTTCTCCCCAAAGACCGACCTCCTCCTTTCCCACCAAGCACCCTTCTCTGAGCCACCTCGGCACCGCACAGAGTCCTAAAGACCGTAGTCACAATGCTGTGTCAGACACACTATTCCACAGCTTTCCATATGTGAATGTATCATATAGTTCATGCATTTAAATCTCACACTAACTCTGTCAGCTAGGTATCTTGATTATCCACATTTTACAGATGAGAAAAATGGAGATACAAATGGGCTAAGTATCATGGTTGAGCCCGCCCCTGCCGCAAAGTGGCAGGATCAAGAACTGACAGAGTAGATTTTAGTGTCTACTTTACAGAAGGAGAAACTGAGGGCTAGGGAAATCAGTGGACTCGCTCGAAATCTCACACCTAGGGCAAGGGCTATCTGCAATGGAACGGAGGGGAGAGGAGTGGAGGGACTGCTGAGCTTGTCTTTGGCCATGTTGGTGGGAGTTGACCTGACGGAGGGACAGAGCCCAGTCTCAGTGGGCCCCAAGACTGTGATCTCCAGGAAGGAACAATTGGGCTATGAGTCAGCCCCAGGTGGTAGAGACTAGTCACACTTGCTCCACACCCGAGTGTCATCATCGTGAACTCCTGACCCCAGCACCAGCTGACCGTGGGGTACCCACTTGCTCTTCCGAAAGAGAGCAAGGAAGAAGGAGGTCTGAAGGCTAATGCTGGCTGCCTGGGAACAGCAGGGACAGACAGCACAGCCTTGGCTCTGTTCTGAATGAAACGGCGGCCTGTGACCGCAGCCGTTGGACACCTGAGAGCCAGCAATGGGGTGGGAAATTTTTATTTGCAGCAGTGAGTCATAACACTGCCCCCAAGCACCCCTGGGCATCCTGCCCCAGTAGGCCCTCCACAGTCTGGGCACAGGGAAGTTTGCCCACCTCACCCCACGCCTTCTCCGCTGGCCTTGCCGCTCCGAGCTATTGCCAGCACACAGCAGAGGGCAGCAGGAGCTTGGCTCCCACGTGCTGCTTCTACCGGACCCTCACCCCCTCCACCACTCAGCTTGCACTAGGAGGCAATGCTCCTGGGCCCTGCCTCTGTGGATTGGAGAGGTCCCGGGATCCCCAAGATGCTCTCTAGCCCTCCTGCCCAGTTGGCTCGGGTGCTTGCTGGGGCCCTGGCTCGGCCAGCTCTTGGACCCACCTCACAGAGCCTACACTGCTCAAGGTCCACATTCCAAAGGCGGGGCTGAACCAGGGGATGGTCTGAAGCTGGGGCGGTCACAGTAAAGAAAAGCTGAAAGGCTTTTATCTGGGTGGTCTCCCGTCCACAGGTGAGCTGGATTCAAAGTCAGAGCAGGAAACTCCAGTGAGAAGAGAGAGGGCCCTAAGAAGAACTCAGGGTCTGCTTTGTTATTGCTTTGGGCAGAGGGGCTTTGCCCCCAGGAGATCAAGCTTGTGCCCAGAGGCTCGCACCACCATTCCCATCCTTATGAGCTACAGGGTGGGCACACCAGGGATGAGCCGAGGAGGGCAGGTACCATGTGCCTTCTCTAAGAAGAGAGTCAAGGTGATGAAGGAGAGCCTCTTTAGGCCGCACTGAATCTGCATGTGTGCACACAGAAATGGGAGAGTCAGCGGGTGTGTGTGTGTAACTGAGGGTGTCCATCAGCGTCCATGTGTGCATGCAGAAGGAGCATAGCGCGGGTGAGTGAGCCCAGCAGCGTGAAGGATGTGGCCGCGGGCTGCCGTGCTGAGCATGAGCAGGTAAACAGACACCCGGAGCACCAACAGGAGAGACCAGAGAATAGGAAAGCTAAGCTGAAAAACGGGAGGGGGTGGTTCTGCCCCCCCATACTCCTCCCCTGGGGCCAGAGTCGGGGGAAAGCAGCAGATCAAGGAGGGGGGTGGTCTTCGGGTAGAGTGTGGGGTTGGCAGATGTCCACGTATGAGAGGGCACAGGGCCGCTGGGTTGCCTGGCACACCTACAAGTCTCCATGCTGATGACAACTACGGTATGAGTGTCTCCCCGGGGCCTGCCCACAGTGTGTGCCCCTGCTCATGGCGGGGGGGGGGCGAGGGGGCTGTCTGCGGGGCCATGTATGCAGGTTGGTTACGTGTCTTCACACGGGCACACATGCTGCTCACAGAGACTTCTATTCAGCCTCCAGGGGCCGCCCGGGCACCCAGAGGCTCGGTACCCCTCTAGGCACTGAGATCCACCACAATGTGTCGGTACACGAGCGTCTGTCCCTTGAAGCTGGGGGCCAGGAGCAGGTGGGCGTCCCCAGCAGGCATGTAGCAGAAGGCCCGAGGGGCCTGCACAGCCAGCTCCTGGAACCGCACGAACTTTTGGCGCCCCTCGTCCCACTGGTAGATCTGCGTGAAGGAGAAGTCACTCCCCAGCGCCAGGTAGCGGCGGCCGCCCACGAGGAAGGGCTGCATGGCCAGGGAGCCCCTGGAGGGCAGAGCCTGCACTTCAGAGAAGCGGCTGCCCTCCCAGCGCAGGATCTTAGAGTCGCCGATGTAGCGGCTGAGACACAGGTAGCTGTCGCGACCAGCACGGAAGTGTTTCACGGCCTGGGCATCAGGCACCTGGGGCACCTCGCCCTGGGCCACAAACTGCTTCTGGGTGCGGCTCCACTGATAGATGACAGGCGCCTGGGAGCTGCTAGACACAATCAACCGTGGCTTGCCCTCGCCATCCACAAACTCCAGGTCAGTGTCACGGTGCCAGGCGTGCAGGGCCTGGTGGGAGTAGAAGCCATTCTGGTGCCAGCGGTAGAGGCTGGTGGCACCCGCCTTGGAGCTGTCGGCCACGGCAAAGTACCAGTCGCCGTCGATGCGGAAAGCCTCGAGGTCGTTGGGCTTGCGCACGCGCTGCGGGTCGATGTCCTGCAGCTTGGTGAAGCGTGTGGTGTTGGGGTCCCAGTGGTAAATATAAGAGCCCCCGAACAGCTGGGCCACAACCACGTACAGCTGGCTGTCCACCACCATGGGCTTGCAGTGCACGGCAGAGGGGGCTGCCAGGATGGAGAGAAGCAGCATCAGGCAGGGTCAGGCAACCCCGGCCCCGCCGCATGCCACGCCCCTGGGAAAGGGGGCCACTCCCCTCCAACCCTGGCCCAGGACTAAGGCTCTCTGCTACAGTATCCCTCTCACTGAACTTCATCCGCTTTTCCCAGCTAATAATCTGTCTCAGCATCACTCTCCCTCCACCCTTGCCCCCAGGGTTTAAATATCAGCTGACACTGAGCACAAAATAGGTGTCCCTAGATATTGACCAGTTGTTTATCCATAATGTCGATTACTGAATTTTTGTTCTGTGAAGTCCCTGTGCTAAGTGTGAACAGATTGCCTCAATTAATCACTCTGAAATGAATCCTATTATTTTGCCCATTTCACATGGAAACAAGTAGGCTCAGAGTCTAAGGGACTTGCCCAAAGCTACGTGGCTGGCCAGATGCCAGGCAGCAGAAGAAGGAAGAGTCTGAGCCCATCCATAGCCAGGTGATAGAGCCAAGGTACATACAATGACAATTTGATGTTTGTATAGTTGTGTATGAAAACACGTTATCCTAAGAATTCCCACTTTTGAAGGGGCTTTTATGTACAAGATGTCCGCACGAATGTACTTTTGCTCAACAACCAGATTGATCTTACCCCTTCTCAGGCACCTGAAGCACACGGGGCCACACTCTTCACCCGTCCTGGTGTCCCTAATTATTACCTCTCCTCTCCTCCTTCCCAGCACTGCTTTGCCCACCCTCCTCCTCTCCACCTCTCCCCCCAAGAAAGCCCATGCTGAACCCCAGGGCTCTGGCAGTCACCCCAAAGCCCTTCCACAGCCTTGTTCCACCTGCCCAGATACTCATGATCCCCCAGCTCCCAAGCTGCAGCTCAGACCCTCCATGCCCACACCCCCAAGAGCACCTCAAACTCCATCTGGCCATGACTGGGCACATATCTGCCCTCCAAACCTGCTCCTCCTCCTCCTCTGTGTTCTCAATTTCTGTTTGTGACTCCACCCAGTCACCCCATCCAGAAATCTGGAGCCATCCCCAACACCTCCCTGTCCCTCACTCACCCACAGCTGATCAGTCCCAAGTGCCGTCAACCCTCCCTTCTGCTTTCTAATACAGTTTGTGTAGGATTGCTATTATTTCTTCTGTAAATGTTTTCTAGAATTTACCAGGGAGACCATCTGGCCCTGGAGTCTTCTTTTGTGGGAAGGGTTTCTTTTTTATAAAGACTTCAAATTATTTCAGAGATGCAGGGTAATTTAAATTTTCTGTTTCCTCTTGTGTCAGTTCACTCCTCCATTCTAAATCTCTCTCTCCATCCCCACCTCTGTTGCCCCAGTCCATGCTCCAGCACATCCCCCTAACAGTGTGCCCACATGTCTTGTCCCATGCCAAGCCACTCACCACACTCTATACAGAGAGAGTGTGCTAAAATACTGGTTGGTTTGTTTAACACACTCTGCTCAAAGCCTGACTGTGACCTGGTCCTCATGTCTCTTGGGTCTCATCTGCCTCTTTCCACCTTGAACCTTATGCCGTAGTCATATGAGCTGCTTGTGGTTTACGCATGCACGCACTCATGCACTAAGCTGTTGCATACCTTCTTGAATTTGCTCATACTGTTCTCGCTGTCAGAATACCCTTCCGACATTTTTTCTCTGAGCTAAGTCTCCCTCGGCCTTCTAGACTCAGCTCAAATTCAGTGGATCCCAAATTGAGCTCACTAGCCACTCTTATCTCCTTCTTGGTTCACTGGCACCACCCAGTACTTAAGCCAGGCACTTAGGCATCACCTCTGACCCTCCCCCACCCTTCAAGACTCAGCTCAGGCATCCCCTCCACCAGGAAGACTTCCTTGATTGCCCAGGGTAGGCCTCTCCTTTGTGGTCCCAGAGCATCATATTCATATCTCCCTCCTCATACCCACCTATTATATGGATGTTCTCTGTGTATGTATTGGCCTCTCCCCAAAGACTGGAAAGTTATTATGGGCAGAGACCATGTCTCATCTCTGCCTCTACCCCTAGGAACTCAATGGGGAGGAACAATGGAGCCCAGTGCATTGTGGGGGCCACCACAGCCAGGCCGGGGGTAGGTACCTGGGATTCTATCATAATCTCGAAGCTGCCGTTCCACATAGTCCCACTTGAGGACAGTGCAAGCACTGGCACCTGGCTGGGCCAGAGCCAAATAGAGGTCGCTGGAGTAGAGGAAGGGCTCGGCTGACACCGCTGGGAAGGACAGGGTCTGGTACAGCACGAAATCTGCAGGGACGAGAGGTGAGGGGTGGGAAGAAGAAGGGTAAGAGCTTGTTGGGGGGTAAGGGCTGCTGGACTGGCAAGGCGGAGGCTGGGATTGCTTCCAGGAGCTGCCCTGGGGAGGCCTGCGGTGGGGGGGGGGGGGGCACCTCCTACCCGTGGTGATGCAGTCAAACTCCCGCAGTGGCAAGTCCTGCACCTTGTGCTCTTGGAAGCGGGGTGGGCTGGCGCAGTAGATGGGGGCCACCGTGGTGTTGGTGTGCGCCAGCCACTCCACCAGCCACTTCACCTTGCAGTCGCAGTTGAGCGAGTTGCCCCGCAGGTCCCTGGATCGTGAGGGGGATGGAGGGAACCCAGAGATGAATAGGCTCCCAGCGGCTCTACCCCCCGCCCCCCCGCCTCCGACTCTCTAGGCTTTTGGAAGTGGGTATAATCAAGGCTGCTCCTCGCTGCTCACATGGCATCTTTGCACAGATTAGAGAAAAGTTCCCCTCGGGCTAGATGCACCCCCATGGACATGTGCTTGGCCAGCAGAGTAGGGGCCGAGTTTCAGTCCCTACTGGCCTCCTGGGTCAGGTGCCTTTTGCAGGGTATAACCTGTTAAACTATGTGGCATCTCAGTTCCTTCAAACCTTCCACAATCCTGGGTTCTTGTTGTTGTTTTTTTTTCCTTGTGTAAATACTGATTAATGATTGTGGCTATGCTATAGGACTTTAATGTACATTCAAATCAAACATGCATTTAAAAAGCACATGTTTAAGAAACATATACATATACGTTGTGTATCTCCTTCTAGGAGGCGTCCCCAAACCCAAGCCTTCCCAGCTTCTGAAGACCTTAGGATCTTCCCAATTCTAGCTCCCACACCACCCTCTCCTGAGATGCACCCCTCTGTGGCATTGTCGAAAGAGGTAGGGCTCAGCCTTACAAGTCACTCAGGATGTCCAGGGGCCGAAAGATGTCTCTAGGCAGTGTCTGCAGGTTATTGTTGGCCAGTGATCTGCAAGAGAGACCCCTGGGTCACCTGACTGAGGCCAAAGGCCACAGGAGATGCGGGGTTTGGGTCCCATGTGTGTGTATCCATGATGTACTCACAGGTGTGTCAAAGACTTGAGTCCTCTGAAGGTAAACTTGGATAGTGCCCAGATGTCATTGTTCTCAATGAAGCTGGAGACAATGAGAATTTGTCTTAGATGCCACTCAGTATCCCAGAGCTATTTCCCTCTGCCCCACCTAGATTCCTGCCCATGGTCCTGAGACAGGTTTCCATTCTGATTCTGGTGACATGAAGCCTGTGGTGACCGGGCATCCGGGCAGGATAGTTTAGGCAGAGGGATGGATGAAATGACCCTCTGCTTGGGTCCTGCAGTCAGAGGATTCAAGGGCTCTCCCTCCCCGTTCCCCCCCTTCCCCCAGCCTTCCTCATTCAACCTGCCCTCTCAGCCCACCCAGGCCGGGCTCCCTCCTCCCTTCTGGTTCCCAGTTCCCCACTCCTTGCCACACACAGGTACTGCAGGTGCGACAGTCCTGTGAAGGCGTTGTCTCCGATCAGAGTAAACTTGTTGGAGTTGAGTAACCTGGAGAGACAGAGGGGGAATTAGAGCTTCCGAGGGTGTGCCCACTGTGCCAGCCCCCCAGCCTGCGGCCTCACCCTGGGGCTTCCTCACAGTCCCGGGGCCCTGCTGCCCCACCTTGGGACCCCAGAGCCGCGCGGCAGCAAGACCAGCCAGGAGCCTGTTCTGGGCCCAGAAGCTTTTTGCTTCAAGGGTAGAAACAGTCAGGGGCAGATCTCTCCTGTCACCCCACTGTGTCTCTGTCTCTGTCTCCATCTCCACTGTCTGTCTCCCTCCCTCACCCCAGCTCACTCAGTCCCTCTCAGACTGCTGGTGAGTTTGAGGGTAACCCGTGGTGAAAAGGAGTTGGGGTAACTCAAAGGCACTCTCTCCTGCGACTGGGGCTTCAAACAGAAACAGCCACTGTTAAAATTCCACACCCCCCACTTCCCTCCCTTTTGACCCCCAGCTCTTTCTTCAAATCTTGATCCCTGGGGTCAGCTGTCTCTAAGATGACCCCTCTCCCCTGCCGTGTCCACCTTCTGGCACCAGCCCAAGCTACTGCACCCAATTCCTTTGGGTCTCCATTCCTAATTGGGCCCCAAACACCCACTCTTGGCTTTTGCATGCAACCCCCTCCTTCCTTCTCCCCACTGCTGCTCCCTGCACCCTTCCTGACTCTATGCCGCTCCACCTTTTGTGGCTCTCCTGGCCAGCAAAAGTAAGGGACACCTGCATCTTCACCTACGATGGCTATGGCTACGTGCATTTGCTCGCCTCTCCCCAGTCCAGGGTCTGTCCCCTTCCACTGCCCCACCCCCTACCTGCCCTACCCCAAGGCCCTGTCCTTACAGGAACTGTAGCAGTGGCAGGTGGGAAAATGCTCCATCCTGGATCTCCGAGAAGGCAGCATTCACCAGCGTCCTGCAGGGGACAGGGGAGTCAGTGCTGTGGGGACTATGCAGGGACTGGGGGTGGAAGGGCACACAAGGTGAACAGGGCAATGGTTCTACACACACTTAGCCTGGACACTCCCCATTTCACCAGCCCAGGCCCCCTATCTGGGGCTACCCTTCTCTTCTCTTTATGAAAAAATCATTGCCTTCCTTCATCACCCCCCCCCCCCCCCCCGCCCTGCATCCCTGAGCACCAGGGGCCGCCGGCTGAGCTTCCCCTTCCGCCAAAAGAAGGTTCCAGTACCCACACCTTCAAGACCATCCCAACACCCACCGTGTGCTGGGTGCTGTTGAGGGATGGGGCACTGGGATGGGGGTGGGGGATTAGTATCCTGCTCTCAAGGACCGCACAGCCCATCTAGTCCCTGAGGCCATTTACTGCAAGCGACAGGCTGGCTGGCCCAGTGCAAAGTGGATGGAAGACCAGTGGAAGGCGGCTGCCCGGTGCCAGGGCTCTGTGCGGGTGCATGTCACTTCTACCCCTCCCCCCCACAAGAAGCCTTTCTGCCCTTGGTGTGACATCACAGGCAGGGGCCCACATGCTCTTGTAAACAACCCCTCCCCCCATGGCCGGAACCCTGCACACAGTAGGTCTCACCAATGCTGATGGTGGTGATGATTCATTCTTGGCCATAAACTCCTGTTTTCCCCAGCCATGGTTGCTGAGCCTGCATGACTACAGAACTCCCTGCCCTGCTGATGCCTTGAATCTCCAATCCTGAGGACCCCTGGAGTCCTCCTGCCCCCCACACTTTGTAGAGGGGGAGCATGCATCCACTCGCAGAGGGCTCTTGCCTTGCTCCCTCTCTCCGCTCCCCCACCTCCCAAGCCAGGGCAGGACACTCACAGAGAGATGACCTCGGAGGGCAGGTTCCTGGGTACTGCCTTAGAGTCCACGCAGAAGGCGGTGTCCCTGGTGCAAGAGCAGCTGGGCGGGCAGGGGGGCGTCTTGGGGGGCCTCTTGGCACTGACTTGCAGCATCAGGCAGAAGCCGAGCGCGGACAGCGCCAGCAGCCGGAGCCCGGAGCCCCGCCTGGCCCGCAGCCCCGCCATGCTGCCTGCAAGCTCGTTCGCGGACCACCGGCCGCAGCCCCCGCCCCGCGAGCTCTCCGCCACCCAGCGCGGGCTGGCACCTCCCGGCCGCCGCCGCCGCCGCCGGCTGCTGCCGCAGCTAGGGGCCCGGCCGCCCGCTTCGGAGAGCGGACTCCTCCAGCCCTCGGGCGCCGGCTCCGTCCCCTCCCCTGCTCGTTCTCGCGCGCCGGCAGGGAGAGCTGCGCGGGCCCGGAGCCGAGCGCGGGCTGACCGGCGGACGCGGACGCGGACTGCGGCGGGGGCGCGCGCAGGGCGGAGGGCGGAGGGCGCAGGGCGCAGGGCGGGGGTGAGGGGAGTCCCGGGCTGGGAGTAGCCCGAGAAAGGAGTGGTTGCGGCCCTGGCCGCTGTGCGCCCTAGCAGCGGCCTCGGGTCTCCGGGGGGCCGTCTGCTTGCATGTCCGGCACCCAGGGAGGCTGTCGTGAGTGCAGGTGTGCGAGGTGTGCATGTGCCTCCTCCGCGTCTGCACGGCCCCTTGCACTCAGGCCCCTATCGCCTGGTGGGGGCATTTCTGCATTGTGGATCCACGTGCCTCTGTGTGCCTGTCCCTCTGTCGTGGCCCTCAGGGGGACACATCCTCTAAACAAGAGTTCATGGGTGTGTCATCAGCGACATGTGTGTGTAGCTGTGTTCACATGTGTGTCCACGAGCCAGTGAACAGAATGTGCCTTTGTGTCTCTGTGAGCTGAAAAGGGAAATGTTTGTCACTGAGTTGGAGTGGGAGTGTGTGGAATTCTGGAACATCTCTCCCTACCCAACCACGGACTGTTGAAGCTGGGTAGAGCCCTGGATGTTTTCCAGTCCAGCTCTTTGTCACAAATGAGGAAACTGAGGCCCAAACTAAGAGGAAAGCAGCCCAGCTTGATGTCACATCTACTGTGTGTTGTGTATTCTATGTACTTAATCCTTCCAAACTTTTAAGGTGGATGATATGAATCCCTTTTTACAGATAAGAGAGGTGAGGCTGGTAGTACCCAAAGAAAGGGACAGAACAGGGATTTCAACCCACTCTGCCCAACTCCAAAGTTCATAGTCATACTCCTTTTTTTTTTTTTTAAGATTTTTTTTTTTTAAATTTATTTGAGAGAGAGAGCACAGGCAGGGAGAATGGCAGGCAGAGGGAGAAGCAGGCTCCCCACTGAGCAGGGAGCCCAACATCTTACCCGATCCCAGGAACCTGGGATCATGACCTGAGCCAAAGGCAGATACTTAACCGACTGAGCCACCCAGGCGCCCCCACGGTCATACTTCTATACCAGGGGTTTCCAAAATGTGGTCCAGGGAGTCCAGGAGAACCTTCCAGGGAGTCACTGAGGTCAAAACAATTGTCCTAAGAATGTTAAAACTTAATTTTACTTTTTCACTTTCACACTCTCACGAAAATACCCTGGAATTGTCCAGAGGCTACATGATGTATCTTCTTACTAAGCCAGAAATTAAAGAGATTTGCAAGGGGTACCTGGGTGGCTCAGTTGGTTAAGTTGATTTTGGCTCAGGTCATGATCTCAGGGTCCTGGGATCGAGCCCTGTGGGGGGGGGCTCAGCGCTCAGCAGGGGGTCTGCTTGAGGATTCTCTCCTTCTCCCTCTGTCCCTCCCTCTGCTCGTGCTCTCTCTCTCTCTAAATAAATAAATATTTAAAAAAATAAAGAGATTTGCAAAAATGTAAACAATGACACTCTTGTCTAATTTTTTGCTTTGTAAAATAATTTTTTAAAATTTGTGTTATTTATCTTAAAACATAGAATGGGTTTATTATTGCAATTTCATTAATTAATTAATTAATTAACCCTTTTCAATTTCTCAGTAAATATCCATATGGTAAATATCAATAGCTATAACCCACATAAACAAAAGCTCTTTGGGGTCCTCCAAATTTTTTAAGAATGTTAAGGGGTCCTGAAACCAAAATGTTTGAGAACTGCTGCTCTCCGCTGTTACCTCCCTGGGGGGGTCTGTGTGCGGGATTGACTGTGCCAAAAGTTCGGGGGTACAGGACCAGGGGAGCCTGGAAGTCAGGTGAATGGGCTCCCAGTCTAGTGTTCTTTCCATATCAGGCCAGGAAACTGAGATCACTGGGTTTAAGATGTGTCCCCAGCTGTCCCCAGCCTCTGCCAGCAGGGGCTTCTCTGATTGGAGCTTACGTCTGTCCATGTTCTCTCAAGCAGGGATGCCCCGTCCGTCTGATGCTCACTTGCCACTGCCCATCCAGCTGCCCGTGCAGCTCTCTGTATGCCAGCGTGAGGGAAGACAAGCAATGGGGGTGGGGAGGGCGGCCGGGGCAGCTGGGTACCATCCCCACCCGTCCCTGGCACGGCTCTGCCCAGCGCACAAAGGGCAGAGTGAATCTTGTCCCAGCCCCTGCAGCTGAGGAGCTGGAAGGGGGAAAAGAAGAGGCTCACATAGAAGGGGTGGCTCTGCATCACCTACAGTTCTCCCAGAGGGATTTAGCCCAGAGACAGACAGAAAGGGGGAGTCTGGGCCCTATTCTCAGCTAGCGAGAAGAGGTGTTTTGGGGGATGAAGTAGATGATGATAATCATGATGATTGGATTGATGATGTCATTGGATCTTCACAACAGCTTGGAGAGGGGGACAGGATAGGCAGACTAGTCCCATTTCACAGTTGAACACACTCAAGCCTGGAAAGGCAGAAAGACGGATTCATTCAGGGTCCCAGAGCTGGCCAGTGAAGCAGCAAGACCTCCACATGCTGAAGAAATGAACTCTTGACCGCTCACCTGGAGCCCCTTCATGTTTGGTGACCATCCTATCCTTGAATATAATTACATGTTGGCTGTGTCGTGCTCCTTGCCCTGCAGCAGGTACAAAGAAACCTCAGGAAAGCATGGTCTCAGGGCCAGTCCCAGGGAAGATAGGGCAACGAAAACTCCCACATAGCTGATGAGAACAGCAGTGCATGCTAAATGGCAGGTGAAAGGGCAGCAGGAGGCCAGGAGATTTTGGAGGAGGGAGGGGGCCCCGTAGCCTGGGCCAGTGAGGTGGTGGGGCAGCTGCCATTGGCTCTTGCCTGGCCTTGTAGGGCTGATGGCACTCGGAGAGGTGGAGAGGCATCGAAGGTGGGATTTCCAGGAGGGAGAAACGGCCTAAGTAAAGGCCAAGATGTGAGAAGTCTGCAGCAGAGGGCTGGTGTGGGGTGGGGGGAGGGGGGCAGGGGGGGCGGGGGACAGCTATCCATGCCCAGCTAAAGGTCCCTCCTCGTTTCCTGAAAACGAAGATGAGGACCCCAAGACCTCTACTGGGTCAGTGCCAGAGGGGTTGGTGCTAGCATCTGAACTCCCCTTATGAAACTTGAGGGCAACCTTCTTTCCCAAACTTCCAAACAGGCAAAAACAAGTGGAAGAAAAAGAAAAAGAAAAGAAAAACCACAAAGCTTGTGAGAATTACAGCCAAAGGGCAGCCTGCAGGGGAGACTGAGGACCTGAGAGAGCAGAGGATTCTTTCCAAGAGAGACTCCTTTCTCAGCACCAGCTGATGATGGCAAGCCCTACACACAGTGCCCGTTCAGAACAAGCTCCACAGCTGGACCATGCGGCCCCCTGAGATGCCCGCAGGGACCCCGAGATGCTTGCAGTCCTCCCTGGCTCTCCTGCTGGCCCGCTGCCCACCTGGCTCAGGCCCAGTGCGTGTGAGTCAGCCAATCAATCGCAGCGTTGCCAGGACAACCCGGGGCGGAAGTGGGCGCGCTGGGGGCGGGCAGGGGTGGGCAGCACAGGCAGCTGTCTCCTACATCTGGCACCTGCATACCCCAGCGGAGGCTGCACACAGTTGAGAGGAGGATGCCTCCCCCTCCTCCCTGGACCCCCCCCCCCCCCACTGCTCCTAGGACACTTGCTGCTAGAGGTTTCAGCAAATATTTAAAGGGGCAGTGGGGGTGGTGGTGAGGAGGGTGGTGGGAGCAAACACTCCCTCCCCTCCCCTCTCTCCTTCCCTGAGCTTCTCAGGCACTCTCAGCTCAGATGCCATGCTGTTGTGCAACCTGGAGGCTGAAGGCTCTCCTGCTGAAGAGGAGGTCCTCGTGGGGACAGGGCAACCCTCCAGGGCTGGAGAGCTGGGGGCCAGCTCATGATTGAAGGGCAGGGCCAAGGTGTAAGGGAGCCCCCAGGCCAGGGACAGGAACTGGGGTGAAGTGTTGGAGCTTAAGTATCAGGAGGCTAAGGGAGTTAGGCCCAGAGGAGTGAGGGTGGGGCTCTGACTTAGACACTTAGAAAGTTCCAAGGGAAAGGCACCGTAGAGACCACCTGGCCCAGCAAGTGGAGGAAAGCTCAAGAGAGGATGCAGCCATTGGTCGATTTAGTTTAGTACAACCAAGCAACAGAAGTGGCTTTGAGGAAGGAGGTAAAAGAGATGGAAGGGAGAAGGAGAAGGTCCAGAAAGTGCATCACATTGGGGTGAGGAGCATTCTCAGGGCAAATTTAGGATCCAAGGGTATAAACAGAGGAGCCTAGAGGGATAGGGTCATAGGCAGCACCAAGCAGGTGAGAGTCGAGAATGAGGAGATGGGGATCCCATCAGTCACCGCAGCCAGCCCTGTGCAAGGCTGTCTGGGCACAAGAAACGAGTGTCAGGTGTGGAATCTGCTATCAAAAGCCTTCCGCTTGATCTCTGAAAATGGTTCACTGTTTACTTGATGCAGAAAACCCGACAAAATCATTCCCATCAAGAGGTGCAAATCTTCACATTCGTTTTAAGAGCACTCATGAAACTGCCCAGATCATCAAGGGCAGGTATATCCCCAAAGCCACCAAGTATCTGGAGTCACTTTACAGAAACAATGTGGGCCATTCCATCATTATAATGGTGGAGCTGATAGGTGTGCCCGGGGCCAAATAGTGGGGCTGGACACAGGGCCAGGGGCCTGAAAAGAGTGCTGAATTGTTGCTGCGCATGCTTCCAAATGCAGAGAGTAATGCTGAACTTAAGGGTTTAGATGTAGATTCTCTGGTCATCGAGCACATCCAGGTGAACAGAGCCCCCAAATGAGCCATTAAGTTTACAGAGCTCCTGGTCGGATTAACCCCTGCATGAGCTCTCCTTGCCACATTGAGATGATCCTTCCTGAAACAGAGCAGATTGTTCCCAACCCAGAAGAGGAGGTGGCACAGATGAGAAAGATAGCCCACAAGAAACTGGAGAAACAACAACGTATGGCCTGGGAATAAATTCAGCATAAAATAAATGTGAATAAAAGTAAAAGCAGGGGGGAAAAGCCTTTAGCTTCCAAACACGCCCATAGCAAAGGATGAAAAACCACACATTAGTAGGTAAAAATTTATAGCCAGAGGGGACAGTTTTCAGAATTAGGAAAAGAATGACTAGCGGCAAGTTTGAGGTTAGGTACCAGATGTGTGGGTGGAGGCCAGGCAGGTGGCATACTTGAAGTGAAAACGTGAGGCTCTCTGAGAAATGGCCACATATGAACCCCCACACTGATGCCAAAGCATCCATCTGCCTTAACAGGGCCTCCTGGGTCTCACTCCCCTTCCTGGAGCTCGTCCCTCTGCACGGGGGGAATTCTGTTGGGAAGCGTGGTGGACTCCCCATTGGGTCAGACCCCTGGCTGCCTGAGAGGTTCAACCTGGCAGAGGAACAGGAAAAGCCACAAGACTGCAGGCGCAGGTGCCAGCAAGAAAGGCGGCCAATGCCAGGAAGACACCTACGGTGGGAGGTGCAGATTGCCCAAGGGCAAGTTTGCTCAGCGCACCCAGCTTTGCTCTGGCCGGGGCCAAGAGGACTCATGGGCCAGGGCCAAGGGCCCTCAGGCACTCTTGCAGCTGGCTTATCGGGACCTCAGTTCTGGAGGGCCAGGAACAAACAGGCTTCAAAGCCAAGGGCTTGGCTGGCAGAAGGAGGCCGGATCCTTCACCTCTGTCCCCTCTCCCTACCAGCACATATAAGACCCTAGTCACACTTGGGAGATGAGAGGGGAAGGCGCCTACAGCAAGATGGATGTGGGCAGCAAGGAGGTCCTGATTGAGAGCCCGCCAGTGAGTATGACCGTGTGTGTACATGTGTGTGAGCTGGGCCCTGCCTCATCCAAGCTCTCTGAGCCGGTGTCTTTATCCACCTTCATTCACTTAATTAACCTAGGACTGTGCTAAGTTAGGGCAGGGACACCAACCACTAAGGCAGAGTCCTTCAGGGAGATGGACATGGCAACTGATCATTCCAACGTGAAGGGCTGAGAGCCACCACAGTGGTCAGTGGAAAGGGCTGCAGAGAGCACCGCGTAAGCAGACACTATGCGGGGAGTCACAGGAAGCTTCACAGAGAAAAGGACATTTGAGCTGGCTCCAGAAGAATAGGTAGGAGCTCACTAGGTGGAGAAGGCAAGCATTGCAGGAAGAAGGGGTAGAATGTGTAAAGGCAGGGAGGTGTGAGAGAGCATGGATTATTTGGGGGAACAGAGAGGGATGGGGATGGCTGGGGTGCCAGGGGTCTGGAGGAAACAGCAGGAGATGAGACTGGCGAAGCAGGCTCCCTTGGGTCTCTCCACGCTAGACTTCATGTCTAAGCCTTTCTGTTGGAATCCAGACCACCTCCTCCAAGAAGCCTTCTGATCTCAGCCCTCCTCTGCAAACCCATAGCATTGGTGTCCAGCTGTGGGAGGGTGTCTAGCTTGTGCAGAGAGAAGAAGGGCCCTGTTCATGACCTCATACCTGTCTCCCTGCCTGTCCCACCACGTCAGGACTACTCGGCAGCCCCCCAGGGCCGTTTTGGCATCCCCTGCTTCCCTAGGAGCCTCAAACGCCTTCTCATCGTGGTCGTGGTGATAGTCCTTGTGGTCGTGGTGATTGTAGGGGCCCTGCTAATGGGTCTTCACATGAGCCAGAAGCACACTGAGATGGTGAGCAGGCCCAGAATGGGGTGGGCAGTGGGTAGAGGACACGCCAAACAGAGGGGCTGGGCGGGCTGGGCAGAGAGTGAACTGTCGGGGGGTGGGGGAATGGAGGGGAGGAGGCAAGGGGTGCCTCAAGAAAGGACAGAAGCAGGAACAGGGTGGCAACTCCGGCTTAGGCTTTAGAGCTGAGGGTGGACATGGGGACTGAAGGGATGAGTGGGGAAAGAGAAATACCAGGCCACCCTGTGCCCTCCCCCAGGTTCTGGAGATGAGCATTGGGGGACCAGAAGCCCAGCAGCGCCTGGCCCTGCAGGAGCGTGCGGGCACCACTGCCACCTTCTCCATTGGCTCCAGTGGTATTGTCGTGTATGACTACCAGCGGGTGGGTATACTGGACCTCCTGACCCTGGGGCTGGGGCTGGGGGCCGATGACAAGACTGCTAGGCCACCCAGCTGTGCCACTTCATGCACATCCATCTCTCCCCAGCCCCTAGCCCTTTTGCCTCCCCAGGCTGAGCCCCAGATTCCAATAGGACTCCCTCAGGTGCCTAACCTAGAGGGAGATGGCCCAGGATCAGGGTTAGGGAGTGAGCAAGGCAGGGCCTTCTTGAATGAACTCTGGGCTTCCTGTGCTCAGCTCCTGATTGCCTATAAGCCAGCCCCAGGAACCTGTTGCTATGTCATGAAGATGGCTCCGGAGAACATCCCAAGTCTTGAGGCTCTCACTAGAAAGTTCCAGAACTTCCAGGTAGGTGTGTGGGTGAGGAGGAGTGGGTTGTCCCCTTCCCAGGGCTGCTGGGAGGAGCATTTGAGATGACAGCTATTTGTCACCTATAAAGCGTGGGGGCTGCCAGGTAGGTGCCCGTCTCTAAACTCAACAGTACCACATCTTCCCTACCAATTCCCCAGTCCTTCCCTGATGCCAAGCTGCTGGCCTCAGCTGAACCTCACTCCCCGGGGGCTTCTGACTCCAGCACAGCCCCCTCTTCACTGGTGAGGAAAGCAAGGCTTTTAGGAGGCTTGGAGAGATGGCCTGACATGCCTGAGGTCCCACAATAATGCCATAGGTGAGACAGAAACTCAGTTCCCAGGCTCCAAATTAGGTGCTCTTTCCAGGTCAAGCCTGCAGTGTCTACCTCTAAGCTGGGCCAGGAGGAGGGCCATGATGCTGGCTCAGCATCCCCTGGGGACCTGGACTTCCTGGGCACCACAGTGAGCACCCTGTGTGGCGAGGTGCCCCTCTACTACATCTAGGACCCCTCAGGTGAGCAGGTGTGACTGCCAGGGCATGGAGCAGCAGTGGCCCAGGAAGGCTTGCGCCACCTTGCCATGTCAGCTGACCAGGAACTGGGGAATCCACTGAGCTGGGCCATCTAGGGAGCTCAGCGGAGGGAAAGTTCATAGCCCGCCCCCTCCCAGTCCCTCTCCCTCACATAATAAACAGTGTTTCTTTGCTTCTCAGGGCCTGTGGAAGCCCCAAGTGAAGAGGAAAGATCCATGCGCTAAAGGTCTTTTGCAGAGAGATAGCAAGCTGCTCCTACCCACACCACAGGGACTGGAGCTGGAGAAATGGGAGCTGTGGGGAGAGGTGGGAGCGGGCAGAAGAGATACGGCTCCTAGGGCCAAGGGGCTCCTACCACGAAAGAATAAAGCAGCCTGATTGAAAAACAAAGGGTGCGCCTCTTGCATCTTCCCACACGCCCTCAGTCCTGCTGCTGGTGGGGCCAGTTAGGGGCAGGATAGGGCCCTGGGGGAGCGACGGGGCTTTCCCCTCCCCCCCCCACCCTGGTCAGGGCGTGATGGAGGACAGGGGGCAGTGGCGAGGGGACTGGGCAATCCACGGGCTTTAGGCGCCCTCCAGTGGTGTCTCCCGAGGGAGGACGAGAGACAGAGACAGCCAGAGACCGACAGAACTAGAGAGACAGGGACCGCGATGGGAGAGGGCGAGGGTCCGAGGAAGGCTGAGACCGAGCGACCGAGAGTCGCAGGCAGAGAAACGCAGAGACCGAGGGGGCGGAGGTGGGCAGAAGCAGCGGAGCGACCTGACAGCGTGTCCCGCTGCCCGGGACCGGGCTCGGGCCCGGCGCCCGCGTGACGAGCCGCCGCTAGAGGGCACCTCGCGGGAGCGGCCGTCGGCCGGGCACCTCGGGGCCCGGCGCCCCCTCCCCGGCCCCGCCGGCCCGCGCCCCGGGCCGCCCGAGCCCCCTCCCGGGGCGGGCCTGCTCCCGCGGTCCCCGCCCCCGGCGGGCGCGCCGCCCGGCCCGGCCGTGCGCTGTCCCGAACCCGAGGGGGGCCGAGCTCCGGGCGAAAACCCGCCTTCCAGCGAGCTCATTTCCCTAAAGGGGGGGGGGAGAGGGAGGGAGGAGAGAAGGAAAGAGGAAAAGAAGGGAAGGGAGCGGAGAAGGCTGGAGGCGCAGGGAGAGGGCCGAGGAGCCGGGCCGGAGAGGGGGCGGGAGACAGGAAGGAGGGGGGCGAGGACAGGGAAGGGGGAGAGGTAGGGACGCGCGAGGGGGGGCAGCGCGGGGAGGGAGCGCGCGGGCGAGCGGAGGGGAGCGCCCTCCCCTCGCCGCCAGTCCTCCGCTTCCCCTCTCGCCGGCTCCCGCGTCCGGGCGCGACCCGCCGCCGCCGCCGCGCCCTCCAGCATGCCCGGCGTGGCCCGCCTCCCGCTGCCGCTCCTGCTCTGGCTGCTGCTGCTGCCGCGCCCGGGCCGGCCGCTGGACTTGGCCGACTACACCTATGACCTGGGGGAGGAGGACGACTCGGAACCCGTCGGCTACAAAGACCCCTGCAAGGCGGGTAGGCGCCCCCCACCCCGCCGACCGGCCGGGGCGCCTGGGGCCGGGGCGCGGGCAGGCCCCGCGGGGAGGCGCGGGCTGCTGAGGGTTTGGGGTTGGGGGAGGACAGTCCAGTGTGGGAAGCCGGGAGCTGCCTGGTTGGCAATGCAGTGGGGAACAAAAGAAAGAGGGAGAGAGGGAGGGGGAAGTTTGGGGGACTTTTAGGACTGAAGTTGTGCTGCTATTTGTGGAAGCTGCTGCCGCTGCCCTCTCTTCCCAGAAGATTCCTGGGACAAGCTCTTTGGGTCCAGGGAGAAACCTGTGGCCAAGGAGGCTTTTCCTCCTGCAGGAAACTTTTCTGGCCAAACTCCCGTGTGTGTGTGTGTGTGTGTGTGTGTGTGTGTGTGTGCACTTTTCCCTTGTCCCCCATCTCGGGCTCCAGGACGTTGCTGTTTTCCAGCCTGTCTGCGCTGCCCCCAGGCTGCACATCTGTCTGCCCAGGGGGTGCGGGAGGCCTGCATCTCCGAGGAGCAAGTCTCCTGAGGCCCCCACCCAGCCCAAGTGAAAGAAGAAAGTTTTTCAAGGGATCCTCTGATGTCATGCTCCCTGGGTGTCCCATGGTCCCCCCACCAGACACAGCGGCCTTCTGGGACAGAGGAGACAGCTGTCAAAGTTAGAGAAGCCAGCCAGGGAGGGGGGATTACCTCTGCCCTTAGGTGCCAGAAGTACCTACCAAGGCCAAGTTGGGGTGGAAAGGGGAAAAACACAGAGAACTCAAATACTGTGTATCCGCTCTCTTAGTCCACAGACACTGGAGGCTAATTAGCTGAGGTCAGGGCCCCAGAGTGTGTGTGTGTGTGTGTGTGTGTGTTCTTTGTCCATGTAGACCCCATGTAACCCCTTCACTCCTGCTGGGCCCAGAGGGGTCTTGCCCCTGGAGTGACCAGATGGCCAGGCACTCAGGCCATTTGCCTAATCAGATGACCCTGAACAGGCTGCCTGGGACAAGAGAACACACAGGCCATAAGATATCATCAGAATCTTTCCTCAACTTCCTGCCTCTGATTTCAGCCTGTCTCCAAATAACCAGGGCCAGGGGTAGTGTCCCAGTCCCTAGAGTTCTAGGAGTGCCTGTATGTGGTGTAAGAGGTTGGGTTCCTCTAGTCCTCACCCTGGGCTCCCTACTTTGGGTGAATGCATCACACACAGCAAGCTACAGAAGAGGTAGACCCTTCTTCCAGTGGGAGGAGGAGAAGCCAAATCTCAGCCTTTCTCCACCCTTGCTGGGCCGTGGGTAAACCAGACATTAGCCACCATCTTTCTCCCTGGGCTTGGAGTGGGCATGAGGCTAAGCGGATGGAGCTTGGGCTTTGGAGGCAGGCAGACCTAAGCTGTCAATCCTGGACCCACAACTCATTAGCTCTACTGCCTGGGGAATGTTAATTATCATCTCTGAACTTTGCTTTTCTCACCTGTAAAATGGAACTGATAATATGTCTCTCTGTAGAGTTGATGGCAAGGATTAAATATGAGAACATATATAAAACACTTATTAGAGATTAACACACAGTAAGCAATAAATGTTTGCTGCCTACTCCCCTGTTTTCTGTGCCTCACACTCTCACTTCATTTTTTTCTGAGGGAATGGGCTGGGTTTGCTGGAAGGGAGTGTCTCCCTGTCCCTGTCCTTGTGTCACTTATTCATTCAGCTGATCTACATGGACTGAATGCTAATGATATGTGCCAGGCCCTGGGCTTGATGTTGGGGGAGATACAGAAAAGTGTAAGACATGGCCCCTGCCCTCAAAGGGCTTCCAGTCTGGGAGGGGCATAAGACGCGTGGGGATGTAACCAACCGCACCAACCAAGATGCGTTCTGTGCCACCTTGGGAGGAAAGGTCTTAAAGGCTCAAGGAGCCCCTTACCCCTCTGCAGGCCTGGCGGTGGCAGTGGCAGAGAACCAGGGCTCACAGCAGGCTGGGAAGGTTTGGGGGTTCATCATGGAGGAGGGAAGGCCTTGAAGAATGGGTAGGAAGTCAATCTGATGTATTTCACTCCTGGAGGGATTTGGAGTGATTTTCGGAGGAGGCGGCAGGAGGCTGAGGCTCTATCCCCAGTCTCAGATTTCATGCTAGGGTGGGGCTGGCTGAGTTGGAACTTCAAACAAGGGCTCTGGAGAAGGCTCTGCCCCAGGGTGAAGTGAGGCTGGTGGGGAGCTGGGCCAGGCCTGGGGGTGGCCGAGAGGGCCCGAGAGCCTGACAAGGCCAAGAGTCAGGGTCAGATCAGGCCTCCCTCCTGGGGCTGACTGCTGCAGCCTTGCCTACCTCCACCCTGACTCCCTAAGACCCCACACCAACAGCCTCACGCCTTGCGTCCCTAGGCTCTTCTCTCTGTTCATGTTGCTGTGTCCTCTTGCTCCCTCTAAGCCCCGCCGTCCAGGTGCTAGATGTGATGATGGCAGGAGCACCTGGCTTTGCCTTTGGATGCCCCTGATCTGCCTGCTTACCTCTGCTCCCTTCACCCTTTCCAGCTCTCTCCTCTTCTCCTCCTTGCACACGGAGGACCAAGAATGAAAGTCCTGTTGAATCCCCTGGCTCACCTTTCAGGATAACCAGGCCCCTTCATTTGAGTTTACCTCCTGCACTTACTGTCAGAGGTAGGGCAAAATTGAGGGCAGTAAGGCAAAATTAAGACCCCTGATACCCTGGAGAGTTTCCTGGATCTTCTGGGCAACACTAGAACAATAGGCGGGAAGCAGAGTTGTTCTATATGTGTGCTGAGAGCTGGTTCCACCAAGCTCATGCTCTGGTGTGCAGGCTCTCACGTGCACATATGAGCTCTCTCTGTCTCTCTCTCTCTCCTTCTCTACCCCTTGCCCAGGGAGCTTGTGAATCAGCCCTGATTTCTTATATGTTAGGATGCCAAACCATCAAGGGGGATCTTCCCTGAGATTCCCCGCTCTTGGCAGTGAGCCTCGGGGCTCTGGGAGAGATGCGGGAGGCAGGAATGGGGACACAGCTGCTCCCAGAGGCAGAGAAGCACCTGGGGAGTGCCCTTGAGCCAGTGAGGACCTTACTTCGGCCCTAGCTGGCAGCTCAGAGGTTTGCTTGCTCTGAGAAGATGAGGTGGGCTAGTAGCTGACCAGCCCTCATCACTGTCCCCACCCCAGGGGCCTCGTTGCCCAGGTTTGGACTTCAAGAGGCCTCAGTCACAAGTTCTGGAGGTTGAGAAGTGATCCATTCTCTTGCCAGACCACATTCCCCCTCCAGACACTCTGAATGAGTCACCCACCCACCTATGCCCCTGCTCCCTGAGTCACCTTCTCTTTTAGGTGCCCCAAGGGAGGAGGAAAAGACTTAGAATCTCCCTGGGCTCCAGATGGAGGGGGCCAATGGGACTCCCCAGAAAGAAGGAACTCTCAAGAATTCTAGTTTCTCCAGAAGATATTGGGGGAGGATGGGGAGGGTGTAGAATGTGTCACTCAGGCCACTAAGGGCCTCCTACGGATATCCAGGGGAATCAGCTAATCTCTCTGTCTCTCTGTCTCTCTCTCCACTCCCCCCATTCATTTCTAAGGGTGCCCTTCACCTTTGGGAGGTATAGCCTGTGAAATGTGTACATGCAATAATTTGTGTGTTTGAATACACTAGGGCTTGCACAGGGAAGTAGTCAAGAGAGTGTTTGGGCACGTTTGTGGGTGTACCCCTGCTTTATGGGCAAGTCCATCCAACTGTGCATGTGGGTATTCCTGAGTACATGTTGGGGTGTGCGCAAGTATGCACCTGTGTAGCAGTGTACAGCTGTGATTAAGTATGTGCCCATGTCCGTGGGAGCTTGAGTATGTTCTCCCCCAGCGAGAAGCTTGCATTTGTGGGATGGGACATGCGTATGCCCCGTACACATGGCATTGGGGCGCCACCACACCAGCGAGCTCCTCACCCTGTCCCCGGACGGGGATGCCTTGCCACGCCCCAGGGGAGGAGACTCCGGAGCCAAGAGGCCTACCTAGAGGATGGGCACACGAAGTCCACCTTGCTCTTTCTTTCCTCTCCTGCCCCCAGCCTGACTATGGAGTGGCCACGAGTGCTCCCGGCTGGTTTACAGCCAGAAAACAAAACAAACTTTTGATCCTGTGTTGAAAACAACTACTACCCTGACCCTGACCCCAGGACTTCCTTCCGGGTAAGGGGGGTTGTCCTGGACTCTCCAGCATCCAGATTCCCTAGCTTCCCCATGGGGGAATCCCAAATGGGCAGGGCCTTCAGGCTCAACTCCTGGCCAGAAGGCTCCCCTGCCCACCCCACGTCTCCCCACCCCCACTCTGTTCCCACACATTCTTCAGCCATGACATCCCCACCACAGGACGCCCGCTCGGCAGAAGAGCTCTGTGGCCATCCTAGGGCCTGTCGCGCCTTCCACTTGCCCTGCCCCCCACACCACCCTGGTCTCACAGGCCAGCACGGTTCCGTGGCCTCTGTACTTGGAATTCGAGGTTCTGCTTCTGAGCACTCTGGGGCTTCACTCAGCCAGGAAGCCAATGGGGGTGAACCGATATGCCCTTGGAAAGTGGAGAGCTGATCTTGAGCTTATGGGGCTGTTTTGGGGGTAAGATTAACAGTGACCATTTAGTGGGTGCTTACTGTGTTCCAGGCTCTGTGCTAGGTGCTTTATTTACATGCCTTATTTCATGCAGTCATCCTGGGAGACAGATTCTATCGTTAGCTCCTTTTTATGTAGGAGAAAATTGAGGTTTAGAAGAGTTTATGTGACTTGTCAGCTAATAGGAGCCAAGCTGGGATTCAAAGATGGGTCTGTCTGCCTACAGAGACTTTGCGCTTTGCTGCCATGTCCAAAGACGAGTCTAAATGTGCAGCCACGTGTGTATATGATGGTGCCCGTGGGTGTGGGCACGTGAGCCTGGAGGTGCTGGTGTCTGTGCAGAGGTGCAAGGTGTGTCAAGGTGTGAGGGTATCCGTGTGGCCTGCGTGTGCCTGTGTGAATGTTGGCATTGTCTTCTCGGAGTGCACCTCTCATCCCACCACCTCTGCGTGTCAGCTAAGAAACGTCTCCTGCTGCCATCCAATCAATTGCTGAGCCAAGTCCCCCAATGGTGACATTTTATGGAAAAAAATCTTTCTCATGTGGTGGAAGAGATTCTGGGCCACTTACCAGCTGGTGACCTTGGGCAAGTCATTTCCCTTCTTAGGCCCAAGTGTTCTGATCTCTGAAGTCAGGGAGGTGGGCTGGAATCTAGCCACAAGGTTATCTCTCGAAGAGTTTGTAATTGCACACTCGTAGGCAAATGCACAGGTGGAGCATGATTTAACGGGCATGCCCTGAGTGGGCCAGGATTAAATGAATTCATTAATGTGGAAGCACCTTGTCAACTGGGAAGGTGTCATTATGGCTACCATTACTGGCTTACTGGGTTCAGAGCTTGCAGTTAGTCTGTGTGTGTTGGAGCTTGTGCATGTGTGTTTTTTAGAACTGTCTGTGACCGTGCATTTTGTGTGTGTGTGAATGTGTGTCTGCGTGAGTGTCTATTTTTGTGTATGGGAATTTACGATATGGGTTCTACAGCAGTAATGCACTTGAACACAACAAGTGCTAGACTGGGAATCAGGAGGCCCATGTTACGAATCCAGCCTCTCCAACAACTAGCAGTGTGGGAGACCATTTCCCTTCCAGGCCTCAGTTTCCATATCTGTAAAATGGAATGTTGGCCTGGATAACTGCTAGAGGGGACTCCCACGTTCTGTCAATCCAGGTCTAGGTTGCATCAGAGTATGTGTCTATGGGCATGTGTCTTTGCGGGCCCAAAGAATATCAATGTGATACTTGACTTGAACAAACATTCTGGAGTGCCTTCCACCTGCAAGGGTGGTGCGGCGCTGCTTGGGGGGAATGGGAGTGGGGAGCATATCTCTGTGACTTCCATAGCTCTATGTTTGAGGGCATGGCTGTGGATGTCACCATGTGCCTGATTCTGTGTATGATGAAGTGTGTGTGTGTGTGTCCACCCAGTGGGCCATCTGGGGCGGAGAAACCTGTGTGCAAGGCCTCAAGGTTAAAATAATTTGTGTAATGCTGCCGCCAGGCCTGTGTAGCACTCCGGATGAGAAGCAGATGTTGCCATGGGTGGAGCTTCAGGGAAGCTGCTCCTTGAGCTCCACCTCCATCCAGCTCAGCCTCCCGCCTCCCCCAGCCCAGCCCAGTGAGAAGCTCGCTTCTGAGCTCCTTCCAGAGCACTCAGCTCCCCAGCTTCCTCCTGCTCCTGACTTCTCAAAAGGCAGGCGGATTGTTGAGCCCATCTCTCCAAAAACATCTCTCCCCAGATCCAGAAGTCAAAATGGCCTATTCAGGGGGCTCTATGACCCCCCCGGCCTTCCTTCCTCCAGAGAAGGGACCCTGAAACTCAGAATAGGAGTCCCTTGAGAACAGTTAAACTTCTTCCTCCTAGCAGGGCAGCTCCGTTATGTGTCCTGGTTTCCCTCCTATGCCTCTCTGCTCTGTTCTTATTCACATCTTCCTCTCCATCTTTGAAACAGCCTTTGTTGAGTGAATACCACATGCTCAGCGCAGCGCCAAGGTTATGGGCCCACAGAGTAGACACTCTGTTATCTGACCCCCTTCCGCTTTCTTCATAGCACGCATCACCATTCTTGAGTTCAGTGTTTGTTTATTTGTGTATTGTCAAAGGTTAGCTCTACACAAGCAGGGACCTCTTCTATCTTGCGCATCACTCGGCTGGTGCCTGGCCCACAGAAGGTGCTTACTAAGTATTCAGAGTGATGGGAAGAGTGACATGGCCGTGTCTTCCTCTGGTAGGGGGTGGGTATCAGCTTTGTTGGATTCCCAACTCCAAAGTGAGCACGAGTCTCCCGAGGGATCCTCAAAGCCAGTGCCCCGCTGCCTTCTTCCTCAGAAGGCATTTGCAGACTAAAGTTGCTATAGGGGAGCCCCTGGCGTTGGGGCTGCCAGTACTGGGTAGAAGGATTAACTCCCCCGGCCTCTTCTTTTCTCTCTAGCTGCCTTCCTTGGGGACATCGCCCTGGATGAGGAGGACCTGAGGGCCTTCCAGGCGCAGCAGGCTGCAGATCTCAGGCAGCGGGCAACGCACAGGTCTTCCATCAAAACTGCAGGTACACCGGGTACAGGCTGGGTCTCCTATGTCCCAGAAATGGGTTCCAGAATTGGAGAAACAAGGAACCTCCCTGTTTCCCAGCCAGGCCCTCTCAGGGCAGAGGCTATGAGCTTGAACCCAGCATAATGGCTTGTCTTCCCTTGGGATATTTTTATCCCTTCCCCCAGAGGAACAGCAAGTATAGACAAACCCAGGAGCCAGAACTGGCATTCTTTTTGCTTACAGTTTACAAAGGACTTTCAAAAGCATTATCTAACTTAACTGTCCCCAACCACCTGCAAAGGTAGGTGTCAGGACAACCGCTGCCTTGCAGATACAGAAACTAAGACCCATGGGGGTAACATGACTTGTTCACGATCACATAGCTGGTCAGTGGCAGAGCTGGGACAGGAACCCAAGCCTTCTCACTCCAGATCTGAGGCTCTTTGCTCAACACCCCAGTCCCTCCTGGCTTCACCTCGTGCTCCCACTTTGCAAGCTTTTACGCATCTTTCCAAGCCCAGCTCCGGAGCTTCTCTGGTGAAACCTTCCCTGATCGTCCCCCCAGCACGCCTGTACCTCCATTTGCTCTCTCTCTGCTCCCTGTTGACCGTGTTAGTATCTCACTCAGTGAACCATGTTTCAATGGTTTTTCTTTTTTAATACGTCTATCTTCCCTGCTGGACTCAAAGCTTCTCAAGGTCAGGGATGGGTTCTTCTCATCTCCGTGTGGCCCAAGCAGCTAGCAACACACCTGGACCTTGTGAATGGGTGAGAGAAGAGGAAGAGTCAGGGCACGGGCCACTTCGTTTCTGTCCAGCCTTGTCACTGCTCTGGAACGTGGTGCTGCCTCCAGGGAGGTCTCCATTGCCAGGGATAGGGATTCTCACCTGGAGCCCATGCTGCACACACTCGCTGGGGCCAAGCAGTTGCCCTGTCCTGCATGAGGGAGGCTCGTGGCATGGGCAGCCGTGGAGTAAAGGTCAAACTAACCCCAGAGAGCAGCTGGCACTGGAGGGTGACGTGGTGGCCTGATAACTAGCAAGGCTTCCTGGGCCTCAGAGGGGACCAGCAGAATGGAGGGGTTGGAGCGCCTGGGCCCACCACGAACCCACCAGGTGACTTTGGGCAAATCTTCAGCCTCAGTTTCCTCATCCATCAAATATACATAGTGATGCTTGCCCAGTGCATCCCAGAGAGCTACTATGTCACTGGAGAACGTGTATTTGGGAACACTGAGAGACATCAAGATCCATATGCTCACAAGGAAGAAGTTTTATTAAGTGAGAAGGGACCATTTCCTAGTCTCAAGCCCCCTGCAGTCCCTAGGAAATTAGGACACCATGGTTTTCTTTTTCAGTTATGGTCAATTCTCGCTATCTGTGGTAGTTATTTTATTTTTTTATTTTTTTTAAAGATTTTATTTATTTGAGAGAGAGAGAGAGAGAAAGAGAGCACAAGTGGGAGGGGGGAGCGGAGGGAGAGGGAGAAGCAGACTCCCCGCTGAGCAGGGAGCCCGACGCAGGGCTGGATCCCAGGACCCCGGGATCATGACCTGAGCCGAAGGCAGATGCTTAACCGACTGAGCCACCCAGGCGCCCCAATCCGTGGTAGTTATGAATAGAGCTATAGGATAACCTTGTTCCATAAAGTCACTGCGAACACTGAATTCACAAATCCTAAGCCATCCATCACTCCTAGGAGAAACACAATGTTCGCTTCCTGCTAGCTTCTCGTCATATCATTTTCATCAACTGATCAATGTGTGACCCTGTCTTACGTGTGTTTCTGTTTAAAGACCCCTGATTTAATACACAGTTGATTCATTAACATTGAGCCATGGCCAGCAGCACTATGACTCATGACCGAACAAAGCTTATGTAACAGACATGTACGTTCTCCATAAGGCACATCAGATCCTTCTAGCACTCGGGACACCAGACAGCACGGCAATGCTTCAGCACATCGGGGCGGAAGGGAGTCATTTTAAACAGCAAAGTCACCAGCAAAAAGCCCCAAATGCAAAAAAAATGGCACTAAATAGACTATGAAAAAGATACTTATTGACAGTATGAGAGCTGAAACAAGAAGGCAGTGTCACCTTGTTCCCCCTCAGTTGGACATGTGGGTGACTCACACTTTTCCCTGCTCTGTGCATGTCAGCAAAAAACCATGAGAGAGCTGAGGGTATTGATTTTGGGATTACAAATAAATTTTAGTGAGTGGGCAAATATGGATTCCCACTAAATGAGGATAGATTATATAATTTGTTTCCTGCACCACCCCTTCATTCACTTGCTACTAATGTCTTCCTCTTCCAACCCAAGGAAATTCTTCTACCTTCGACTGCCAGAGCTCTAGTGGGCAGCTGCAGAGGAGAAGCCATGGGAGATGGAGAGGCAGGTCCCGGAGCCGGCGGGCAGCAACATCCAGACCAGAGCGTGTGTGGCCCGATGGGGTCATCCCCTTTGTCATTGGGGGAAACTTCACTGGTGCGTGTGATGTTGGGGGGCCAGGGGAGCAGCCTGCATCTGGGCCTGGCCGTGGGGCAGCCTGGTCGTGTGTCGTGGTAGGAGTGGTACCTTCTGTGTATCTGTCCAATGAGAGGCTGACATCTAGCAATGGGTGGAGATGGGCCCAGCTGGACACTGTGACAACCTGGCCCCCTTCATCCTGGCAGGCAGCCAGAGGGCAGTCTTCCGGCAAGCCATGAGGCACTGGGAGAAGCATACCTGTGTCACCTTCCTGGAGCGCACTGACGAGGACAGCTATATTGTATTCACCTATAGACCCTGCGGGTGAGCAGGGGCCCCTGGGCACTGCACCCTCGGCCACCACCCAACCCATATTCTGCCCTGGGCCCTGCTGCTGCCCCAACGGGGCCTGACACTGCGTCATCTGTCTCCCTCCCACCCCCCTCCCCTGGGACTTCCCCCCAGGAGCCGCCTGGATGTGGCTATGACCCCTGTACACAGCCTGGGCATCCCACGCTCAGGCCCCTCCCCCGCGCCTCACTCCCCCGCCCCCCTGGCAGCCTCGCCCGGCCCCTGAGTGGATGCACTCCCCCAGCTCGGGACCGCCCCCCTGAGCTGGCCCCGCCCTCCAGGTGCTGCTCCTACGTGGGTCGCCGTGGCGGGGGCCCACAGGCCATCTCAATCGGCAAGAACTGTGACAAGTTCGGCATCGTTGTCCACGAACTGGGCCATGTCATCGGCTTCTGGCACGAGCACACGCGGCCAGACCGGGACCGCCATGTCTCCATCGTTCGCGAAAACATCCAGCCAGGTAGCACCTTGACCTTGGCGCCTAGCTGTGTGCCGCACCTGCCCCAGCACCCACTCCAGGGCCTCTGGTGGGGGTGGGAGCTGCTGCCTGGAGCCATCGCTTTTGGTCAGCTTAGTGGGCAGCCCTTGTCCAGGGCCCAGGTTGGTCCAGACCGCGGCCCTGAGGCATCGGCTCCCTGCCGGTAGCATCTCTGAGACCCTTGATCAGTTGTAGAGCTGCTTGGCAGGGCCGGGAGAGATCCTGGTCCTGGACACAGAGGCCATCGGGAGCAGCCAGAGCCCAGCTGCCCTGGGGTGGGGGGTAGTTTGTGGGGGGAATTGGCACATCCCCCAAGCCATCTCAGCCTTTCTCTTCACTTTTCCCCAGTCTTCTGCCCTCTGCTTGGTCTCTCCTCTAAGGGTTTTTTCTTTCTTGTTTCTCCTGGCTACCTCCCTCCCCTCCCTTCCTGCTTCCTTCCTCCCTCCCCAGGCCTCCTCCACACTTCCCTGCTTTCATCTCCCTGTGGTTCTAGAAATGGGTGCTTCCTTTCCATACTCCCTGAGCCTTCCCTCCAGCCAGTCCTCGTTGACCCTGCCCCTCTGCTGGACAGACTCTTCTAGAGACCCACCCCTACCCTCAGGCTTCCCTTGGCTGCTCCCCGGACCCTCAGGTAGGGGGGCACCTCTCAAGTGCAGGGAGGACCCCACTCCCCACCCTGAAAAGGTGGCACTGCACCCCACACAGACCCACCCCTCCCACCCCCCACACCTTTTTCCTGGTCTTCGCAGGGCAGGAGTATAACTTCTTGAAGATGGAGCTCCAGGAGGTGGAGTCCCTGGGGGAGACCTATGATTTTGACAGTATCATGCACTATGCCCGGAACACGTTCTCCAGGTGAGAGATGGGGCCTGGCCTCCTCTGGGGCAGCCCAATCCCGCCCTCTGTAGGCCATTCTCTTTGGGCCTCTCGCTTTGCACTAGGCTGTCCTGCTGGGGCAGTCATCAAGGACAAGAGTGGACTTCTGGGTGCCTGCAGCCCCCAAGCAGAGGACCCGTGGGAGCCACCTGCCTTGCTGTCCTCTTCCATGGTGGGTCCATGGCCCGGCTGGGGCTCACAAAGCCTAGTACCATGTACCCCGAGGGCACCTGGCCCAAGAGGCTGAAAATCCAGCCGCTCTGCCTGCCACATAGATATATGCTGTGGTTCCAGAACTATATCAGTCCAGCGGAGCTGAGCTTTTTCCCTCATCTGTCAGCCAAAAGAGGCACATTTTTCTAATTGGGGGCATCCTTTCTAATCAGTCTGCCTTTTTGTAACTGGGTAGTTTGTACAAAGGCTCCCTCTTGGCCTGAACTAGCCTCTCTCCCCTGCTCACAAGCGCACACACACCTACTCCCTTTCCTGGGCCCACGTTCCCAGAAATCACAGCCAGAACCCCCAGAGGTAGTGGCCCAGCCTCCGCACCCCCAGCTTCTCCTTAGAGTGTGGGAAACGGCCCCTCCCTCCTCTTCCTCAGGCTCCCCTTCCCGGCCTGGCCTTTCCCATGCCTGGCTCTTTCCTCATCCTCTGTCTGCTCTCCTGCTCTGTCCCGCACACAGTGCCCCTCCTCAGTCTCGCCCGCGTCCAGACCTGAGGGAACAGAGACCGAGGAAGGGTGGTGAGGTCATCCCGCCCCCCCACAGCCACAGACCTCCCCTGGACATTTCCCACCACATCCTACCCTACCCCCTGCCGAGTTCCACCCAGCTGGGTGTGAGTCAGGGTCCCTGGGGAGATGGAGGGCCGCCTGCTTCCCTTCGCCCTGCTCCTCCCAGATGGCAACACCCAGGACTTAGCAGGCAGGAACTCGGGGGGACAGGAGGCACTGATGGATCAGGAGTTGCGGGGCTGTCCCCAGGGTCTGGTCCAGCCACGCTGGAACTTGTCGAGAGCAGCCTGTGGTAGGATGCGCACTGGCCCTGGTAGTCCTAGGAGAGGTTCAGCATGAGGGGCCGCGGAAGCAGGGGCTGGAAGAGGCTGGACCCATGATCGCTAGGAGCCCGAAGCTCTCCTGAGGCTGGGGACTGGGCCCAGACTGAGCCGGGGCACCGGGAGGTCCCCGGGGCATGCGGAACCTGCGTCCCTGACCTCCCAGAGTATTCCTGGGGCTCCCCCAGGCTCCAGCTGTGTGGCTGCCACGGAGCAGGGTGGCTGCTGGTCAGTGGGCAGCATAATGACAGGGTGAGATCTCTCCACCCGTCCCTGACCCTACGGAGGAATGTCTGGGCTCTGGCAGGGTCATGACCTTGGGTGCACACAGGCACGCCACCCCTCCTTCCATCAGACTCTCACCCAGGTCGGGCTTTTCCTCTTCAGGGGCATCTTCCTGGACACCATTGTTCCCAAGTACGAGGTCAATGGGGTGAAACCTCCCATCGGTCAAAGGACCCGGCTCAGCAAGGGGGACATCGCCCAGGCCCGCAAGCTCTACAAGTGCCCAGGTCGGGGCAGGGAGGGACGGGCCAGGGAGGGGTGGAGGACAGAGCCTGAAGCAGCCAGTGGGCCAGGACCTGGGGCTGAGGAGGTTAAAGCTGTGAGTCCTAGAGAAGGCCAGAGGCTGCCTGATGTTGGGGGTGGGGGCACCCAAGCAGGGGCACTGTTCAAGTTAAGGAACCAAACTGGGGCTGGGATCGGGTGGTGGTGAGATGTTGAGCCCCGCACCTTCCAGGCGTCTGGGAGAAGAGGGCAGTAGGAGCAGTAAAGAGGGCTGGCAGAGCAGTTCTCAGGGAGTGAGGTAGAGTGAGGCCACCAAAGGAGCTTGACCTTAACTCTGGAAACCTTGTTGCCTTGACAACAGCGCATCCTGTAGCACTAGGCTGAAGAGGTCAGCAGTGTGAGCTTGTATGTGAGGAGCAGGGAGGGCATCCTAAAGGGACAGGACCATCCCGGACTCCCTCCCCTCCTCAGCCGTTCTTCTCGCCCCCAAAGGATGCCAGAGTACAGGGCGGGAAGCCAGAAGGCGGGGGGGATTGGGCATCTGCAGCCAGCAGTTCAGTCATTTCCTTTCCTTGACAGCCTGCGGAGAGACCCTACAAGACAGCACAGGCAACTTCTCCTCCCCTGAGTACCCCAATGGCTACTCCGCCCACATGCACTGCGTATGGCGCATCTCAGTCACACCTGGGGAGAAGGTAACTGAGCGTCCCCTCCTCTGCCAGGACCCCAGAGTAGGAGAGCATAGTCGGTTGTGGCTGTGAATGACCTACCTGGGAAACGTAGACCCATTCACCCCGTAAGAAATGGAGCACTGCCTCAAGGAGGGGCTTCTAGCAATCGTTGTAAATGAAGGCTGACTCGCAGAGAGCACTTGCTACACGAGAGGCACTTTTCCAAGCACTTCTCAGGTTCACCCACAGGGTTTTCATGTGGAATGTGGACCTCTCACCCACCCCTGCACTTTCCATGTCCTTCCGTGCATTTTGGTTGTTTCCAGGAGCCAGCTTTAAGACTTTATTGCCCTTGATTGGAACATGGCACTTAATGTGCTAGTGCAGTCTCGAGCCCAACTAGATTTTATTTCTGGTCATGTTGTTCGGTCCAACAGCTCTCAAGACCATTCGGAATCCGAGTCCACCATTCAGCACGTGACCACCTCTCTTACTATGTCCTGAGCTCTTGATAAGCATATCTTCTGGGTCTTTGGAACCTGGTCTTTGACAGAAACATTGAACGTGACATGAATCAAAGCAGATCCAAGATCCCTTTCTGAGCTGACGTGGTTCATCTGCAGACTTTGGGCAGAGTTATTCCACTGGCTGAGACACCACTTAATGTCACTACCACGACCTTGTTGACTGGGAAGTGAGCTTCTCAGACCTGCCTTTGTCATCTTGATAAATGCTGAATATGTAGACGGACTGCCTTACCAAATCAAATCTACTGTTCCACCAGTTGGGAAAGCGCCTTTTAAAAAGGAAATGACATTTGTCTGATATGCTTTGTTTCAAGTGAACCTGAACTGGTTCCTCGTAATCAAGTGTCTCCTTTCTAAATGGCGGCAGACTGTTTAATTGGGCATTGACGTTCAACTCAGTGGTTTGCGATTCCCAGAATTCACTCCAAACCCTCCTTCCAACACACGCATGCGTGCGCGCACACACACCCCTTTTGAAAATTGGCAAAGCTTTTGTTCTGAGTTCTCAAGATTACAGACACTGATCACATCTGTAAGTTATTTGAGTGTCCTCTGATGTCATTTTTGAGCCTAGAGGCAAAAGCCAGTTTAAAGAGGTGCTCACTGACTCTCCTCCAATGTGATTCGGTTTCCATTTCCTTTCCAAACTGTGCTTATTTTATTTTTTGCAATTTCAAGATCATTCTTATTTGTGCTAGACTTCTATTGAGGGTTGAGTAATTCCATCACCTCTCGCAGTTAACATTCTGTCATCTTCCCTCAAAAGTGAACCCATCCCCTCTTTGTTCTTTTTTTTTTTTTAATTCTGAATTGAACTTAACAATTGCTGTCCTTTTGCTGCCTTGTTCTGACCATGCCCTGGCTTCCTTTATCCTTCTGCCAAAGGTCTCTGCTGCTGCAGCCTTTGGAGATCTCACAGCGGATAACAATAAAAACGACTAACGATTATTGAGCGCATTATCAGCCAGGCATGTGTTAAATTCTTTATGTGTTATGTCTTGTAATTAATACAATGACATTCTGGGCTGCTGCTAATGTTATCTCCATTTTGCATATGAGAGAGCAAACTTGGAAAAATTAAGTAACTTGCCCAAGAAACTGGATTATGACACAAAAATCCATGATTGCAATACTGTGTATTCTAAAGCCCTGTCCCATATCAACAGTTGCTAAAGCGTGCTTCCACAGACCGCTGTGCCCACTACTCGCCCAGCACCGGGGGCCAGAAAGAGGCACGAGATAGTCCCGGACCCGAGGAACATGGAGTAGGGTAGAGCGTTGCCATCTTTCCTATTCAGAAGATTTGCTCGGTCAGCAGGGATCGGTCTCCTTCCCTGTGGTTCTGACCTGGAACGGGCTGGCCCTGGTCTCTAGTAGACACATGGCCGGGCCCCAGGCGCCTCCCTGTGCCTTGGGACTGTTCTCTCCACAACTCCCAGGAGACTCCCCACCAGGGAGAGAAGGAGGCTACAGAGAAAAATTCCAGATTCATCAGTGCGTGGTTGCAGAGATAGAAAAAGTTAAACTCACTCACGGTCCTGGATGCAATTGTAGAGTTGTAAGTGAGCCAGAGATGGGCCCCCCGGGGGACAGGAGCCCTTTAAGGGCTCACGGAGGCTGGGGAGCCAGGGAGGATGGCTTTGGGACATCACGGCCGCCATTCTTCGCTGTGCACCCATTAGGTGCCAGGCGGAGTAGTAGACATCTCGTGCGCACGACCTCGTTATTCCTCCCATCAGTTTTGTTGGGCAGATGCAGTTGTCCCGTCTGTATAGACGAAGGAGTCGGGGCTCAGCGGGCAAGCGTAACTCTGCCCAAGTTTACACAGGCAGTCGCGGTGGAACCAGCACTGGGTTCCAGGACTGTCCGACTCCAAAGTCTACGCTCTTTCAACAGTCGCCCTGGAGTAAACCCGCCTGCGTTCGGGCGTGGACTTTGATGTCTCCTCTGTGCTGAGAGGTTGTTTTGCCTCGCTCTCCACTTCTCTGATTATTGCCAGAAGTGCGAGTGATACGTAAATTTTATCTTATACGGTTATGCAAGTCAGGGAGATGTCAGACAAGAAAGAGCCACTTGGGAAGGCTTCTTTTAGGACCCCCAAGTCTCTGCACTGCACGTCATTAGCAGCTGCCCCAAAGAGGACTTAGGGTTTCCCAAGCCACGAACCAGCCCCTGATGAGCAGGAAAGTGGTTTCAGGAGATCATGGTCTATTGTGCAGGGGAGCCAAGAAGATAAGAACTGAAAATGTCTTTTGGATTTGGCAGTGTCCACCCTCATTCCCATCCCTGCCTTGTGATAGCCTGCCTATTCTTCAAGTTCCAACCCAAATCGCGCCTCCTCTGTAATGCCTTCCCTGACCCCCACCCCCGTCCCCCAGCTGGGCAGAGATGAGCCCTCCCTTCTCTGCAAGGCCTGTGCCGGACCCTCCCCTGAGTGCCTGCTTCCCCGTGCTGAGGGGCATGGGGGGCGGGGCGTGAGGGGAAGCTGACCCTCATTCTCTGAGCAGCTGTTAGGCCAAATTGAGCGGCAGGCCTGGGGGGGGCCACGTGGAGTGGTGGTTCAGGGTGTGAGTTTAACAGCCAGAGGGCCTGGGTCTGACTCAGGTCTGCCGTGCTGTTTACCGGATGTATGATCTCAGGGAAGTTACTTAACCGCTCTGTGCCTCCGTTTCCCCATTTGTAACGTGGGCCTGGTGGTAATGCCTCCCTCATGGGGCTGATGATACGAGGACTGGACAAGTTAATGTACGTGAAGTGCTTAGAGCAGCGCCTAGCTCGTGGTGGGGGTCCACCAAGGCTAGCTGCTATTATCATTCTGTAGTCTTACTCTATTAACGGAGCGATCCCTGGTCAGCCTCCCTGCGTCCCCCATCCCCCATCTGCCTCCTGCTACTTCCAGATGCTGGTATGAACCGTTTCAGATTTCAAAGTCTTAAGCGAATTCAGCTCCAATAGTGGAATTACCTTTTTTGGAGTGGTGTACACTGTAGCGTATACATGCAGTATGTATGGGTGGCATGCATGTATGTTGTATGTGTGACTCATACACGTGTCAGTCTTATCAACCTTACGTATATTAACTCCCTGAGTCCTTTGAGGTAGGTGCTATTACCATTGTCATCTTACAAATAAGGAAATGGAGGCACAGAGGTGTGAGATGATGAGCCTCAGGTGGTCCAGCAAAGGCAGACGGAAACCAGGCTGTGGGTCCCCAAGAGTCGACATATTGTCCCAATCTCTCCCTAACTGCAGCCAACAAATGTGAGGGGAACTTCCCATATGCGGGGTGCACTTGGAGACTCCGCACTCTGTATCTCCTTTAATCCCCCAGCGCCTTAGGATCGCCTCCATGTTTGAGGCACAAAGAAATCAAGCCACGGGCCCAGAGTCACCAGCCAGGAAGTGGTAGAGCCGGCCAGGTTTTCTTTGGCAAAGGGCAGTGGCCCTGCCACCAGAGCACAGCTCTCTCCACATGACAGAAGTTGTTACAACGCTTAATTAGACATCTCTGGTCTCAATATAGCCACAGCTGTGCCTCCCTGGAGGATGCCCCTAACCACCAGCACAGGTCTCTTCCTCCTGAGTGAGGTGACCACTGGTTCCTCCTGCCCTGTCGGAGGTCTCGGGTGGGCCCTTTGGGGTTGCGCCGGCTGGGTGTGGTCTCTTCAGAGGATGTGAATTCATCCGCCCGGGACAGAGCCAGAGTTGTTTCCGAGGATGAAGGGAAAGTTGCTGCCGTTCTCAGCACAGCTGCTGAGCAAGTTGATGGGCAGCCCCGGGGAGGCCACATGGAATAGTGGTGAAGGGCGTAAGTTGAGGAACCAGAGTGCCCTCCCTGGACCCTCTGCATTCCTTCTTCCGTCCAGCAACTCCTTAAAAGATAGTTTTGATGTTCGTCAGCTACAAGGATGATGTATCCATGTTGTAAGAATTTTGAAAAATAGAGGCATTCATAAGGTAAAAAGTGAATATTCTCCCCTGGATCCTCCTCCAAATCCCACTCTTCAGAGGTGGCTAGGCATGAGTAACACTTGCTATGTCCTTCCAGGCCCTTCCAAGAATGTGTGTGTGCATGTGTGTGGATATGTGGTCTTAGGTAACTTGCCTTTCACTCAGCAGTTAATTGTGGTCAGGGTTCCATGTCCACAAATCAAGTTCTACCTCAGACATATTCATGGCTGCTTAGCATGTTGTCATCCCCATTTCAGTGCTCGGCCATCCCCTGCAGGTCTCCACTGATGGGTGTTTCATTTAAGTTTTTTCTAAGTTTTTATTATTACCAAAATCACTACAATAAATATCTCAAGACTTAGATCGTTATACACTTAGGCAAGTATATCTGTAAAATAGATTCCTGAAAGCAAAATTCTAATCAAGAAATATTTATGAAGCAACTACTACATGCCATGCACCAAAGATTCCGTAGTGAATTAAACAAAATTCCTGTCCTCATAGGGTTTACATTTTGGCGGGGTTGGGGGACAGACAAGCAAATAAAAAGTAAATGCAGTAGGTTAGATGGTGATAAATGTCACAAAGGAAATCAGCAGTAGGAGATAAAGGAGTGAAGTGGGGGTTACTGTTCCATGTGGGAAGGCCTCATTCACATCAGATGAGTTGGAGTAGAAATAGACAGGAAATGAGGGAACACTTTGGGCAGATAGCTGGGAAGAGCTTCTAGGCAGCAAGTGCAAAGGCCCTGAGGCAGGAGCAGGCTTGGTGTGTTTGAGGACCAGCAAGGCCAATGTGGCCAGAGCCAAGTAAGCAAGGAGGAGATTGGTAGGAGATGGGGTCAAAGAGATAGCAGGGGGTTAGACCACAAATGACCTTAGAGGACATGGTGAAGACGTTGGATTTTACTCTGAGTAACAAGCATTTAAGGATTTTGAGCAGTGGGGAGGTAAGATCCGATTACATCATGAAAGGTCTGCTGTGGTGAGAGGTAGGATCAAGAGTAGGGACTATTAAACTAATCTTGGGAAAAGATGATGGCAGGGCCAGGACTGAGAATCAAGAAGGGGAACAGGTGGTTTGAGGAGAGAAGAGGAGGATTTAAAAGTGTGCCTGGCAGCACGAAGGGCCCAGTCGATCTCACATTTCAAGTGAGACAGTCAGCGTGCCTGTATTTTCTCTAGCCACAACATTTGACCATCCGGGAAGAGGCACCGAGTAGGTAGAAAGTTGGATTTAACCAGGGATGCAGTTTTCAGGAAGAGGATCGAGAGTTGAGGTCCTATGTAAGGAGGTGATGATAAAGATAGACCATGGATTTGCTTTGAAGTGAGATGACTGCCCCAGGCCTTTGCCACTTCCTCTGTGTCCTACTTTGGGCATTTTCTAGAAAGATGAAATATTGGGCACACTGTCTGTCTCCAGAGCAAGAGCCAGAACAGATTTTCAATGTCAGTTTTTCAAAATATGAGGACTTTTATCTTTTTTTTTTTAAGATTTTATTTATTTATTTGAGAGAGAATGAGAGAGAGAGTATGAGAGGGGTGAGGGTCAGAGGGAGAAGCAGACTCCCTGCCGAGCAGGGAGCCCGATGCGGGACTCGATCCAGGGACTCCAGGATCATGACCTGAGCCGAAGGCAGTCGCTTAACCAACTGAGCCACCCAGGCGCCCATGAGGACTTTTATCTTGATAATAACAATAGCTCTCAATGATGGCTAATAATAATCATCAAGAGTAATATAGTGCACTTTTCAAAACATGGTCTTACTTGATTACATCTCAGAGTACCACAGTTAAGAAACACTTCCCAAAACACAAACACATTTCGCCCCACGTACGAATCAAAAGAAAAGAAGCAGGATGGGCTGTGGGTTCTAAGCTAGGCAAGGAGAGATGTATGTGAAGGTAAAAGGCAGGAAAACCCCTGTTGACGGTCATGGTGAATTGGAAGGGTTGTTGGAGTCCGTAGAGAGCAGTGGGCAAGGAGAGATGGGGTCCGTGGTTGGACAGTGGGGTTCTTGAACCTGAGATTATGTGGGGGGGGTGCACAGTTAGTGGTGATAACAAGGTCTAGGGCATGATGTGCCGGGTATGGTGGAGAAGAGGTAGAGAGAGGAGGTCATGGCGGAGAGGCCAGGAAACGGGAAGGGTCGTCTGGGTGGATGTGGAAATCACCGAACATTCTGCAGTCCATGTCCGTGTCAGGAAGTGACTGCGAGCCAGAGCTCTTCACTGAACTACGGACCACAGTCGCCGGTGCCGGCTTTGGGGTTGTTTCCATTCTCGCCTCCACTCTGACTGCCTCTAACTCTGCAGGGTGCCGCAGGGGACACGGATCTCCTTATCCTCTTTCCCTCCAGCAGGAAAGCCAGCTAGATCTAACAGGTGGGCCCTCTGGGCCATCGTGTGTCCTCTGTACACACCTCTTAGGTCATAGGGAACTGTTCCCTGGAGTCCCTGCTTGTTGGACTCTAAATACACAAGAGGCTTTGGGGTGCATTCTGGAAACTACTAAAGCAAATTCTCTCCTGGAAAGTGTGCTTCTCTACCTGTTAATATGCCCGCCTGCTGGGGAGAGTTGGACCTTACCGAAGTGTCAAACGTCCCTCCAGTATTACGTGACCAGTTCGTGAGCTCATGCTCAGGAGGCACTTAGGGCAGCGCCTATAGCCGTGAGCTCCCGTGTCAGGCTGAGGCGCTCTTTCCTCATGTTATGCTCAAGGCCACTGAGGTCAGAGAGCTTGGGTGATTCCCCCAAGGACTCACATCGGGAAATGCAGAGGTGACATTCCAACTCAGGCCTATGTGCGTGGAGTCTGAGTTTTTTCACTAAGTGAGCTTTTCAGGTGTATATATCCTTCTGAATCCTAAGCCCCTGGACAGGGACAGACCTTAAACCCATTCACAGGAAGGATTCGGATCCAGTATTCCCCTCAGCCACTAGCATGACCCCCTGCCTGGAATCGGCGTTCATAAATATGGGACCACGGGTGACTCAGCCCTTCTTCTCTGCCTCTCCTCTCTGGACCCTTCATTCTCATTTCAGAGCCCCGCTACCCACATGCTGCCTGGGCCCTTCCTCTACTGAGACCTCATCCCTCTAAAGGTGCTGGATTTGTGTTACTTAAATCCACTGCGAGGAGAGCAGGGTTTAGCCAGAAGCAATGGCTCCTCACGAAGGGGATCAGTAAAATGAGACATTTTATATAGATTCCATCAGGCCACGTATGTTAGGTGAGAGCCGGGATGTCTGCGAAGAATGCTGGCCGTCATTGGCAGACAGCCGGGGAGAGGAGGGACGTTTCTGTGCCCGGAGCTCATTTTTGGGACCCCTTCACTGTTCACAGAGGGGGAGGCAGGCCGCCGCCGTGGGCTGGCGAGGCGTGGGGGACTGCGTAACCCTCCTCCTCTTCCCATGTCCCCTAGATCATCCTGAACTTCACGTCCATGGATCTGTATCGCAGCCGTCTGTGCTGGTACGACTACGTGGAGGTCCGGGACGGCTTCTGGAGGAAGGCGCCCCTCCGAGGTAACGGCACTAGGCCGCCCCCCACCTCCTCTGTGGCTGAGCCCTTCGGGGTTTTAAATTGAAGTCTGATTGACATACAATATCCTCTTAGTTTCAGGTGGACATCATACTGATTGGATATTTTTATACATCATTAAATGGTCCCCAGGATAGGAATAGTTACCATCTGTCACCATACGACGTTATTACAATATTATTGATTATATGCTCTGTGCTGTACCTGACATCCCCCATGCCTTATTTATTTTATTACTGGAAGCTTGTATCACTTCTCGGCCTTCTGGCTACGATCAAGTGTGTTGCTAGAACTTTGTATCTCTTAATCCTTTTACACCTGTTCTGTCTATCCCCCCCCCGCCACCCCCGGCACCCATCAGTTTGTTCTGTGTATCCATGAGTCTGTTCTGTTTGTTCATTTGTTTTGTTTTTAGACTCCACATATAAATGAAATCATACAGTATTTGTCTTTATTTCATTTAGCACCATACCCCCTAGGGCCATCCGTGTTGTCACAAATGGCAAGATTTCATCCTTTTCTGTGCTGAGTAATATTCCACTGTATGGCTATCCCACATCTTAGTTATCTGTTCATCTACTGCGTCCGTCTCTTGGCTGTTGTAAATAATGTTGCGATGAGCAGGAGGGTGCACATAGCTCTCCAAATTGGTGTTTTCATGTTCTTTGGATAAATACCCGGAAGTGGGATTGCTGGATCATAGGGCAGCTCTATTTTTAATTTTGGGGGAAGCTCCATACTGTTTTCCACAGTGGCTACACAGATTGACGTCCCCACCAGCAGTGCACAGGGTTCCCTTAGCACCACGTCCTCAAACCTGTTCTCACTTGTCTTCTTGACACCAGCCAATCTGACCGCTGTGAGGTGACATCTCATGGTAGTTTTGATTTGCATTTCCCTGATGATGAGTGATGTTGAGCCTCTTTTCATGTGCCCATTGGCCATCTCTACGGCTTCTTTGGAGAAAAATCTATTCAGGTCCTCTGCCCATTTTTTATTGGGTTGTTTGGTTTTTGGATACTAACTTGTGTAAATTCTTTATATATTTTGGATATTAATCCCTTATCTAATATATGATTTACAAATATCTTCTCCCATTCAGTAAATTGCTTTTTTGTTTTGTTGACAGTTTCCCTCACCTGACAGAATTGCACAGGCTAATTCCTTCTTAGAACTACTTAGATCACAGTCTCTTCATCCTCCCCTGAAACCCAAAGCCTGGCCAAGGGTGATCTGGCCACCCTGGTGTGGGAGCCAAGAGTCCCGGTAGAATTAGTGCCTTCTAGCTCCATCTCTAGTCCCTTCCCCGATCTGGACCTCAGGGTCCTCGGTACGGGCTTCTGGGCCTCCCACAGAGGTGATGCTCAGTGTGTGGGTCGCGGGAGTCACACAAGTGACAGAGGAAGACAGACAGGCACAACTCCACAGCTCCAGGCTCTCTTCCTCATCTGGGCACTTTCAGAGGCTCCATTTTCTCCCTCTGCAAGATCTGGCTTAAGGGTAGCCTGGCACACCACGGAGGGCTCCCTACCTGGCACAGTGGCCCCAACTTGTTTGCACAGGAGACTTTGTCCCTTGGTGGTGAGGGGAGTGGTGAGTAAGTGGGGGGTGAGTGGTCAGAAGCACGGGACAGAAGGTGCTTTAATGGCATAGAGTTCGGGCCAAGAGAGGCTTTTGCTTCAAGCCTGAGGAGCTGTATGCATTCTCCTCCTCCAATCTGGACATACTCCTAGGAAGCCCAGGACCGCCCATTAACATTAGAACCTTTGTTCCACGTCCTGGGCCTGAAGCAGGCTGACCAATCGTTGCTAACCATCTCTTTCTGATATTTGAATATTTCTTATTAGTCACCCAAAGCAGCTGTCTTTACAACACTTCCTCCTGAAGACGTGGTAGCGTGTCCCAAGATTCCACTTTCTTTTTCATAACTTACATTCCTAGGTCAGCACCCTCTGTCCCTTGCCGAAGGTTGGGAAATACCCAATCTTCTTTGGAACACACAAGTCATCCCTCATTGATTCTTGACTACAAAGGATTCCACAAATGGCCAGCCTCATCTGCTGACATGGATCCTTGTCAGGGTTTATTTCAAAGGGGAATTTTTCTGACCCAGTCCCTAGATTCTAGGATTTACTTGGGGTCCTCTGGCATCTCTTGCATTTGGTCAAATGAAAACATTTTGTAATGTACAAAGAAAGCTGTGTTCATTCTTGGTGATTACTTGTTTGCATGGAGATCAAATAAGAAAAGTAATGGTAAAAAAAAAAAAGTAATGACGGCAATATGCTCCTTTAAGAAAAAGTAAATAAAACATAGATACAGCTGGTTATTGCGAGGAGCCCCCTTTCCTCCCCGAACTCATATTCCATCCCTCAAGTGCACAGAACCCTCTAGAAGTCTGGTACACTCTGGCTCTTCAGGGCCCTGCTAGGTCTTGGACCAGACTCAGGCCACCTGCAGGGTCTTGGGATTTTGTGCCAAGTGCAGAGCAGGGCCCGAGCCCCTGAGGCCCCTGGAGCAGCAGGGCGGGCTTCCTGGTGCAGGGAGGGGAGAGCGCCCTGCTTCAGGCCTCACTGCCCTCTGTGCACACTGTCTGCACAGGCCGCTTCTGTGGGGGCAAAATACCCGAGCCTATTGTCTCCACCGACAGCCGCCTCTGGGTGGAGTTCCGCAGCAGCAGCAACTGGGTCGGAAAGGGCTTCTTTGCCGTCTATGAAGGTACTGCGGAAGCGTGACAGGGAGGAGTCAGCTATGGGGTCCCCGGGCATCCCAGAACCGCCTGCTCCTGGCACCGCAGGGGCGAGGTTGAGGGCCCATGAGGGAGGACGCAGAGATCCCGGTGGGATTGGCCAGGCCCGGGGGCACTAAGAAGCTGGGGGACATGGGAAGGTCTGGAGGAGGGGGAGAGAGGGGCTCTCTCACTGACCTCACGCTGTGTCCCCAAAGCCATCTGTGGGGGAGATGTGAAAAAAGACAATGGCCACATCCAGTCGCCCAATTACCCTGATGATTACCGGCCCAGCAAAGTCTGCATCTGGCGGATCCAGGTGTCTGAAGGCTTCCACGTGGGCCTCACCTTCCAGTCCTTCGAGGTAGGTCAGAGACCCTTCGGTACCACCTCTTCGTGGGCTTCCGGTGTTGGGCCCTGGCAACCAGCGCTCCTCCAGCTGACCGAGCCCCCGACCCTCAGATCGAGCGCCACGACAGCTGTGCCTACGACTACCTGGAGGTGCGTGACGGGCACAGTGAGAGCAGCACCCTCATCGGACGCTACTGTGGCTACGAGAAGCCCGATGACATCAAGAGCACATCCAGCCGCCTCTGGCTCAAATTCGTCTCTGACGGATCCATTAACAAAGCCGGCTTTGCTGTCAACTTCTTCAAAGGTGCTCCTTCCCGCCCCCCCACCCAGCCCACCCCCATGGCTAATCCATCCCCTTCATTCCTTTTTCTGGCTTTTAAAATTGCATTGTATTGTGGTCAGAACACTTAGCTTGAGATCCGTCCTCCGAAAGCATGTTAAGTGTACTCGACAGTAGGGCCGACTGTAAGCACAGTGCTCGTGCAGCACATTTCTAGGGCGTGCTCATCTTGCTCGACCGACACTTTATGCCTGTTGATCATTTCCCATTTGATACCATTTCCCCCTCCCCTAACCCCTGGCAACGTCATTCCACTCTGTTTCTTTGAACTTGACTTTATTTATTTATTGGATTTGACTATTTTAGATAGCTCATGTAAGTGGAATCCCGCAGGACTTGTCTTGTCTGTAACTGGCTTATTTTACTTAACGCAGTGTCCTTAAGGGGCACCCGGGTGGCTCAGTTGGATAAGCGTCTCAGGTCATGATTTCAGGGTCCTGGGATCGAGCCCCGTGTTGGGCTCTGCGCTCAGCAGGGAGTCTGCTTGAGATTCTCTCTCTCCCTCTCCTTCTGCCCATCCCCCCACTCATGCTCTCTCTCTCTCTCTCTCTCTCTCCCCCCCCTCAAATAAATAATCTTAAAAAAAAAAACAAAACACAATGCCCTTAAGATTCATCCATACTGCATATGGCAGAATTTCCTTCTTTTTTAAGGCTGAATAGTATTCCACTGTGTGTACGGACTACATTTTTTAAATTGAAGGATAATTGACATACAATATCCTATTAGTTTTAAGAATACAGCATAGTGATTCGACTGCATTCCCTACGCTGTACATTGCATCCCCCTGTCTTATTTATTTTATAACTGGAAAATTATACATCTTAGCCGCCTTCACCTCTCTTGTTCATCTCTCCAGCCCCTCCCCATCAGTTTGTTCTCCGTATCTATGAGTCTGTCTGTTTTGTTTCGTTTGTTCATTTGTTTTGTTTTTAGATTCCACATATAAGTGAAAGCATATGGCATTTGTCTTTCTCTGTCTAGCTTATTTCACTTAGTGTGAATTCACTTAGTTCATGGTGTCACCAATGGCAAGATTTCATTCTTTTCTATGGCTGAGTAATATTCCACTGCATGGCTCTCCCACATGTTCTTTATCCATTTATCTGTCGATGGACACTTCAGATGCTTCCATATCTTGGCTGTTATAAATAACGATGCAATGAACATGGGGGTGCGTATATCTCTTCAAATTGGCATTTCATTTTCTTTGGATAAATACCCAAAAGTGGAATTGCTGGATCATATGGTAATTCTATTTTTAACTCCTGAGGAATCTCCATACTGTTTTCCACAGTGGCTGCACCAATTTGCATTCCCACCCACAGTGCAGAAGGGTTCCCATTTCTCCACTCCTCCGCCAACACTTGTTATTCTTATCTTTCTGATACTATCCATTCTGACAGGCGTGAGGTGATATAGCTCAATGTGGTCTTGATTTGCATTTTTCCTGACGATGAGTGATGTTGGTCTGTTGGCCATCTGGATGTCTTCTTTGGAGACATGCCTATTCAGATCTTCCTACCATTTTTAAATTAATAGTTGTTTTTTTAAATATTGAGTTTTATGAGTTCTTTATATATTTTGGATGTTAACTACTTATTGCATATAACATTGGTAAATATCTTCTCCCACTAAGTTGCCTTTTCATTTTATTGATGGTTTCTTTCACTGTGTGAAAGCTTGTTAGTTTGACGTTGTCCCATTTGTTTATTTTGCTTTTGTTGTCCTTGCCTGAAGAGACAGATCCAAAAAAATATCACTATGACCAATGTCAAAGACCTTATTGCCTGTGTTTTCTTCTAGGAGTTTTATGGTTTCAGGTCTTATATTTAAGTCTTTAACCCATTTTTAGTTTCTTTCTGTGTACAGGGTTGATAAGTGGTCCAGTTGCATTCTTTGGCATGCAGCTGTCCAGTCTATTTATTAAAGAGACTGTCGGGGGGTCCCTGTGTGGCTCAGTCGGTTAAGCGTCTGCCTTCGGCTCAAGTCATGATCCCGGGGTCCTGGGATTGAGCCCCGTATCAGGTGCCCTGCTCAGAGGGGAACCTACTTCTCCCTTTACCTCTCTGCCTGCCGCTCCCCCTGCTTGTGCTCTCTCTCTCTCTCTTGCTCACTCTCTCAAATGAATAAATAAAATCTTCAACAAAAGAGAGGGACTGTCTTTTCTCCATTGTATATTCTTGCCTCCTTTGTCATAGGATAATTGACCATGTAATCACGGGGTTTTTCCTGGACTCTGTATTCTCTTCCATTGATCTATTTTTCTATTTTTGTGCCAGTACCATACTGTTTTGATTTATTTGTTTTTGATTATAGCTTTGTAGTGCAGTTTGGAATGTGGGAGCGTGCCACCTCGAGCTTTGCTCTTCCTCAGGATTGCTTTGGCTGTTCAGAATCTTTTGTGGTTCTGAACGGGTTTCAGGATCACGTGTTATAGCTCTGTGAAAAATGGTATTTTGATCAGGATTGCATCAGATCTGTAGATTGCTTTGGGGGTATGGACGTTGTAACAGTATTAATTCTTCCCATCCTGTACCACATTTTCTTTGTCCTCATCTGTTGGTGGACATTTAGGCTGTTTCTACATCTTGGCTATTGTGATGTTGCTGCGGTGACTTCACACGTTGTTTATTCAGCAATTCGACACAGAGGCTCTAGGAGGGATGCAGAGACCCTGGTGCCCTCCCTTGAACTGATGGCCTAACTGGGGAGAAAAGGTCAATTCCATTGAAAAACTGCATATCTCATTGACTAAATGACAAACTTATATAAAAGTAGTTTGCACATGGTAGGTCCTCAACTCTGAATTGAAATAATAATTCAAGAGTTGACTTAAAGTCCAGAAGTTTGTGTAGAAGAAAGGCCAATGAAGCACAGAGGCAGAAAGTGCTGTGGAAGCTTGGGGAGGAAGCCAGACAGTGTGGGTTGTTGTTTTTTTTAACTGGTGTCACGGTGGGCAGGTCATCTTCTGAATCTCATTTCCTCATCTGTAAAATGGGGATAGTAACAGTCCCTCCATCACAGGTCATGTCAGAATTAAAGGAGAAAGGAGGAAATAGTACTTAGCCAGGGAATGGCATACAAGAGGAACCAGTCCATGGTGGCGGCCACCAGCCCAGCCATTGTGGTCAGAGGAAGGCTCTGTGGGGGTCCGCCTGTCCCCTCTTTCAGGTCGTAACCTGTCCCTTTGGGGCTCTCAGGAGTAGGGTCCCCTGGGGACTGAGTGGGGGCTGGGTGGGGCAGGGAAGCCCACAGCCTCAGAGCTCTGAGTGGTCCACAGCCGACTGCTGGTCCCTGCACTGGGGCTGGAGGTGGTCACAGGAAGCCTGAGGGACTGTGGACCTGACTCGCGAGCAGAGGGCGGGAGGAGAGACCCAGGCCCCGGCCTGGCAGTCATTGACCCCCTTTCCTTCCAACTGGCAGAGGTGGATGAGTGCTCGAGGCCCAACCGCGGGGGCTGCGAGCAGCGGTGTCTCAACACGTTGGGCAGCTATAAGTGTAGCTGTGACCCCGGGTACGAGCTAGCTCCGGACAAGCGCCGCTGTGAGGGTGAGTGCCCCCCTCCCCGGGACCCAGGCCCTTAGCCAAGATCTCTCCTGCTCTTGGACACTCCCCTCCCTGGAGGACCTGGGACTCCCTAGAACGTTCTTCATGACGGGGGGACAAGGAAGACATTCTATCCTGCAGGCCCCCAGAACACACTTACCAAGTGTGATGCACTCTGGGTTGGTTTTGTTTTGTTTTGTTTTTCATCTTTATTCGCTTAAAATGCTGATCTTGACCGACTGATGGATTTCGTCACCCTCCAGAAGGGTCATGATCCCCAGTTTGGAAACCACTGTCCTCAGACACACACTGATTTTTTGGCCTCTCCCGATACCCGGCCCAAGGTGAAAGCTGGTGAAAGCACTCCCTGTCAGAGCCTCCAGCTCAGCCTGGTCTTGCCTGGCGGCTTCTCTCCCTGCCTCGCCACGCTTCCAGTCCTCCCTGCACACCGGCCCAGCCTTCCCTGAGCCCCTCGCCCCCCTCCTCCCTCTCAGCAGATGTCCTGGCGGTTCTGTCGCAGAGAAAGTAGAAGTGTTCACACATACGAGTCCTCAGTTCCTCATACTCTGAAGATACCCCCCCCCCCCCGCCTGCTTCCCTCCCGTTCCTGAGAGACGAGACACAAGCCCCGGGACTGCAGGGAATCCAAGATCCCCTTCTCCCCAGTGCACCCAGCACCTGTCTCTGGCCCGTACCTAGAGTGGGGGCTCCTGGCAGGTGACGGCACCTCTCTTGTCCCCCCAGCTGCCTGTGGTGGCTTCCTCACCAAGCTCAATGGCTCCATCACCAGCCCCGGCTGGCCCAAGGAGTACCCCCCTAACAAAAACTGCATCTGGCAGTTGGTGGCCCCCACCCAGTACCGGATCTCCCTGCAATTCGACTTCTTCGAGACCGAGGGCAATGACGTAAGTGCTCATTGGGCTGAGGAGACGCAGGAAGGTCTGAGGCGTGGGAGCCAGCTTCCTTCCCTATAAAAGAAATACCCAAAGAATGTAGAGGAGGAGAGACTGCTCCCAATTCCAGGAAGCAGGGGAGGGTTGGGGAGGAGGGCTTGAAGGCCAGGGAGCGCGCACGTGGCGATGTGGAGCGAGGCAAGACTTGGGCCTTGTGTGGAGAGCACAGGAAGATCTAATGGGGTTGACGTGGCACCTCTTTGAGTTATTAGAGTCTGTAAAGTGGGTGACTAAAGACAAAAGGACTCACACAACAGGGAGCCTTCCCAGGTAGGGGTGGTCAGGGGAGACTTCCTGGAGGAGGCAGGCCTGGAGCTGCCCTGCCCTGCAGGTGTGCAAGTATGACTTCGTGGAAGTACGCAGTGGGCTCACAGCTGACTCCAAGCTACATGGCAAGTTCTGCGGCTCCGAGAAGCCCGAGGTCATCACCTCCCAGTACAACAACATGCGCGTGGAGTTCAAGTCCGACAACACAGTCTCCAAGAAGGGCTTCAAGGCCCACTTCTTCTCAGGTAACCCGGACTCCCCAGCTCTGAGCCTGCCTCCCCTCCTCCCTGCCACTGGACCCCTGCACTTTCTAGCCCTCCCTGTTGCCAGGCCAGCAGGCTCTGTCCCCTCCTCCCCCCACTAGCCCTCCACCACCAGGCCAGCCCCTCCATTCCTGAACCCCATTACTCCCGAATCCTCTGGGCTATATGGGAGCCAGCCTGAGGATGGGCAGGACACAGACATGCAGAATCGAAAGGAGAGGGCTTTCCAGGTATCAGGAGCCATTATGCCGAGGTCCCAGAGAGGGCAGGCCCTGGGAACAGGGAGTTCATCATGGCCAGAGAATGCGGGGTACATGCAGAGGAGGAGGAGGATGTTTGCCTTGTGCTGTGTGGGCCAGATGATCTGGCCAGCAGCCACATCTCCGATCAGACCCTACACATGCCAAACGGGTTCATGCCGGGGCCTTCAGAAAAGATGAGGAGCCTCCCTCTCTTCAACACCAAAGCCTTCCCATTCACCCTCAGCCCACAGGTGGGGGACTCAGATCCAACCAGCATATGTTTATTGAGAGCTGCCCCACATAAGGCTTGGGATCAAGTCCCTCTGATGGCCTCATCTTTGGGTGGCCTGAGAGGTAGCCAGCCCCTCTGAGCTAGGCCTCCAGGGGTCCCAGAGACCTTTCCCCTGTTTTAGTCATCCCTCTGTCCTTCATCCTGGGGCAAGGCTGGTGGTCTTTCAGAGGCAACTGGACCTGGGACATAGTGTGGGGTGGGGACTCCATGAAACTGAGTGGGGGGAGTGGGAGGCAGAGGGAGTGGCTGGAGCGGCTGGTTTTCTGGGGGAGTGGCCCAGGGATCCTGATCCCCAGCAGGCCTGGTGGGCCGGGCATGGGGTGGCAGGAAGGCAGGAAGCCCATGGCCTAGTCCATGCTGCCTTCCTTCTCCCCTCCTTTGCCCAGGATCCTGCATCCTCGAGCCCCCTATGTTGTGGCCCTGCACCCCTGCCTGCCCCACCTGGATGCCATGCACTGCCCCTGTGCCCTGGTCCCTGCTTGGCACTGCCAGCCATCCTGCTCTGCTTACAGTCCCCCCCCAGCCCCTGCCCCCTACTGCTTGCTGAGACCCCTCCCCGTGCAACGCGAATCCTTTTCTTCCCTGTGCCCACCTGGAAATCCTACAGGGTGCTCACCAGAGGGCTGAGGGGATGTAACACCTACTCGGGGGTGGGCTCGGTCCTGGGGAAACCATTACCTGCTTACTCTTGTCTCTTCCTGCCCTTCTGTTGCTCCAGTCTTGGAGGGGGGGAAGGGGACCAACACCACATGTGTCAGGCCTAGAGCCCAGGGCTCTCCACCCCCGGGTGCTGCCCTGCCCTGGCATGACACCGGGCCAGCCACCCCTCAGCCCCGCACAGACACACACACCCGCACCCCTGCACACGCACACACATGCGATGCCCTGCGGCACAAGAAACCTGCAGAGACCCTCACCGGTGGGCATCAAGGTTGAGCCCTCAGGGCGTGGGGCATCTGACTCTGGCCCCCCAGGAGGGGGGCTCTTTGGACTTTTGGGACACCCAGCGAGGAGACCCTAAGCCAAGAAGGAGAAGAAAGAGCCTGAAGACCTTCAGTCTGACCCCAGCCACCTTCCGGGGCATTTGGCACTGGAGGGTGAGTGCCATCTCCTTGTCCGGGCCCGTGTCCACCCTCCCTGCTCCTGTCCCTCCTGCAGCCTGCTCCCCTGGTTCCGAGGTGAGGCTACCACTCCCGCCCCCCCCCCGCCCCAGCCCCCCCCCCCCCCCCCCGCCTCCTGGGACGCTGCAGCAGGCCTTCCTCAGGACTCACCTTTCTATCACTCGGCCATTCAGCCACCCACTTACCCACGCACTCATTCACGGGCAAGTATTTCTTTTACCCCTCCTATGTGCCAGGCAGTGTACTAGGTGGTTAGGGTACAAGTATGAGGAAGGCGTGGAGATCAAAACAGTTCCGGGAAATCTTCGCTCAGTTCTTGAGCTGGGACCCCTGAAACTCCCAGCATAGTCACAGGCGAGTTCCTGGGCAAAACCCCAAGTCATAGGGTGCCCCTCACCCCCACCTTCCTGCAGGGCCCTCAGCCAGGGTCCCTGGTGAGGTTCTGAGAAGGAGCCCTGGGAGGGACTTGGGGACTCCATTGCTTGGCCCTGAGTACCCACAGGCCCCAAGGGGTCTGGCCCACCTGAGAATGGAGTGGAGAATCAGGGCTCCAGTCCTCAGCCCCTCTGCTGATGGAGACCAAGAACAGGGCTCCCTTTGTCGAGGACCCCACCTGGCCATTTGAATGGCAGAGGGCATCTTTCTACCTCAAGGTTCCCCTGTGGAATTCTGGGTGTCCATTCAATGTACACACCTTCCCCGAATGCCTGCCTCTGTGCCAGGCACACAGTCCCCAAAGTGAGCACAGACAGACTGGAGAATATGTGGGTGTGACACACACATGCCCGGAACCACGTGTTTCTCTGTGTGTCAGTGCACGCGCGTGTGGGTGTGCTCGTGGGGGAGTGCGTGTGTGTGGGTTGACCCAAGCTTGAGCAGCCGCATGTGTGGGCACACTCGAGTCCACCGGTCTGCTGAAGAGCCTGTGGTCTGCGCACGTGTGTGTGTCTTCGTACCCTCGTGTTGGCCCCCGAGCGCCTGCAGATGCACCCGTGCCTGTGTGTTGGGACCTGTGCACGCCTCCTCACACAGGTGTGGGAGTGAGGAGTGCGGTGGGTGCTAGTGATGTGTGGGCACCGAGTAGCATCCTGTGCATGGGTGTACGCGTCCCCGTGGGTCGGTGTCTCTGCTGCCGCGGTGGGACCACAGTACGTTCCTGCGGGGATCCTGTGTCTGTGGGCACGTTGGCGTGAGTGTGCGCAACCAAAGCCGCAGCGGCCGGAGTGAGAGCGCGGAGCTGTCAGCCAGGCCCACCCTTTCCGCCGGCTGCCCCCCTCTAGCGGAGATCTGTCTCTCTCCCTCCCCGTGTGCAGGCCTCGTGCCCATCTGCGGCCCCAGCCACTGGGGACCCAAACCACTTGATACTCTTGGATCTGTCCTTCACCAGCTCCACCTCTCACCTCCTCAACAACGGCTCCAAAGCCCTCCAGGCCTTCTTCCTGCCACAGGCTTTCTCCCCATCTGTCCCCTGTCGCTGTGCCTCTTCCCACCTGCTGTTCTCTTTGAGCTGGCTGCGCCGGACATGGCCGCCCCGCATGTGTCTCCCACTGCCTTCCCGCACTGCCCTGTGACTCCGCCTCCGAGGCCCGGGCTGGTGTTCACTGCTCTCCCTCCCTGGCCCCTGCCCTCCACCCCCACCCCTTGGTCCCTTTTCTCCTTCTCTCTCTCGTTTCAGAAAAGAGGCCGGCTCTGCAGCCCCCTCGGGGACGCCCCCACCAGCTCAAATTCCGAGTGCAGAAAAGAAACCGGACCCCCCAGTGAGGCCTGCCAGGCCTCCCGGACCCTTTGTTACTCAGGAACCTCACCTTGGACGGAATGGGATGGGGGCTTCAGTGCCCGCCCACCCCCCACCTCCACTCTGCCATTCCGGCCTGCCCTCCTTCTGGCCGGACAGAACTGGTGCTCTCCTCTCCCCTGTCCCCCCTCCCGTGGACAGGGGACCTTCCCCGCCCCCACCCCCTCCCATTTGGATGGTGTCTGTGACATTTCCTGTTGTGAAGTAAAAGAGGGACCCCTGCGTCCTGCTCCTTTCTCTTGCAGTCTGCTTGTCCGTGTGTCTGTTTTTCCACTTGTCCGTCTGTCCAGTAAGCAGGTAATGGTAGAGGGTGCCCACGTTGGTCAGCTCCAGCCCCCAGCCCTCCGTCCACCCCACTTCTACTTTCTCTCCCCACACCTGGGCCGCTCGGCTGGCTCCGCTGGAGGCACCGCCCGGGACCCCCCCCCCACCAGCACCACCACCAGCACCACCACCACCATGGCCTGGGCCCCCCCGGGGGGAGGAAGCCCAGCCAGCCTCCCGCTGCCCCTGGGGTGACCACCCGGCCCTCAGCCCCGCACAGACCCGGGCCCCGCCTTGTTTGCTCCCCTGCAGACAAGGACGAGTGCTCCAAGGATAACGGCGGCTGCCAGCAAGACTGCGTCAACACGTTCGGCAGCTACGAGTGCCAGTGTCGCAGCGGCTTCGTCCTCCATGACAACAAGCACGACTGCAAGGAAGGTGAGCACTACCAGGGTGGCCCACCCGGGGCCCCAGGGACTGGAGGCCGGGGCCCAGGAGGCGGGGGAGGGGGGTGCCACCGCCATCTGGCTGCGTGTAGACTCAAGGACATGAGTGGCCTCTGAGGTCACCTTGTTTGGCCTCCCACCGGGTCCACAGACTCCCCCCACACACTTCCATCTCTCCTTGTGCCTGTCAGGAGAGGAGGGGTTCACACCTGTCCCCGATCTCCATCTTGAGACTGATCTGGTGGTTAGTTCTTAAAACCCATGTCCCAGTCCCTCTCCCCCTAACGAGTGTCCTCTGGCAGAGGCGAGATGGCACGGTGGTTAAGAGCACGGGCTGCCCGGCCCAGCCCTGCCGCTTGGCCAGCTGCACGCCCCTGAGGGCCTCCGTTTGCTCCTGTGGGACACCCAGGTGGTCACAGGCCCACCTCATCAGGGCATGGGGCTCCCAGCAAGCACAGTCGTGTATGTCAACCGTACGGGTCACACTTCTGACCCCCGGGGACACTCAGAACAGGGTCACTACCTCCCCGACACTCAAACCCTGCAGATATTTGGAAACAGCTCTCCTATCATCACCGATATCATCCGATACCCCTGTGGACATGGTACAACACTGGCCTTCCATGTCGTTAATTCTATAGTGTCCGCAGCCTGCTGAGGACACACTATGCCAGCAGCACGGCATCGACTTGGCTCTGCCACTGAATGTCTGTGTGACTTGGGCCGAGTCACTGCACCACCCTGAGCTTCAGCGTCCTCACCCGTGAGATGATAAACAATGGGACCTACCTTGCCACATGCTAAGTTTCATAGATCTCACTCGAGCACTGAGCACAGTGCCTGGCAAATGCCTCTTCTCACTGTTATTAGGTGGACAACCAAGGGACCAACAAATTAACTTCTGGCTAAAATAAACAGAATTGAAGCACTCAACAGTGACCCAACGGACGCTCAAGAGCTTCCAACCCCATCAATGCAGGCTCCCAAATATGGAGTTAAGGGGACCTTATTTTGAGGTTGTCCAAAGTGCACTCTCTCTCTCTGTACTGTGTGAAAAAGAGTACATCAACACCAACAGGGTAACCGGGTTTGCACTTCTGGGCGGACAGCCTTGTACATCGCGCAGAGTCACTTTAGAAGCCCTCAGGCGCCCCACTCACACGCTAGGCGAGTTACGAGTCAGTATTTCCTGAATTCCTGCAGAGGGTGCAGTGCGGTGCAGAGTTCGGCAGGGGGCTCAAGAGGGGGGTCCCTCTGCCCCCAAGGAAGTTGCAGTCTAGCTGGGGGAGAAGTGGGTGTGCACCCAGAAGTTGGAGGGAAGGCCAGTGTAGAGATGGGGGGGTGTGCACACACAAGTTGGAGGGAAGGCCAGTGTAGAGATGGGGGATGTGCACACAGAAGTTGGAGGGAAGGCCAGTGTAGAGATGGGGGGTGTGCAACAGAAGTTGGAGGGAAGGCCAGTGTAGAGCTGGGGGGTGTGCACACACACAAGTTGGAGGGAAGGCCAGTGTAGAGATGGGGAACGGCAGTAAGTGTGGCAGTGGGGAACCACAGAAGGATGACAGACACAGCCCACAGGTCCAACGTGGAGAGCCAAGGGCTCCACGTGCCTCCACCAACCGGAGCCTCTGCGAGGCCCGCCCCCTGCTCTCAGGGCCTCGTGGCTGTGCGTTTATCCTGTGAGCCGCTGACCGTAGGCAGCCACCCGTCCCTCTCTCCTCCCCAGCCCGCAGTGCACTGGTTGCCCGTTTTCCCCGGAGGCACCTGTCAGATTGGATGATAATAAATAATGAGCATCAGCTCTTAAATTTGTTTGGGAGGCCACACTTTCAGAGGCAGAGGGCAGATTACAATGGATCGAGGAGCCTTAAGTAGTGAGAATGGGGTGACAGCAAGTTTTCTTGACGGTCAACTGAGAAGAAAATGAGAGAGGACGGGCAGCAGCCGGAGGGGAACGTAGGGCCATGGGAGAGCTATTTTAGGATGGGGCAAAGCTTAGGAAGGCCCACAGGCTGGTAGAGCCAGCACAGAGAGTGAGGGTGGATAATGTGAGGTACAAAGGTCCCCAGGTGGTGGGTGGCAGTAAGCTCCAGCTCACAGAAGGAGAGGCAGCTTCTTAGAAACAAGGAAAGGGGAAGGTGAGTTTGCAGGTAGGGGCCAGGAAGTTGAAGTTGTTCCTATCTGAGGCCCTGATTTTCTCAAGGAGGCAGGAGGTGAGCTGGTCTTCTGGGTAGGAGGGGCTGGGAGTTGAGAGGGCTGAGGGTTTGGAGCCATTGTTGAGGAGTTGAGGAGGTGAGAGGTGGAGCTGGTGAGGGACAGATCCAAGAGTATCAAGTGGTTTGGGTCTCCAGTGGTTGGGGTCACAGATGGGGTTCTCCAAGATGGCGTAGTTAAGGACAGTATGTTGAGTAGCAGGGGTGATCAGCTGTGTGGTCCAGCCAGATAGGAAAGTAAGTTAAGTCAACCAAGGAGAAAATATTGGGAGAAACTAGAAGGACCAAGGCTATGGAGGGCTCTCTAAAGCTGAAGAAGCAGTGAACGGACAGTGAGGGCCTGAGCACCCTGGAAGAACAGGAGGTGGTCACAGAGAGGTGATATTTGTAGCATGAGGAAATGGTGGGTAATGGCAAGGCCCAGTAAGGTCATAAGCAAGCCCACCTTGAGGGGAAGAAGATAAGCAGCAGTAGAGCTTAGAAGATCAGGGACAGAGAGGCCAGCCCTAGGATGGCAGCAGGAGTGGGTAGAGAACTGAGTCAGGTGCCAAAGTCTTCTGTGAATGTGGAGGTGTGGCAGGAGACCAAAGGATGATAGCATCGTGGAGGGCAGAGGGGGTGTGGACACATGGCCTCAGAGATCCAGGGATCTGCACGGGGGCAGCTGTGAGGGGGGCTTCCATGGATGCTACCAGGCAGGGCCCTGCACGGAAGCCTGCAGCTAGATTTCCCTGCCTGTGGGTAACGGAACAGAAAAGAAGTCATGTAAGCCTTCCATCCGTTGGCAGGTGAGGAACAGGAGAAAGAAGCAAGGAGGGCAGGAGGGAAGGGCTTTATTCCTTTCCTCACGGGGCACTGGAGCCCCAGGGTCCTTGCTGATCTCCTTCCCCCACTTCCCCACAGCCGGCTGTGACCACAAGGTGACATCCACTAGCGGCACCATCACCAGCCCCAACTGGCCTGACAAATATCCCAGCAAGAAGGAGTGCACCTGGGCTATCTCCAGCACCCCCGGCCACCGGGTCAAGCTGGTAAGGCGCCCACACCCCAGCCCGCATGGGCGCCCCTGCTCCTGCATGCTATCCAGCCGCCGCCTATTTCCTATCGACTCCAAAGCCCTGGGTGACTCAGAGCGATGCAGACTGCAGGCTGTTGGCCTGGCTGAGCCCGCAGGGCTGTCACCCCTCTGAGGATCCTAGTGAGCCCCCCATCTGGTTTGGACAGAGGCCCTGCCTGCCATTGCCCCCCCGCCCAGGCCCTCCCTCCTTGCTTCCAGCTGTGCCACCAGCAGTGACCACTTCCTTGGGTCTCCAGGAGCTGGGGTCTGGAGGCCTAGATCTGGGGCCACCTGCTGCCTGCCCCCCCCCCAGCCACATTCTGAGTTTGCTGTCCTCCCTCGTGCCCTCCAGACCTTCGTGGAGATGGACATCGAGTCCCAGCCCGAGTGTGCCTATGACCATCTGGAGGTGTATGACGGGCGTGACGCCAAGGCCCCTGTCCTGGGCCGCTTCTGTGGGAGCAAGAAGCCCGAGCCGGTCCTGGCCACAGGCAGCCGCATGTTCCTGCGCTTCTACTCGGACAACTCCGTCCAGAGGAAGGGCTTCCAGGCGTCCCACTCCACAGGTGAGGCCGGCTCAGGCCAGGGCGCTGGGCAGCCAGTGCCCTCATGCTGCCTTGTTCTGCAGCCATCTACTGGTCCTGGCCCCAGAGGCAGGCCCAGGCTCAGGAGGCTCCCATGGAGGGTGAGGAAGAGCGTGTGAAGGCACAGCTAGACCAAGCCTGTGGCCTGGGTGGAGAAAGACTGTGTTCCAAGGGCCAAGCAGGGGAGCAGAAAGGGAGCACTAAAAGGAGAGTGGGGGAGATCCTGATTAGGGGCTGTGAAGTTGGAAAACAGAGGGCAGTGACGACAGTGGGTGGGGAAGCCAGGGATGGAGAGGGAAGCCCCAGAGTCCCCAGCGGTAGGACGCCTGACCATGCAGCAGCCCACCCACATTCCAACCCCCACAAGTCACTCATCCATTCATTCTACCGATACTTACTTATTAACACATAACATGTTTGAGGCGGTGTTGTAAGTGCCTGTCCCAAAAAGGAAGCAAACATCTCGGCCCTGGAGGGAATTAGGAATCAGGGAATTAGTGATCCCTTGCCCATTTATTCAGCAACCCTTTGCTGAGCTGTGGCCCCATGTGAGCCTCAGCGGGGCACATGGTGATGAATCAGGCAGGAGCCCTTCCCCCACCCTCAGCCCAGGAACTCCCAGTCCAGAGGTGAGCTGGGACATGTACAGATAACGAGAGCATGAGGCAAAACATGATAAGCTCTAGGTTCGAATGGGAGTTGGTGGGGTCATTCCAGCCGGGGGAGGAGCCCAGGCCCAGCCACAACCCCAGGATAACTCGGGGTGTATACAAGTGACCGCAGGTCATTTCGTTTGGCCTGAACAACGGGTGTGTGAGGACAGCCATGAAGTGGAAACAAAGCAGCAGCAGAGATAGGCTGGAGCCCAGGCTGGGGAGGGTGTCAGATGGGGGCTTCACAGGCTCCTTGTGGGCCTTGAGCCCCCTGTTGGGGCGTCCCCAGGACTGATGGGTCCACAGCCTCCCCTCCTCCCTTGCAACTCAGTTCCTGCCCTGGGTCCCGTCCCACCCTCTCCCCACCCCTCCAGGGAAGCATAAGCACCGGGCGTCCTAGGGGCCAGAGGGCTTCCCCAGGAGGATGGGCGCCGCTGGCCCTGCCCTGCGTGCTCTCATCTGCCCCTCCCAGCAGAGGGTCACAGACTGGAGGCCCGGAACTCTCTCTGGCCCTCAGACCTGCTCTGTTTGGCCCACACTGTGTTTTTTAAAAATGTGAGCCAACATTTAAAAATCAAGAGTTTTCACAGAAAATCCAGATGTAGTTCTTCTCTCTGAAGAATGGAAGCTCTGGCAATGCAGGGCCCACATTCTTCCAGGGCAGCCGTCAGAAGGAGCAAATTAGCAATGGCCTCTTTTGACAAGCATGCCCCCCGCTCCCGGTGCCTCTGCTCAGAGTTGACTAACAGCCCGGTGTGTCCCCGGGCCTCTGTGGGCATCGGTCCAGAGGCGGAGCAGCAGAGCACCTGTCGTGGGCCGTGTCCTGGGCCAGGTCCACAGCCGCCCACCACTAGCCGTGTGGCCCTCCATCCAGCCGCGAGGGTTCGGCGTGGTGAGGTGCAGCGCCTGGCCCTCGGCTGTGCTCAGGGATGCTGGCTGATCTCGTTGTCCTCCCACAGAGTGCGGAGGCCAGGTGCGGGCAGAGGTGAAGACAAAGGATCTTTACTCCCATGCCCAGTTTGGTGACAACAACTACCCCGGGGGGGTGGACTGCGAGTGGGTCATCGTGGCAGAGGAAGGCTATGGCGTGGAGCTGGTGTTCCAGACCTTCGAGGTGGAGGAGGAGACAGACTGTGGCTACGACTACATGGAGCTCTTCGATGGCTATGACAGCACAGCCCCCAGACTGGGGCGCTACTGCGGCTCAGGGGTGAGACCCCGCCCCCCAGGGCGGCGCCCATGCGGGGTGCCAGGATGGGTGGTAGCCCAGGCCTGGCCCCTTGCAGGAGCCCAGAGACCCTGCCTGGTGGGTGGCTGCTCATGGAGGCCCGCCCTGCTCCGGGCCATCCCCACCCAGGAAATTCGGTCCTTTTTTGGCCAACACTGTGGTTTCTGCAGCCTCTGGGACAGGCCCTGTCCTGACCCAAGCCTGCTCAGCACTAGTTTGGTTGGACCTACAGGGTGGCTTGCATCTGGGGAGGAGGATGGAATTCCCTCTGCCCCCCTCATCCCTTGTTCCAGTCCCAAGGCAGCTTACCAGGGCCCAGGATCAGGGGCAGAGGCTGGGGCAAAAGCCAGGAACCTGGGGCCTGAGCCGAACTGTGCTAAGCAGTCATTCTGGCTGAGCCATAAAAACACCCTCATCTCTTCCACTGCCAGGTACCCTTCTTGGCGGGAGGCCAGCTGGTCCCAAAGCCCTTGGTGCCACTGTCCGAGCAGATGCGGGACACTGCTTCTTGGTCCGTAAAAATGGCACTTTCAGAGGCAGTGGGCAAAAGTTTGCTCCATGGGATTTTAACCGAGCTCACGGGAAACCACAAAGGTGGATTTATTTTCCTCTCAGTCAGAGCTTGTGGCTTCTTTTGTTTTTTTTTTCTTTTGTTTTTGTGAATCGTTTCCCCCTTCAGAGAACATCATCTTCCCCTCTCCATTACACACGAGTGCACGCACACACACACACCATTACACACGGGCACATGCACACCACACACACACACACACATACCATTACACACGGGTACATGCACACCACACACACACACACCATTACACACGGGCACATGCACACACCACACACACACAACATACCATTTCACACGGCCACATGCACACACACCACACAC